>NC_139624.1:15152146-15298253 GCF_964638095.1 Poromitra crassiceps
TCTGCGGTTACCGCAAGTGATGAGATGGGATTTGTGTGTCCAGACATCACCAGTCTATCTGCATGGGTTGCTGTGGTCAGGGTTTCTCCTCCATAGAGAATTACATCACATTCCAAGCCACCTCCAGCTCTCCACAAGCTGTTGCTGCACCGTCAGTCCATCAGTAACCACAGTCTCTAAAACACATTAGGCACATTAGATTCCCCTGCCACAGCAACCTGACCAGCCTGTCGCCGTGGAGACGTGCAGAGAGAGCCACAGAGCCGAGCGACCGCACGGCAACCCAAACCAGGAAATGCACGTCCCCACACAGCTGCCATACAATCAAGCACTAACCTTTCTTTCACAGCCACAGTCGCATCATTCTTCCAATCACATCCACAGGTTGATCCACATTATGCTCTCAAACCTCGCTGGGTCGCGCTCTGTCTATTTATAAATGCGGGGGGGAGGGCGATATCACACACTCGAAGAAGCAGATGCTCAGTCCACAGCTTGGACAGGCTGGAAACAACAAGCCTGTTTTCACAACACAGAGGGGCGTGGCTTCCTTCACTGCTCACAACAATATAACTCGCCTGTCTCATGCTAGATATATAATAGTGGTTTGCGGGCATCTAGTAGGGCTGAACATCGCATTTAGTTCCTTTAACGTGCTGAACTGGACTTTCCAAACCGCTCCAGGCCTCAGCTCTGCCTTTTGTCTGTCAGTCAGGGCCCGACGCTTCACCAAGTGCTACAACAATAATAATAATAATAATAATAATAATAATAAAACATCCAATATTGTGAAATTCACAAATGTGATTATTTTAACATGATTTTGCATGCGTGAGCCATATTGTGATATACCAACGTCAAAATTTGTCGCAACCCCATTCTCACATGGTAGCAGAAAAAGTCATCTGAAATACATGAGCAATACAGAATCATCTAGTTATAGTAATAATAATAGTATAATATAATCACAGTATTTTTGTATTATATAGTCACATACTAGATTATCAAAACATTGTGGGATTGTTGGCACATAGCCAAGTCAAAATATGATAATAAAATGTGTGTAGAAACATGTATGAGTTTACCTGTGTGTGTGTGTGTGTGTGTGTGTGTGTGTGTGTGTGTGTGTGTTTGTGTGTGCGTGCGCGTGCGTGCAGAGCTGGAGGGGAAGGACGTGGAGGACTTGTTCACAGTTCTCAGTCCCAGACAGACGGAGCAGAACGCTGGGAAGACGCTGCCACACACACCAGGTGGGACACACACACACACACACACACACACACACACACACAAGGCTTTCCGTTATCCGGTAATTGCTGGACTTTTACCGTTATAATGAATCAAAGTCCCTCTCTGTTTGTTTCTCAGGAGTGTTTCCTCGTCTCCCGGTGATGAACGGCCTAATGGGAGCTGGTCCTCGCTTTTCTACAACTCCCACAATGCCGAGCGTTGCCCAGGGCCTTGCAGGCTTCAGGATGCCCCTGCCCGACGCCAACAGGTGACTTCAACACACACGCATGCACACACACACACACACGCACACACTCCTATAATACTACTGCAGTAGTGCCGAAGTACAACTGCAGCTTTAACCTTTTCATCTTATATATATTGTACCTTATATAACAGCTTCTAAATCATGATGATGGTCCCGAATCCCTGTTCCTGCACTATGTAACTTTGCTGAGCCAGACAGAGCCTGGAAGTTACCTGGATGTAACTCCGTTTCCTGCTGCAGCTCCTTCAGATTAAAAGCTTTCTGCTGACAAACTAACGGGACACCTTTTTTGCGAAGAACGTACCCGCATTAGAGTTTTTTGGGACGAGTTCTCTATAATGATTTAATGCGAGTACATCCCTAGTGTTGCCATGTGCTCCTTCTTATGTGGGCGTTGTACTACAGTATTATTATTGTTATTAAAGTAGTACTACATTAATAAATATCGGGCATTTCACCCGTCGGCCATCTTGGATGTGAACCAACCTGACCTGTGGTCTCCTCCTCAGAGACAGGAAGCTGAGCCAGCCGGAAGGCCCCGCACTAGCCTCGTCCAATCAGGCGTGCCCCGCACTAGCCTCGTCCAATCAGGCGTCAAGAGAGGGCGAGCAGGACGTGCTGTCGACGGCTCAGAAGAGCACACTGAAGTGGGAGAAGGAGGAGATGCTGGGCGAGCTGGCCACTGTCGCCCCCGTGCTGTACGCCAACACAGAGCACCCTGCGCTGAGGGAGACCTACCCCGGTACCACACACACACACACACACACACACACACACACACACACACACACACACACACACACACACACTACCCCCAGCTGAGGGAACACACCAGGGTACCGTAGCCCACTGTATGTTGTGTTCATTGCTTTACTGTGTGTCTGTCAGACTGGTCTACCAGAGTGAAGCAGATTGCCAAGCTGTGGAGGAAAGCGAGTTCACAGGACCGAGCGCCATATGTGGTGAGTTCTATTCTATTCTATTGACTCCTCCTGAATAGAGAGCTGCGCGGGCCTGACATGTTGGTCCCGACCCATGCCTGTTGCATTCAGGCCCGGCACTACCCCAGCCTGAGGACTGCCTGCAGACTGCAGAGGCTGTGATTAAAGACAGCCACAGCCACTCACTCTCTGTCCCTCTCCTCCTCTTACATGCACACACACACACACACACACACACACACACACACACATACAGCTACTCTCTCTCTGTCCCTCTCCTCCTCTTACATGCACACACACACACACGACTACGTGCGCTGCAATCACTTGACGTAGCAAAATCCAACTTGCCACAATGATAAGAAATGTTCTCTCTCTCGTTTAATTGCCAACAGCAACAATTCCCCCAAACTGAAACATGTCACTCAAGCATATAGAAATGAAAAAAATCTTTGCATCTTTCCCTGCCGCTTTGCTAACTTTGAGCTTATCCATCTCAACCACCGACTGTATATTCAACACTCACACATGTAGCTCTTAGCTTTTGTTTACTTTTCACTGGCAGGCTTATTGCTTGAGCCTGAGAATCTCTCGGACTTCCTGACAGAATTTTTCAAAATAAAAGCATGTACTGCTGCGCTGTGCTGTCTGCTGTGTAAAATTAAGTGAGAAATAGCACCTTATTTTATATTATTGAACCGATCTATGCATAAAAATAAAAATAAAGCAGCTCTCTACTCTGGAATCCTCCTGAAACCTGCTGAATCCTGTACTGCGCCTCTCCCTGTCTCTGTATTGAGTGTCAAGCTAAATCACAAATCCACTTTCTACTTTCCTTCTAGTAGACACTGTAGTGCGGTGTGTTCACTGACCTGTCAATCACTCTGCCCCCCATCTCTCTCTCTGTCTCTCTCTCTCTCTCTCTCTGCCTCTCTCTCTCTGTCTCTCTCTCTGTCTCTCTCTCTCTCTCTCTCTCTCTCTCTCTGTCTCTCTCTCTCTGCCTCTCTCTCTCTGTCTCTCTCTCTGTCTCTCTGTCTCTCTCTGTCTCTGTCTCTCTCTCTCTCTGTCTCTCTCTGTCTCTCTCTCTCTCTGCCTCTCTCTCTCTCTCTGTCTCTCTCTCTCTCTCTCTCTCTCTCTCTCTCTCTCTCTCTGGCAGCAAAAAGCGAGGGATAACCGGGCAGCACAGCGCATCAACAAGGTCCAGCTTTCCAACGATTCTCTGAAACACCAGCAGCAACCAGCGCCGGTGCCGCCGGGCCCTTACGACCCCGTTTCCATGGAGACGGAGGTGGGGTTTAGGGACCCGCTGAGGCCCAGAGACACCGAACAGGAACAGGAGTGGAAGTACAGACAGGTGAGGACCAATCTGGGAACCCAACAGTTTCAAAAGAATATATATATATCTTTTTCTCTAACCTCTGGGGGGCAGGCCACGTTTGAATCCCTGAATAACCGGAACTCAAGGGGATCAACAACAACAACAACAACAACAACAACGCTAGCTCGTTGCTACCTGCTGAAAATTGCAAGTTTGACTACACACCGGTTGACTTGGTCACGTTCACTCCATTTTGATTGGGTAAAGCACAGCATATGAGCCTGCCCCCTACTTTTTGATTGGGTAAAGCACAGCATATGAGCCTGCCCCCTACTTTTTGATTGGGTAAAGCACAGCATATGAGCCTGCCCCCTACTATTTGATTGGGTAAAACACAGCATATGAGCCTGCCCCCTACTATTTGATTGGGTAAAGCACAGCATATGAGCCTGCCCCCTACCAGCTCTGTTGTTGGGCTTTTCACAGAGCTTGCCGACAGATTTTCGATGCAAGTCGAAAGTCTGTCGGGAGAGATTAGCTGAGGACAGACGGACACAGTGTATCTGACTGTTTCATATACAGTAGTGTGTGTTTGTGTCAGACGGACACAGTGTATCTGACTGTTTCATAATACAGTAGTGTGTGTTTGTCAGTGTTTGTGTCTGTGTTGTGTCAAAGTGTGTCAACAGTGTGTTAACACATCATGCCTGCATCAGTCGAGACAGGGTGGGGAGTCAACTCCAGACATCGTGAGATCTAAAGAAATACTCAAGCTAAATGTAACAAACCAATTGATCATCCTGATTATGTTGACCGCTATTGTCAATTGTTAATCGCCCATCAGCGGTGTCTGATTTGAGGAACGTTTTGTTCCTTGTTTAATCATTTGTTCATTGTTTTAAAGGAGAATTTCGGTTTTTTACACCACGGTCCTCATTTCCAGCTTAAAATATTATGTTTTACTCACCGAAATAGTTTGGCTTCATTCGGATGCCCACGGAAGATTTTAGCTCCGAGTAGTCTCCTCAAACAGGCTATAACGAGAGCCTGCGGCGAGTGCGGGGCAGGCTGCACACGCTCTCTAAATTACACTTTTTCTGTCAGATCACGGTTCATTATGGTTGTAAATATAATGATTTAGCTAATAGCTAGAAGCTAAGCTAACATCAACACAGCAGTCGGCGTTGATCTGCCCCGGATGGGGTTACAGTGCGTATCTTCCCCCTTCTGTGGTTCCTCTGAAGAAGTGTGGTTTCACAGAGGGGGAAGATGGGCACTGTAACCCCATCCGGGGCAGATCTACGTTGACTGCTGTGTTGTTGTTAGCTTAGCTTCTAGCTATTAGCTAAATCATTATATTTACAACCATAATGAACCGTGATCTGACAGAAAAAGTGTCATTTAGAGAGCGTGGGCAGCATGCCCCGCACTCGCCGCAGGCTCTCGTTATAGCCTGTTTGAGGAGACTACTCGGAGCCCAAAATCTTCCGTGGGCATCCGAATGAAGCCAAACTATTTCGGTGAGTAAAACATAATATTTTAAGCTGGAAATGAGGACCGTGGTGTAAAAAACCGAAATTCTCCTTTAATCCTGTATCAAATTTCACATCGTCCTGCTACAGCAGGTGTATTTGCTGCAATTAAACGACCACTATTCTACAAATTAATTAATTGTGGAAAACTAAACTAGCAGCATTATGACTAAAACACATTTGTGCAGCCATGACTCAAAGCTCAACATAGTCAGCTGCTGAGGCCCTGAGAGAGACTGTTATTGGTCCACTGAGGCACGATGGCCGTTGCTTTCCCGCCCTGATTAGTAACCATTAGTAACCATCAGGATGCATGCCCAGCGGGACGGAGAGACAGACAGGCTGATAGACAGACGGGCTTTTACCTTGGGGGCATGAAACCATACAAATTACTTGACTCGTTTATAATTTTGTCATTTTAATAAACATGATAATGCTTAAAGTTTCTCAGATTGCTGTACAGATGTGCATGCCTGGCTCACTCACTCGACTAATATCTCTCAATTGTGAATTGTCATTGAAAAGGGAGAGGTAAATGACAGATGGGGAGCCGGTAAGAAGAGGCAGGAAAATCTCCCCAAAAGCAAAGCCCTAAAATCACCAACAGATAAAGATTGTCCCTACCAGGCATCTGTAGCGGGAGGTGGCAAAGAGGCTCTGGTAAGATCTCAAGGTGGATTGAAACGTTCTGTTCGGGGCAGAGCCTGGGTCCATGTGCACTCTCTGCAATCCTGTTCCTGTCTGGACTGAGCCGAGCTGGGCCAAGCTAACCCGCACAGGGAAGCACTTTAAGCTTTCACTCGCTTCAGTCTGCATTCGGCTTAACACAGTCATCAGGTCTAGCTGACATGTTAGTTGTATAGAATACTATTCACTGATTAGTATTCAGCTGATCCATTGTCTGATCAAGTCTTGTGAAACAGCTGGTTTTAGTTGTTGTTGCCAGGATCATTATTCTAAGCTGCTTCTTTCTTTTCTTTTTTATGTGCCGTCAGGCTCATTTGTTGTTTGTTGTTGTAAATACTAATTTTGGCCACAAGAGTGCACCACTACCCCATGTTCTAAAGACTTTAGTCATATTTAGAACATGGGCAAGTGGTGCACTCCTGTAGCCGAAATGAGTATTACAACAAATCCTCTGCCAAAAAAAACCCTCTGCCAAAACCTTTGTCACTTGTTTTCACAGATGAAAAAAAAAAGGAACTTAGAAAGATGATCCCTGGCAAAACTTTTTTTTTTTTACTTGCTCTTAAAGCATCAACACAGGAGAGAAAAGACATGAGATTAGATGACTTTTTTTAATTTTTTTGTGTGTGTGTCTTGCCTCTCACGGCTTCCGTACAAACTGGAGGTCATGAGATGATTTATGGGATAGGAACACACACATTTCTACGATACACATTTATTATCATTTCGATTTTTCTGAATTTTCTCTTCTTCTTTGCCTCCATAAATTCATGTCTGGAAACAGTCTGCAATTTTAGACAATATTTAGTTCTTGTCCAATCTCCTGTAGCTGCTGTCTGATGATTCTGGTACCAAAATGAGTGTGGTCAATCATCAGTGACCATCCTGACAGAAGCACTGGAAACAAAGGTGTTTTTGCGAAGGTCAAGCCCCGCCCATTTGGCCCTCCAGGCAGACTGGACCAAAATGCTCCAGACATTAAAAGAGGATTGCAGATGCATTGACCCAGGGTTGGGTCAGATGCATGGACCCAGGGTCGTGGCCACGTTCATAGTTTCTGGGCCAAACTACATTTGTGTAGTGGTGCACTCTTTGAACATGATGAGGAGGTTGGAAGTGCTGCAGGTGGGTTTGATTGACCTCAACAGACCCTCCGACGGCCTCAGAAGCAGGTGGGTTTGATTGACCTCAACAGACCCTCCGACGGCCTCAGAAGCAGGTGGGTTTGATTGACCTCAACAGACCCTCTGACGGCCTCAGACACAAAGGGCATAAATGAAGCGCTCCTCTGAGCCCAGACGCAGATGCGCGTGACCCCCCCCCCCCCCCCCCCCCCCCTGTCTGAACGGACTCATTTTATTGTGAAGGGGAACCTGCCACGTTCTGAATGTTGGTTCGTCTGCTGCCTTTCTTCACCGGCTGCCGGCACACATACTGCTGGACCACATTAACCCTGAGGAGTTTGGGCTTGGGCCGATTTTCGGAAATATCGCGATATTCGGGAAATATGACAATTTTGAAAATTCTGTTTCGGAGGCTGGAGCGGGCTCAGTAAAAAAAAAAAAAGTGAAGTTTAGGGTATCATATGAAGCTATAAGACTGACGGTATCGATTGGTAACAACCATGTCAGGCTAGCTTCTCAGGAAGGTGGCAAAATTTTGCGAAAAATCATTTTCAAAGAACCATGTCAGGCTAGGTTGTCAGGACGGTGGCTAAATTTGGGAAAAAAAACATTTTCAAAGGGGGTCCTCTTTTTTTCCACAGTCTAATGTTGGCAGGTGTGTGTGTGTCCGTTTTGAACCATTGGCCTGTTATTTAGCCTCTCTGATGCTATTGCATGGTTAAATCAGTACATTTTAAGGGAGGGGGGACATACAGTACTGTAGACAAACAGTACAATCAGGGAGAGGGTGGTGACCGGAATATAGTGGACTAGAAGGCCAACAATTAGTCATTGGTGACCAAGCTTCACATAGTGCAAAATCACAACAGCAATGAAACAAACAAACAAAATTACAAGACCGATAAAATAACACAGTACTGATACTGCTGGACCCTCGCTTCACTAAACTGATTATTACTCAGTCAAACTTAGGACTAGTGCACATGAACACCGCTCGTTTTGAAAACGGCTTTTCTGGAGATATTCTGACAGTTTTTGACTCATTGTTGCAGCAAGAGGCTGCTGCTTCAACTGACAGCTGACTGGAGACAGTACAGTACTGTACTGGTCTGCGGGGTTTTTCCTGCATAGAGGCATTTTTGGCGCCTCCAAATAGGTTTTGGCCAGCCCCCCAAAGGCCCAAGTAGAGCCGTGCATTGGCCTAAAACTTTGGCCCGTGCCCGAGACTATCAAGCCCTACCCGACCCGGGCCCTCATTGTTTATTTAAAAACCAGGGACTACGTGGCCTTCGGGTCTGGGGTCCCGTCAGTTTCAGGCCGGGTAGCAGACCTCTAGTGTGTGTCTCTGTCTGCCTTCCAGCCTGTGACAGAGCAGCAGGTAGCAGACCTCTAGTGTGTGTCTCTGTCTGCCTTCCAGCCTGTGACAGAGCAGCAGAGCTTCAGGAGACGAGAGGGTGTGTGAGGTAGTGTGTCTCTGGCTCTGCCCAGCATGACAATAAGACACAATGTATTTTTGCTTCAGCGAGCATAACAAGCCCTACCCGACCCCAGCTCTCATTTTTTTTATTTAAAAACCAGGCCCAAAACCTCTAGGCCCAAGACACCCCTAAAGGCCTGATATATTTGAGTGTAGCACAACCCTGACTGCATACTATTACTAACTCAAAATGAAGCATTTTTTACTGTATCATTTAGAGAGTTTCAAAGTCTCACATTTTGTACGTTGAAATGGCTGAAACTTGGGGTGCAAGTTTGGGGTGCAACACATTGCTCCATAAGTTCTGAGAATGAGTGTTTAGGACAACCCTGACGACACTATATATTTTTTATATATATATATATTTTTTTAATAAAAAAAAAAAAGCCCTATCACTAATCAGGCTTTCCAACGATATAAAATACAATGCCAATTGGTATTATTAAAGGGGAGAAATAATCGACCGAAATAACGTTTCCAAACTTTTTTTGAGGAGTTTATATATCGTAATCGGTGATCGGTCGATGATCGGTTGGGCAGATATTTCCCATAGGCGATCGGTGTGCAAAAAACGTGATCTGTGCACCCCTAATCGTGATTAAACTTGTGATTTACACCCCTATCGCTGATGTGATGGAAGTGGCGTTGAGGTCTTAAAACATTTAGAAAAGTTCTTAAAAAGGTATTGAAATGTATTGAATTTAACTTCAGGATTCCTGCATACAGAACATATCTTTAACTGTGAGTTAGTTATTAGTCCAGTGCCAGGGCTTAAAGGACCAGTTCACCCTAAAATCCAAAATACATATTTTCCATCTAGATTGTTTTGGTGCAAGTTGCAGTGGAGTTTTGGAGATATCAGCCATAGAGATGTCTGCCTTCTCTACAATACAATGGAACTGGATGGCACTTGAATTGTGGTGCTCACTTTAAGCCACCAAGCTAACTTGTGGCTCACTGCACCTATTGGTTTCAATGAGGAATGCTAACAAGCTGTGCGGTTCACAGAATGTGGGGTCTGGTCCAGCCGGTGAAGGATCACAGCAACTTGACATTCACAGCGAGTAGGACTCACCAATGCTTTGGTGAATAGAGTGCCAGGTCACGCCCTCTTTCGGGTTCGGCATACAGCCTAAGGCAGTGATTCATACAGCCTAAGGCAGTGATTCATACAGCCTAAGGCAGTGATTCATACAGCCTAAGGCAGTGATTCATACAGCCTAAGGCTGTGATTCATACAGCCTAAGGCAGTGATTCATACAGCCTAAGGCTGTGATTCATACAGCCTAAGGCAGTGATTCATACAGCCTAAGGCAGTGATTCATACAGCCTAAGGCTGTGATTCATACAGCCTAAGGCAGTGATTCCCAATCTTGGGGTGGCGACCCCAAGTGCAATTCAAATGGGGTCGCCTGAAATTTAATAAATAAACAAATAAATACACCACACATGTGAAAGGTCCATTTGAGTTCTGCGCTTGAGTCAGGATTCTGAGAATAAAGTCAGAATTCTGAGAATAAAGTCAGAATTCTGAAAATAAAGTTAGAATTCTGAAAATAAAGTTAGAATTCTGAAAATCAAGTTAGAATTCTGAGAATAAAGTCAGAATTCTGAAAATAAAGTTAGAATTCTGAAAATAAAGTTAGAATTCTGAAAATAAAGTCAGAATTCTGAAAATAAAGTTAGAATTCTGAAAATAAAGTCAGAATTCTGAGAATAAAGTCAGAATTCTGAAAATAAAGTTAGAATTCTGAAAATAAAGTCAGAATTCTGAGAATAAAGTCAGAATTCTGAAAATAAAGTTAGAATTCTGAAAATAAAGTTAGAATTCTGAAAATAAAGTCAGAATTCTGAAAATAAAGTTAGAATTCTGAAAATAAAGTTAGAATTCTGAAAATAAAGTCAGAATTCTGAAAATAAAGTCAGAATTCTGAAAATAAAGTTAGAATTCTGAGAATAAAGTTAGAATTCTGAAAATAAAGTTAGAATTCTGAGAATAAAGTCAGAATTCTGAAAATAAAGTCAGAATTCTGAAAATAAAGTTAGAATTCTGAAAATAAAGTTAGAATTCTGAGAATAAAGTCAGAATTCTGAAAATCAAGTTAGAATTCTGAAAATAAAGTTAGAATTCTGAAAATAAAGTCAGAATTCTGAAAATAAAGTCAGAATTCTGAGAATAAAGTCAGAATTCTGAAAATAAAGTTAGAATTCTGAAAATAAAGTTAGAATTCTGAGAATAAAGTCAGAATTCTGAAAATCAAGTTAGAATTCTGAAAATAAAGTCAGAATTCTGAAAATAAAGTCAGAATTCTGAAAATAAAGTTAGAATTCTGAAAATAAAGTCAGAATTCTGAAAATAAAGTCAGAATTCTGAAAATAAAGTTAGAATTCTGAGAATAAAGTTAGAATTCTGAAAATAAAGTTAGAATTCTGAGAATAAAGTCAGAATTCTGAAAATAAAGTCAGAATTCTGAAAATAAAGTTAGAATTCTGAAAATAAAGTTAGAATTCTGAGAATAAAGTCAGAATTCTGAAAATCAAGTTAGAATTCTGAAAATAAAGTTAGAATTCTGAAAATAAAGTCAGAATTCTGAAAATAAAGTCAGAATTCTGAAAATAAAGTTAGAATTCTGAGAATAAAGTCAGAATTCTGAAAATAAAGTCAGAATTCTGAGAATAAAGTTGGAATTCTGAAAATAAAGTTAGAATTCTGAGAATAAAGTCAGAATTCTGAAAATAAAGTTAGAATTCTGAAAATAAAGTTAGAATTCTGAAAATAAAGTTAGAATTCTGAGTTTAATGTCAGAATTCTGGGGGAGGGGGGGTCAGAATTCTGAGGAAAAAAGTCAGAAGGCTTCTGAGATTAAAATCAGATTTTAATGTGAGTTTAATGTCAGAGAAAAAGTCAGAATTCCCAGATTAAAGTCAGAAATTTCAGATTCATGTTAGAATTCTGAGATTAAGGTCAGAATTCTCAGATTAAAGTCAGAATTCTCAGATTAAAGTCAGCATTGACTTCAGAAGAAATCAGAGGACTTCTGAGATTAAAGTCAGAATTTTGAGGGGGGAAAAACCAGAATTCTGAGATTAAGGCAGAATTCTCATTGATAATGTCACTGATGATATTACCGATGTTCCGAAATTTGAATGCTTGATTTTTGTCATGTCAAATTGGGGTCACAAGCCAAAAAAAGTTTGGCGTGACGGGGGGGGAGGGGGGTGGGGGGGTGCCGTGGTCTAAAAGGTTTGTGCTTGTTATAAGGATTTTTCTTCAAAACGTCTATGGGAAAATGAATGGCAAATCCTTTAGGTTGTATGCCGAACCCGGAAGAGGGCGTAACTTTGGCACTCTAGGAGGTGAGAGAGAGAGAGAGAGCAGCTGGCAGGGAGATGTTATGATCTGAACAGTGACAGTGAAGCCTCCCCGTACCCTTCTACTGTACCATCACCATGGTAACTCAATACTCCCACCAGAACCACAGCAGCCTTAAAACACTTCTGTCCTTCAAATGGTTTAACATGTGAAAAAGAGTCTCAGCCCTTTCCATACTGGACAGCTTTATTTGGAACTATTGGCACTCTGTCATGATCATCCAGTGATGCAAGTGTTTTAGCTGTGTGGTTTGTGCTGTGGTCCACCCTGCATGTCTTAGCTCCACCATACACACTTACATTCATTACTGACTAGAGAGAGAGAGGGAAAGCAAGCATTGCTACAGTAGCTGCCATGTCATCATGCTGTTTAACTCTTCATGTAGAGAAGAACCATCAAACTCACATCTGTTGCTTTTTGTCCGTCTGCTGTCTCTTTCTCCTTGTCTCCTTCTCGCTCACTTTTTTTCTATTTTATTTACTTTTTTATTATTCTATTACTTTTTTTTTAATCTTTTATTAAATTTTTTATTATTTTATTACTTTATTTTTATCATTTGCTTTTTCATTATTTATTATTTTATTTTTCCATTTTCGTTCTCTCTCTCTCAGCAAATGCGTCAGCAGAGTAAGCAGCAGGCAAAGATTGAAGCCACTCAGAAACTGGAGCAGGTGAAGCACGAGCAACTCCAGCAGCAACAGAGGCAGCAGCAGCAACAGTTGCTGGGTAGCCAGCAGCAGCTGGGCGGGGCTTCCCCAGACACGGGCAGCCGGAGCCCCATGGCCACGCCCCATCACCTGGTCGCCGGGGGTAATGCCTCGCCCGCCCGGCCGCACCACCTCCAGGGGATTCAGAGCGCGGGATTGGCCGACGATGTCTTCCTCAGACCGCAAGCCCCGCCCCCCTCAGGCTTCTCCTCGCTCCCCTCCTCCCCCCACCCTCCCTCGCCCCAGATGTTCTCTCCCCCCTCCTCGCTCCCCTCGCCCCAGATGTTCTCCCCCCCCTCGTCGCGCCCCTCCTCGCCCTGGGACCCCTACAGTAAGGGAGTGGGGACTCCTCGCCCCACCCCCTCATCACAGGAACCCTCCTCGCCCTGGGACCCCTACAGTAAGGGAGTGGGGACTCCTCGCCCCACCCCCTCATCGCAGGAACCCTCCTCGCCCTGGGACCCCTACAGTAAGGGAGTGGGGACTCCTCGCCCCACCCCCTCATCACAGCCCGCCGCCCAGCAGCAGCAGCAGCGTCACAGCTCCCTCAACGCCTCCCCGGCCCACGACACCTTGGGCTCACCCTCCGCCGACCCCAAACTGTTAGACGCCCCCAGAGTCCTGGGACCCCCACAAGGTAACTGCCTCTGTCCACTCTGTGCTTCTAGAGGAGACTCTTAACAATGCCGTCAGGCGTCGTCGTGCAGGAGTTTCTAGCAAACACTGGAACCATGACAAATAATCGGCTGTCTCATCGAACAGGGCCGATAGCTCACCCGGTTAGCAGTCTTGAGTGACTTGGCAGATTTCGCTATAATGTCCGGATAGCTCGGTCTGGTGTGTTGGTAGTGCTTGGCAGTTGGCAGTGATCAGCACTACACTGCTCGTTTATAAACATATAACACAAAACGGTACAAGACGCCTACAAACAGGAACGTTACATTATATCAAACTGTCGCAAACGCTCACGTCCGTCTTCCGTATGAATCACATGATAAGGGAGGACTAGCACTGCTACGGAAGTCTCGGACAATCCGCATCACATCACTACCTCAGCTTCGCCTCCATCTGATGGACAGCCAGATGTACCAATCGTACACATGCAGGACCGTTACAACTGGTTCTACAACCCATAATGCAGGGATTCTCAACCTTTTTCATATCAAGGAAGGACCCCAATTTAGTCCACAGTAAGTCCCTCATCTGATGAGGGTCTGTGGTCATGGTTGAGCCAACCATGCATGTCAGTCCACATCGCAGTTTCATCCATGGCTATGATGTCCCTCGCATGTATCTTCTTTGTCTCAAATCCATGTTGAAAATGTGACAAAATTCACCAGCTTTGCAGTGAAGTGCCTGGCGTCTTTCTGGGCAACAGTTGTCTTCTGACAGAAAGGATCTGTCAAGCAGCACAATCTTCCCCCGTCCCTTTCCATCACTCACCGAGGCATTTCTTTAGCCTTCATCCTGATCATTTTGTGGGAGACTAAGGTGACGTGCTCCGCATGCTATGGAGGAGACTAAGCCCTCGTTCACACAGGACGCCCAACGTAAGCAGAACTGAAGCTTGAAGCAGCACAAGCTGAACGTACGTCTTACTGTTCACACAAGACGCCTTCTCTTTTCCTCTCAGCGTCTACTCTCGCACCTTGAACCCACCCACAACTCTCATTGACTTCATGCCTCACGGCTTCAGCGTCAAGCTTGGAAATTCGGCGTCAGTCCTGAGTGATCGCTTCGGCGTGGCGTGACCGTGGCTTCGGCACGGCGTCAGCGTGGCACGCGCGCCGGTGGTGTGAACGGCTTCGCCTGTTAACAAGGACGCCTAAATGAAACTTGCGGGTACAGTGTAGGTACAGCTTCGGTTGAGCGTTGCTTCGGCGTCCTGTGTGAACGGGGGCTAAGGTGACGTGCTCCGCATGCTATGGAGGAGACTAAGGTGACGTGCTCCGCATGCTATGGATCAGACTAAGGTGATGTGGATCACAGGTTGCAATATCGCTCAGCAAATGTGATGTCGCAAATGCAAGTAAAAAAATATAAATAAATAAACTGTGTCAAATTGAGACCCGCGTTTATTTACAAAATATGTATTCAGACACGGTGTCTATATGGGACCTGCGGCAATTTGGGACTCTGCTTTTAATTGAAGTTTTACGGTAGTCCAGAACTCCATATCTATATTGCTGGTAGAGAGATAACAGAGAAACTATGATCACAACAGTCATTCTTCTACATTCTCTAACTGTGTTCTTGTAAGTGAAATAATACTGAAATTTAACAATTCATCAGTTTGCTAGGGAACCCCCTATAGGACCCCTGGTGGTGCCCGGATCCCATGTTGAGAACCACTGCTATAACCCACCTGCTTTCAGCAGTTTACCAGCCAGAACCACTGCTATAACCCACCTGCTTTCAGCAGTTTACCAGCCAGCTAGATGTGTCTGTAGTTACTCAGCCAGCTAGATGTGTCTGTAGTTACTCAGCCAGCTAGATGTGTCTGTAGTTACTCAGCCAGCTAGATGTGTCTGTAGTTACTCAGCCAGCTAGATGTGTCTGTAGTTACTCAGCCAGCTACATGTGTCTGTAGTTACTCAGCCAGCTAGATGTGTCTGTAGTTACTCAGCCAGCTAGATGTGTCTGTAGTTACTCAGCCAGCTAGATGTGTCTGTAGTTACTCAGCCAGCTAGATGTGTCTGTAGTTACTCAGCCAGCTAGATGTGTCTGTAGTTACTCAGCCAGCTAGATGTGTCTGTAGTTACTCAGCCAGCTAGATGTGTCTGTAGTTACTCAGCCAGCTAGATGTGTCTGTAGTTACTCAGCCAGCTAGATGTGTCTGTAGTTACTCAGCCAGCTAGATGTGTCTGTAGTTACTCAGCCAGCTAGATGTGTCTGTAGTTACTCAGCCAGCTAGATGTGTCTGTAGTTACTCAGCCAGCTAGATGTGTCTGTAGTTATTCAGCCAGCTAGATGTGTCTGTAGTTACTCAGCCAGCTAGATGTGTCTGTAGTTACTCAGCCAGCTAGATGTGTCTGTAGTTACTCAGCCAGCTAGATGTGTCTGTAGTTACTCAGCCAGCCAGATGTGTCTGTAGTTACTCAGCCAGCTAGATGTGTCTGTAGTTACTCAGCCAGCTAGATGTGTCTGTAGTTACTCAGCCAGCTAGATGTGTCTGTAGTTACTCAGCCAGCTAGATGTGTCTGTAGTTACTCAGCCAGCTAGATGTGTCTGTAGTTACTCAGCCAGCTAGATGTGTCTGTAGTTACTCAGCCAGCTAGATGTGTCTGTAGTTACTCAGCCAGCTAGATGTGTCTGTAGTTACTCAGCCAGCTAGATGTGTCTGTAGTTACTCAGCCAGCTAGATGTGTCTGTAGTTACTCAGCCAGCTAGATGTGTCTGTAGTTACTCAGCCAGCTAGATGTGTCTGTAGTTACTCAGCCAGCTAGATGTGTCTGTAGTTACTCAGCCAGCTAGATGTGTCTGTAGTTACTCAGCCAGCTAGATGTGTCTGTAGTTACTCAGCCAGCTAGATGTGTCTGTAGTTACTCAGCCAGCTAGATGTGTCTGTAGTTACTCAGCCAGCTAGATGTGTCTGTAGTTATTCAGCCAGCTAGATGTGTCTGTAGTTACTCAGCCAGCTAGATGTGTCTGTAGTTACTCAGCCAGCTAGATGTGTCTGTAGTTACTCAGCCAGCTAGATGTGTCTGTAGTTACTCAGCCAGCTAGATGTGTCTGTAGTTACTCAGCCAGCTAGATGTGTCTGTAGTTACTCAGCCAGCTAGATGTGTCTGTAGTTACTCAGCCAGCTAGATGTGTCTGTAGTTACTCAGCCAGCTAGATGTGTCTGTAGTTACTCAGCCAGCTAGATGTGTCTGTAGTTACTCAGCCAGCTAGATGTGTCTGTAGTTACTCAGCCAGCTAGATGTGTCTGTAGTTACTCAGCCAGCTAGATGTGTCTGTAGTTACTCAGCCAGCTAGATGTGTCTGTAGTTACTCAGCCAGCTAGATGTGTCTGTAGTTACTCAGCCAGCTAGATGTGTCTGTAGTTACTGGAAATTGATCTATCTTGTTTTCTTTGTCATAGGAGCCCAGCAGAGCAGGGGGGGTATTATGATGAGCCCCCCCTCCAGCTCTGGCTCTGACCCCGACCATCTAGCCAGACTCACTGGTATCCGTGTACCTGAGGCCTTCCAGAGGACGTGCCATACCAACAGTAACGCCCGCGTGGCGATCTCTGAGCTGTACGGGCGCTCCCCGGCTGAGATGGGCCTGGGGGTTGTGTTTAAAACCCCCATGCCCCCCCACCACCAGCCTCAACAGGAGGGGAGACGGGACCCTCCCAGACCAACAGAGCTGGGCTTCCCCCTTCCCCAGCCGCAGGACACCCCCTTCCCCTCCAGCCCGCTGTCTGGACTGGGCTCACCCCACCGCAGCCCCTACGCCCAGGCCCCGGGCACACCCCGGCATGACCCGTATGCCCAGGCCCCGGGCACGCCCCGGCCGGACCCTTACGCCCAGGCCCCCGGCACGCCCCGGCAGGACCCATACGCCCAGGCCCCCGGCACGCCCCGGCAGGACCTGTACGCCCAGGCCCCGGGCACGCCCCGGCAGGACCTGTATGCCCACGACCTGTATGCCCAGGCCCCGGGCACGCCCAGGCAGGACCTATACGCCCAGGCCCCGGGCACGCCCCGGCAGGACCTGTACGCCCAGGCCCCGGGCACGCCCCGGCAGGACCTGTACGCCCAGGCCCCGGGCACGCCCCGGCAGGACCTGTACGCCCAGGCCCCGGGCACGCCCCGGCAGGACCTATACGCCCAGGCCCCGGGCACGCCCCGGCAGGACCTATACGCCCAGGCCCCGGGCACGCCCCGGCAGGACCCATACGCCCAGGCCCCGGGCACGCCCCGGCAGGACCTGTACGCCCAGGCCCCGGGCACGCCCCGGCAGGACCTGTACGCCCAGGCCCCGGGCACGCCCCGGCAGGACCTGTATGCCCAGGCCCCGGGCACGCCCCGGCAGGACCTGTACGCCCAGGCCCCGGGCACACCCCGGATGGACCCGTACACTCAGGCCCCGGGCTCGCCCCACTGCAGCCCCTATGCTCAGGCCCCGGGCACGCCCCGGCCGGACCCGTGCACCCAGGCTGAGCCGTTGGCCCAGCACTCGCCTCTGACGGACCCCTATGCCAACCCCCAGACCCCCGGCACGCCACGCCCGCACTCTGACCCAGCCTACCTCGCCATGTATGGCCAGCATGCGGCTAGCCGCAAGCCGTCCCCCTCACACCCCTCCCTCCCATCCCTGGACCCATATGCCTCGGCCCCGGGGACACCCCGCCCCTCTGCCGGCGACCGCTTCCCGCGTTCCCCCGGGAGCCAGCTGCCCGGGACGACCCGCCCCTCTCCCGACCCCTACGCCCAGCAGCCCTCCACACCGCGGCCCCAGCAGATGCCAGGCTCCTCCTCCTCTCCTCTGGCACCCGGCCTTTCTGGAGAGACGGGAGCCTTCAGCCAGATGCACCACCAGGTAACCGACTGACGCTGATGTCTAGAGTCTGTGCTGCACTGTACATGGTGTGTACTAGCCTACTGTAGGGATGTCAATGGTTAACTGTTAATTAGTTTACAATGGAGAATATTTTTGACCGGTTACACCAGTGTTGCCAACTTAGCGACTTTTCAGACCCCCCTGACTAGCAACAAATCTGCTGACTTTTTCTGACCATGGGAAGTAATGTGTTGAATCCCAAAGCTTTTGGCAATAAATTGGTACGACTGATGCCGGTTTTCTCTACGTAAGTCAATGATGTTGGGTAGTTAGCATAGATGCTAGCGGACATTTAGCTGTCTTAAAAAAACATTAAGCCCCAATTATACTCTTATTTTCATACTAAAATAAATGCATCTGTTTCAAACGGTGTAATCATCACTGCCCACATACTTCCATGCGTCTTTCATGTTGGTATCATGTTAAGCAATAAGTACTAATACAATGGTCGAGCCATGATGTTGTATGCCATGCCTCACAGACGTATGTATTAGGGATGGGCAACAAATCTTGAATTTTCAAATAATCGTTTTTATTATGAAGATCGACTTCTATTATTGAAAGTCGAAAATCATTTATTTATTCATTATAAATTGTATTTGTTACGTTTTTTTTAATTTTGTGACGTTGCCGTAGGAGCTGCGCACCAGAGCTGTGCACTGGAGCAGAACGGCTCGGGGCTCAGCTGACAGTAGCAGCACCCAGTAGCTCTAGAAACGCTAGAAATGTAGTAGAAATGGTCTTAAACTGTCTATATTACAGCAACGCTCGGCCACAAGGAAAAGGTTTCAAGGCTGGTTACTGCATGAAGAAAAGCTGATAGTCTGTCTAGTGTTCCCTGGGCCAATGCTAACATTAGCCTAAGCTAATGCTAACATTAGCGTAGGTTAATGTAGGCTCAGGTCTGGCTGCCTAGACAATAGTGCCAAAATCACCCCCTCTCCCTCTCCATAGGATTTTGTCCGCCATTCATTTTTCCATAGACCTTGTGTAAAATGCTTATAAAAATTGTTTTAAGCGTTTTAATCAAACTAAGCGAGTCAACTATACTTAGAATCAGAGGAGACCATGTAAAATTTTACTGGCAAATTATTTATTTAATTTTTTTTATAGGGGTGGGCGAATTTCGACGAAAAGTCAACTATGGCCCAGCAAATTTTGAATAGTGTTTTTGCTAGAAATGCCCATCCCTCGTATGTATAACTATCTGCAGGAAGAAGAACTTTATTGACAGTATACAATTGTTTTCTTCACAGATCACGGGTCATGTGATTAGCAAACAATGAATTCCTGTAAGAGATATCCGCTTTCATATCCCCAATGACATATAAACTGGAAGAAGTATTATCTTGTATAAAGGAATTGATGAAGACAAGCCTATTTAAATATTCATCCTCATTTACAGTACACGGCATTCGAGGTGTATAGACATTTAAGATAAGAAACATTGTCATTATTGGTAAATTGTATTGCAATGCACCAAGCTACAGCAAGCCTGACCACTTTTATCAATGAATCAAACTTCTTGTTCCATAAAATGGCAACACCCCCTGGTATTCTACCTCTGATTATACCCATACCGAGGTCAGTCGTAGACCCCCCAGCCCCATGAAATGTATCATTAAAACAGTTAACATTTTCCAAGTCTTGTTTTGTTAAAAATGTTTCTTGCAAACATAGTACATCACACAGTTCTCCAATAAATTGTCAATCACAATGCGCCGAGCTTTATCCCCTGCGCTCTGTCCCACTCGCAGACAGTTATATGATATGAGCCGAATGGTCATTTAGGCCAAGGTAGTGCCCAGAGCACCAGCAGACTGCTCACCCAAACCAGACTTGTGTGGCTCATAATAGCACTGGACAAGTGCCCCTTGTCCTTCATTCTTTCGTCCCTTCCCTGCCTCCTTACTTCCTTTCTTCCATCCTTCCTTCCTCCCTCCCTTGACCTTTCTGTATGTTCTCCTCTCAGCAGTCTCCTGGAAGACAACAGCAGCAGACCCCCGGCAGCCAGACCCCAAAGCACCCTGGGATGTTGTTGGAGGAGGCTCATGACCCCTTTGAGCAGGGTCACATGACCCCGGGCCTTCCACAGAAGGACAAGACGGCAGCCAATGAAATGACAGCATTGGGCGTGGGCTCCTTGGATGGACCAATCAGCATGCTTCCTCAGCTCGGGGACTCGGAGGAGAAACTTAGACAGGTAGAAACAACAAACTGCTGGTTTAATACCACCGAGATTACGTATTTTTGTAGGCCATCTCAGCTAGTCATGCACTTCCGGTGCCCTTGTCTAAAAGTCAATGGGATTTTTGTATGGGGATTTCAGTTAAATGCCTGAAATAAGGTCTGTGGTTAACACAAGTTTAGGAAACGGTGAACTTCATGTTCAGCAAGATAATCTTCACAAATGAGGTGGTCAAGGTCACTGTGACCTCACGACCGCTCATTTTATGCTGGTTAACGCAATATCTCAGGAATGCCTTGACGGAATTTCATCAAATTTGCCTCAAACGTCCATTTGGACTCAAGGATGAACTGATTACATTTTGGGGGTCAAAGGTCAAGGTCACTGTGATCTCACGAACACGCCATTTTCAAGCTAGGTAATTGCATATCTCAGTAACCCTTGATGGAATTTCTTCACATTTGGCTCAAACGCCAGTCTGGACAGACATGGATGTCGACTTCTCACTTGTTGGCGGAGGCATATATCCGCAGTGCGGTCGTTCTAGTTTACACAAGTAACTATACTATAGAGCTGTCACGTTTTCCAAAAATAAAGTTTGAACAAATTTTAATTGCCCCTCAATTTGTTCGAATATATCCTAAGTTAATTGGTTAATTCCCCTCCCCCCCGCGGCCCCATAAAAATTACATTACACGTTAGGGAGATAGTCATCTTTTTATTATATATATATATATATATATATATATATATATATGTATGTGTGTGTGTGTGTGTGTATATATATATATATATATATATGTGTGTGTGTGTGTGTGTGTTTTTAGCATGTATTAATAATAATAATGATTGGATTTATATAGCGCCTTTCCAAGTGCTCAAAGCGCTTCACAGAATCATTATTCGTTCACACCATTCATACCGGTGGTTCGAAGGCGTGGCAGCCACACATCGGCGCTCAACGGCCCCTCCGACCACCATCATTCATGTCTACATTCATACCAATCCAGGGCTCGACATTAACGGCTGCCCGGTTGCCCCGGGCAACCAAAAAAAACATGGGGCAACCATTTCTCGGTCTTTGGTTGCCCCAGGGGCAACCACGATTTAACATGCAACAAAATATGTACAGCAGCAAACAGCAAAATATACACCAAATAAATGTTTTAATACTTGTTGTGAGTGACATATATGTGACATTTTATTGCTGTTACAATCGAAACGATGTTACTAATTACCAGTCGGAACCTACGTGATGCATGCTGCACGTGCGGTATGTTTAACGAGTACTGACTGGGACAGGTGGGGCTGCTCGCACACAATCACAGCGGCTGCAAGACGCAAGAAGAACCTCCTCCGCCCGCAGCCCCGCACAGAAACAAAGGACGAGGAAATTGTCATTGAGGTGAAATACCCGTGCGTCTTTGAACGGGACGGAAAACGAATGCTATACTGCAAAGCATGTAGCCTACAACAAGCGCTTAGGTCTCATATGCTTCCCGCATCGGCGAGTGTCCACACGGAAAAGTTAGTTAAATCAGCAGACGCGCCCCTCCACAAGGCTGCTGTGCAGACGGTTTTCGCCTGGCTGTGCACACCCCGAATTGTGTAACTACGTGGACGCGGCTGGGCGGACAAAGTGGAGTTTTCAAGACTCCAGCTCACTTCCGCGAGCAGAAACCCACACACAGTGTATAAACGCTCCACACGTTTCCTCGTCAAGATTCAGTGTCTCTCATTTCCGTGCGACAGCCCAAACTTCAAGCATAATTCCAGCATAACGCTATACTGCAAAGCATGTAGCCTACAACAAGCCTACAACATACACCTCGACCAGGACATCCTTCAAAAACGTTTTACCACCGCGTATATGTGCTGAGAAATGATTTGCATCCCTGGCCTGTCAGCCTCTCATACGGGGTGAGAGAGAGAGGGATTGCAGGGCCGCTTCTGGGCCTTTTGGGGCCCTATGCAACATCAGAGTGGGGGCCCCAAACCACTGTCATCAAAGTATCCCTGAATGAACATGAGGAGGGCAGGCCCGGCGTTAGGGGCGGGCCTGACCGGGCCGGGCCTGACCGGGCCGGGCCTGACCGGGCAGGGCCTGACCGGGCCGGGCCCCCCCATTTAACAAACTGGCCCCCCCATTCAATTTTTTTTTTTTTTTTTTTTTTTTTTTTTTTGCTAAAAACGTTTTTCTGTTTTAAAGTTTAACATGGAATCTGGCTGTCATTAGGCATTGATTAACTCAATGCTATTGCTAACTGTTACTTTGAACATCCATTTGCAATGATTCTGGCTGGATATTAACTATTGTAAATTTGTCACAATGAATGCAATTTGTGCACAATGTGTAAATACACTTAATATTAATTGTTTAGGCCTAATTATTTGTAAAGTCACAACACATTAGAGATGTGTGTAGTTCTTCACAGATTTAGCCTCTTCATTTTGCTCTCAAATGCACCAGGTTGACGAATTTTACTTTAAAATGTACAAAATCTTCTTCCGGGGGAGAATCCCCCCGGACCCCCCTTGGGTAGCTTGGCCCCCCCAAGCTAGGGGCAGGCCCCCTCTGTAACTTGGGTCTGGAGCCGGGCCTGGAGGAGGGTAGGCTACTTAATTATCAATAACGCTTTTAATTAATAAATTAAGCACAATATGAACAATAACTGTTGAAAAATATATGAAAATGAAAGTTGACAAATATTAGTTAAATCCTTTCAGTGCAAATGCATTATAAAAACAAAAAATAAGATTTGTTTAGAAAACGAAATGACACAAATTTATTATTATTATTATTATCATTATTACTACTACTACACCCGGTGCGCACACTGAATAGGCCTATTATACTATACTATAGATTATTATACTTACTTTTCTGTCACATCGTCATTATTAAGCCGGCTTATGACTGCATAGTATCTTAATTACTCAAAATATAAAGCGACTAAAATTGGGCAACCATATTTTTATTCGGGCAACCAAAAGCTCTTGCCAGGTTGCCCCTCCGGCAACCACTTTTAAAAGTTAACGTCGAGCCCTGCAATCATACGAGGCAAGGAGGGTTAAGTGTCTTGCC
Organism: Poromitra crassiceps; assembly: GCF_964638095.1. NCBI lineage: Eukaryota > Metazoa > Chordata > Actinopteri > Beryciformes > Melamphaidae > Poromitra > Poromitra crassiceps. Next base: position 15,175,627 of record NC_139624.1, read on the forward strand.
CAAGGACACAATGACAGCAGCTGGGAGGGAGCGGGGATCGAACCGCCAACCCTTGCGTCATTGGCCGACCCGCTCTACCTCCTGAGCTAAAGCCGCGTATTGTGAAACATTTCTATGTTGTGATCCACTCCTTACCGCTATGCAAAAGTGAAGCCAAAATGTTGTTTCCGCGAGCTGCCATCTTGCTTGTGTGACTTAATTTGGCGCTGGTGTCTGCGCAGTAAAGTTAGGCGACAGGATGCTGGCCCGCGGGACACGCCCCATCATCTGATGGAGGTCTTAGGCCTTGGCCACACTGATCCGTGGTGTCTGTCCGTGTGCGTTAATTTCTCTGTTCACTTCCATTAATTTTCAATGACAGCTGTCCGACTGTCCGTGGAGTACTCAGAAGCGTACGTATCCAGAAAATTTGCATACGTTTTGATGGACAGAAAGTTGAAGAGGGATGAACTTTTTCTGGATGGACGTATCGGATGGTCGGATGGTCGGATAGTCACTGTCCGTTTAGCCAATCAGAGTCGAGGTCTTGAGAGGAGGCGTTCTGAGATTTGTTTCAACTTTTCAAAGAAGATGGCGGCCGAGGTGGTGAAGGAGGCTATAATTAATGCTGTGTACACCATCCCGCTGTTGTACAACGTGATAGTCAGTGTCACCGTCTGATTTCACCATCTAATCTGGTCATTCGGTGGCATTTTATTGCCACATAAGTAACGTAGCGCACAGAGCTAACAGCTAGCTGACGCCAGCTTTCTTCTTCTCTCGGTTTATAGGCGGGTCGCTGACACCTTCAAGGTGCTTACCGCCACCTGCTGTACAAGTAGGTTACTTGTACATGCAACGGACATAAATCTATCCGTCTATCCGTTCTGTCCATTTTCTGACGGATCAGTGTGGCCAAGGCCTTAGCCCCCATTCCTCTAGTCTGAGAGAGCTGGACCTGAGTAGCAATGACCTGCAGGATTTAGGAGTGAAGGTGCTCTCTGTTGTAATTGAGATAGCCTGGTAAACCAGCGGTCACGTGAACTCACATTTCATTTCGTTCGTCGTTTCCGTCTGGCCCCATGCCCTGAGTGGGATCCTATTAGAAACTGCAAAGCGGACGAGCCAATCAGCGACCCGACCCGCCTTGTAGTTGACATCGTGACCGGCCAATCAGGAATGCCACTAGCAAAACCGTAATGGCCGCCTCCTTGCCTGTCCACCTCGAGGAGTAATGTCAGCGTTCCTCTAGTTTAAACAGCCATAAAGTGCAGTTTTTGAGGAAATAGACTCAATAACAACAATTAAACAAGTACAGGAGTATTGCCACAACCGCAGCGTTTCTCGGTGGAATATATGTTTTTGCCGTTCTCCCGAGTGGATTTGGGTTTGACTGGATCAAATGCTGATTGGCTGAAGGAGTTGTCTGTCAAGGCAAGTACACCCGCCCAACTTCCGCCCACTGCAGACAGCGTGTGAAAGCTTGGGGCCAGACGGAAGCGAAGAACGAAATGAAATGCGAGTTCACGTGACCGGCTGGTTTACCAGGCTAGACTGGGGAGTCGACATTGTAAGATTGGAGACTCTCAGGGCAGGTTCACTGTTACCGTTCAACAAACGTCTTCTGTTCAACAACAAATTCTGCTTTATATGCACGTAATGACAGAAACCATCTTTAGGAAAAAGGTATCTGACGTATACTTAGATTTTTTTAGTTTGGCTCATGTCCCATTCACTAACATGGGGGGGAGGGGGATTTATGGGGCAATCGAGATGTTTTGGCTTCACTTTTGAGGAGCTGTCATGATGTTCATCTTTTCTACAGTCTATGGTTGTGATATGATATGATATAGGAGACTTGGTTTACAAAAGTGAAAAAGTCAGGTTTCATTTAATTCACTTTTCTCCTGTCGGTCCTGTGCTGCAGCGTCAGCGGCTGCGGCAGCTCATCCTGAGGCAGCAGCAGCAGAAGAGCGCCTTGCGTCAGGAGAAAGGTCTGCAGGAGGCGGGCCTCAGCGGCCCACCCGCGGCATCGGGTACACCCCCCAACCCGGCCACACCCGGCCGACACTGGTCCCAGGACGACTCCTCCACCTCTGGCCCTCAGGCGGCCGTGTTTGGGCGGCCCCCGCCCCCCTACCCTGGGAAACCTCCAGGGGCCCCCAGGTTCCCGGGAGGTTTCCCAGGGGAGCAACAAAGATGCTTCACCCCCGGAGAGACTCCCTACCCCAGGCACAGCCTTTCCAGGGACTTGGCAGCGCTGGCAATCCGACCAGCCGGCCTGAGGTGAGAGGAGCGGTTCACAACCATCATCCTCTGCTGTCATCTACTCTTCTTTGACCTATTCTGAATCTACTTAACTCTGATCTATTCTGATCTACTCAACTCTGTTCAATTCTGAACTACTCAACTTTTCTCCAGGTTTGGTTTCCCCTCTGGAGCTTCAGTGGGGCTTCAGGACTCCTTCCTACATCCTCCCCAGGGTTCAGTGCATGGATCTGGGTTGGTTCTGGCAGAGGGAGTCCCTGTCCAGCTGAGGAGGCCCATGTCTGCAGAATTCACTGGTACCCGACCCCTCTGTGCCCCTAACACCCACCCACACATGATGGCAGGTAACATTTAAAGGAACACGCCAACATTTTGGGAGAATTGCCATCTTCCCAATAGTAAGACAAGAAGATACATGCACTAGTTAGCTTAGCAGAATGAATGGTAGTGAATGGTACTGGCTAGCCCTAACCCTGTTAACATGACAAAAACGAGTGTAAAAAACAAAACAAAAACAAAGTGCTTCCATACTGCTTCCATACTGCTCACCTAGCGTAATCCAAGTCTCAACAAGCCCTGAGATGCCAAGTTGAATTAAAAAGATCCCATTTACACCTAAATCTTCACCTAAATCTTCACTGTCGCCAGGTGATCAAAGAATGCTTGGTACAGTTACTGTAGCCTGCTACTGTACATTGCAGATTTCAGCTAAAAACAGGGTGTAAATTATGTATTTTCAAGTCAACTTGGCATCTCAGGGCTTGTGGAGACTTGGATTACACCCAGTGAGCAGTATGGAAAAATGGCGGTAGCCTAGCAGCCTATCATTCAACCATTCAATGTGCTAAGATAACTAGCGCTAGCTATTTTTCTATTACACGCACAGAGGGCATCTATTTTCTCGATTTACTATCGGAAAGATGGCAAATAGGCAAATCTCCCAACATTTTGGTGTGTTCCTTTAAAAAGTATAGTATGCATATACTATTCTAAAACCTTACAACCAATTAGTATTTTGCAGATGAAGTAGTCAGTTTGTTTTACATCTATATTTACATGGTCAAATGTGTTCAGTCATATTATCTAAATTCAAGGCTGGTCTTTCATTGAGTTAAATGAAGCATTTCAAGTTGTAAATTACCCTAAGTTTACATAAAAGTGACATATTTCCATATAAAAGCACACTGCCCCCCTCCCCAGGCGTCCCACAGCCCTTCCTACCCCGCTCCCTGCCCATCCAGCAGCACAGCATCATGGGACAGCCCTTCATCGAGCTCCGTCACCGCGCCCCGGAGGCTCGCCTGCGGCTGGCCTTCCCCCTGGACCAGCCTCTGCCCCCTGGGGCCCGCGTCTTCGGCCTGGACCTGCACCAGCCCCCCGGGGCCCGCGGTCTGGACCTGCACCACCCCCCTGGGCTCCGCGGCCTGGAGCTACCCAACCAGCTGCACCCCGGCCACGCCACAGTGCAGGCCCCAGGGGGAGCGGCAGAGGGGATAGAGGAGCACCTGGAGGCCGAGGACTCGGCCGTGAAGGACCTGGAGGATGTGGAGGTCAAAGATCTTGTCGACCTTAACCTGAACCTCGACCCCGAAGATGGTAAGAAGACAGGAGTCAAACATCTATCAGACTCGCGTGGGGTTGCTACATGTTCTTGATTGATAGATCAGTTTTGGGCCCGTTTCACCACATGGCCAGTCCCTTCTTTAATTGATGTATTAGAACTGCATTGTACAAGGTTTGATGTGTTTGAATCAACAGCAACGGTCTGAACAGATTAAGATTATAGATGATCTTATCTGATTTCATTCACCATGTTGTTAGTTGTTGCTGCACTACTAAGCACTGCTACTTTTCATAATGCAAATAAACTGAATTTTGGGATTGTCAGTGTATAGTTTGGGACAGTACCTTACGTCATTTAGCAGACACTTTTGTCCAAAGCGTGCTGCTCTGTTTTTTCATCAATTGTAATTTCCTTATATCTAATGTAGCATTCAACCATACTACTGGGCAATAGTCAAGATTTGACAATACCTGAGTTACCTGCTTGGTGGCTTTTGGTGTTATAAAAGACGTACATCTTCTGATAGCAGTCGTCATGAATTTGTTGACTTTCTCTCCAGGTAAAGAGGACCTGGACCTGGGTCCTAACGACCTCCACCTGGATGACTTCCTGCTGTCGGGGAAGTTCGACCTGATCGCCTATGCCGACCCCGAGCTAAACCTGGACGAGGAGCTGGAGCTGGGCGAGCCTCAGCCGGTGGAGGAGAGAAAGAGAGAAGACAGGGCCAGGAAGACGGAAAGCCAGGTCAAACAGGAAGTCAACGACTGTGTCAAAACAGAGGCCCAGCCCTGCCCCTCCTCCCACCTCCTCACCAAGGTAGCATATCTGCCCCGTGACCTGCAGTTTAAAGACCCCCTAAAGTCAAGTTTTAAGATGTATATAAAATATAATTTGTCTGATGGTTTTTCCCACAAAAAAAGTTGATAGGTTAAATTCCTTAAAATGACTTCCCCTGCTTCTCCCTCATTAAAAATCCAAAATCTGTTAATTTGCAAATATTGATTTCAAAATGTTAAAGCTGCAGTGTAGGTTATCTAGAACAGTGGTTCTCAACTGGTGTAGCCTCAGGACCCACTATTTTCCTTGTCATGAAGTCGCGACCCAAATTTCTGATTTTTTTTTAAACCACTCAAATTTATTGCACAAAAAATAGCGCATTAATTTAATACACAATGCCTTCATGCACTGTTATAAACCTCAAATGAACAAAAAAGTGCAACAGAAGTGCAACTAGGGCTAAAAACCAATTGAAATAAGGCAGACTTGAATTATAGGCCTATTAAATTTAAACAAGTCAAACTGGTCATGCTCAGAAAGTCTTATTTGAACTGTATGAAATATGAACTAAAAGGCAGACTTATCTTGAATTACATGCCTATATGTTTTTAAACAAGTTAATAATAATAATAATAATAAAACAAGTTAACCTGGTCATGCTAATCCAGTTTCAATAGTCTGAATTTAACTAATATGAAATAAAAAGGCAGACTTTTCTTGAATCACAGGCAGGCTATATGCTTTTTAGTTAAACTGGTCATAACTTTTAATTAAACTGGGGACATGCTAATCCAGTTTCAATCATCTGAATTGAACTAAAATTAAATATGAAATGAAAAGGCAGACTTCTCTTGAATTACAGGCAGAGCATATGCTTCAGCTTGTTAAACAAGTAAAACTGGTCAGGCTAATCCAGTTTCAATAATCGGAATTTAACTCAAATGAAATATGGAAAAAAAAAAAAAAAAATTGGGCCAATGTCCGCGACCCAATCAAAACGGCCCCGCGACCCACCTTTGGGTCGCGACCCACCAGTTGAGAAACGCTGATCTAGAACATAAGTAGCCAATCACAGCACACAAACAAGGGCCATTCAGGTTTTACTCTTATGTTGCTATGGTTAACATTCCATTGTTGTTGATTGTGGGGCCCTTTACACGAGGACAGTTTCTGGAAGAAACGACACAATAGTGTTTCCTTCACACCTTCTCCCTGTTTACATGAGCGCTGTTGATTTTTTAAAATGCCGTAATGTACATGCCATGTCGCTAGGTGGCAGTGTGTCACCTTATTCTTTGCCCATACAAGGACGCTTCTGCATGACGTCATTTCGTAATCGTCTTTCCGGTTTTAAACACGGAAGTAGAGTACGCCTACCGCAGTCATTTAGACTTGCCAAAAAGCTGTTTTCAAGCTAAAAAAAACAACAAACTGTTTTAAAGTTTTAATATTTGTCGGGTGAGAACGTAACATATATGTGACCAGTTTATCAGAATAACGCCTATTGGAAATCTTTAACGAGCAGCGAGGACCGGGAGCGCTGACTGTGCTGACAGCAGTCGGACTAGCTATCTGTTCCACCCCTACTGTTGTAGTTAGGCTACTGGCAGTGAGAAAACACTGTCGACGTGCTTTTGTAACTAACGTTAAATGCCGACCGGGTACAGCTATCGGCTCCTCGCAGCAGTAACGTTATGAACATGTAACTGAAGTTGGCCGCCGTGTTGCCTAATTCTGAATGTTGAACGTAATCGCGCTCAGCGGGGAGCGTCACCAAGAATTCCACTCAGGAGGGTGGTTTCAAAATGTGTCGTTTCCTAAGCGCAAATTAGCCGTCGCCGTCTAAAAGGGAGGCACTAACGATAAAATAATTCCCCGTCACCATAGGAAACCGTCCTCGTGTAAAGTGCCTCTAAAACTGCCTCCTGCAGCTTTAACTGCTGAAGACTGGACAGGGATTGGCTCCAGTATTTGTGATGTCACAAGTCATGCTTGTTGAAAATGGCCTATTCAGGGAGCACAGAGAAACTTTCCACTGTCAGCAGACGATTGTGTAGACAGGCTTCTAGTGTCAAACTCTGCACAGACATCATTCTGCACAGTGAAGCTCAAACATCCAATTGAAGGAACAAGAAGAAAAACTGATTTTTGACTTTAGTGGGTCTTTAATTTGTAGAAGAGAGTTTGACAGTTTATTCGATCTGCAGGTTGGGAGCCAAGGAACTCCAAATCTGGATGATTGCACAGTTTTATATTATTCATATACATATTAATTCTTACTGAAGCTAACTTTAAACTATATATTGATATCGACTTATGATGCCCCTTGTGAGGCTGATTTGCTTGAATTGCTCATAAAATTAACTCAATATTCAATGGAGATATACATGTGTAAAGGTACAGGACGGATAACCCTGTCTTTATTTGCCACAATGCAATGGGCCAAAGCGGAAAGACCACTGTGTTCTGGCGGAACACAGGGCCGGAAAACATGGGGCGCGTCATCCTGCCTGTAGTAATGGGTACCAGGCGCTCTCTCCTTTGAGAGACTCTGGTGACACGAGGTTACCAGTTATCACCCGCAGACACCAGGCAATCGTGCCTGTATGGACGCCCGAACAAGCCGAAGGTAACACGGGGGTGCGAACCTGCGACCCCCGTGTTGGTAGGCAGGGAATCTACCGCTACACTACCCGGACGCCCACACACACATGATTAGAGGTGCTGTGAAATTTGTCCTCTGCATTTTCCCCATCTTAGCTCATCATCCTCCACGGGCTGGCCAGGAGCGGTGGGCAGCTGCAGTGGAGTGCCACTCAGACGACTCAGACCATGATCTTCTACATGTTTTTATTGGGGGTCCATATTGATGTAGTCTCGCTTGCCAGACTCTCCCAGCATAGGGACTGGGAGAGTCTGGCTGGGGACGCTTTCTATTGTGGACTAGAGGGGAAAAAGGCTGTTTACAGCCATCCACCGAACGTACCATTGCATAATCCACATCAAACGTTTTCAGCGTGTAGCAACGAGCTAGCGACTAGCGCTGCTGTTGTTATTGTTTCAAAGGCAGCGGCGCAGGCATTTGAGCTGGGCAGATTCGACACGTACAGCAGCAGAGGCCTACAGATTCAACACGGGGGGGCGTGGAAAGGAAATCCAAATATGGTCGCAGGCAGCCGCAGTCTGAGCCAATTGCAGAGCTTGCAGGGAGCGTAATAGGATTTTCCCCCTGGCTGTGTAAAGAGCACCCGTGCGGGTGACCTGACGGAGCTGGATTTTTTAATTAGGTGATTGCCCTAATTACCTAATGATGTGATGTCATCAGTGACGTCATAGAGTAGGCAAGGCCGCGTAGCAGCCGAGCTGCGTATGCGATGCGCAGTGGGTGAGCTGCATGAGCCTAGGAATCGATTGCTAGCATGGAGAAACCAAAAGGGAGCACGGGGAGAACATGCAAACTCCACACAGAATAATTAATGTGTAAATACTGTAATGGATACCACATTGTTTATTTACTATTAATAAACAATATAGGAAATGTGATTAAGAAGGAAATAAATAACACCGTCATTTACCATTACCTTAGTAAACAATGGAGAAATTGAACCAATTCAATCAATTCTTTTTTATAACAATTAGTTAAAAACAAGAATAATTAAATACTGATCATACTGATTGGTTTTTAACAATGGTTGAAGCTATTGTAAAGCTGCGACGCTAATTATTTATATTCCAAATAAATAAATAAAAAGAGCATGGAGGAAGTTTCATTTACTTGGTTCATCCTTCAGTGCATCAGTTGATCTTTCCTCTGTCTCCCTCATCTTTCCTTCCCTACTTTCCTCTTTCCTCCTTCCTTCCTCGCTCCCTCTCTCCTTCCCTGCAGGAGAAGTTGGAAGGCTCTGGTGGCTTAGTGGGGGCGGAGCCCTCAGGCTTGGTACCCAGAGGCCATACCTCCATGGCAGCAGGTAAATAGCTTCTCACTCGTGATTCAGCATGAACTTAAATGTTAGAGAATAGGCTTGGTCACATGTGTGCATGAGTGATTCAAGTTGAATGATGCAGGTTAAACAGCGGCAGGCAAGCAAGCGAGAAAGCTCTGATTAAGCGAACCTCAATGTTGTAACTAGGGATGCACCGATATAAACATTTTGGCCGATGCCCATAACCGATATTAACATTGCTGTTATGGCCGATAACCGATATTTACCGATTGTCGATATGATCTGTATAAAAACACATTTCTATGATAATAATAACATTTTGTACATACTGAAAAACACATGTAAACACTGAATTTGAAAAAAGTAATGCATTTCTTTATTTCAAAAACATTTGTAAAAGGCCATAAATCATAGATTTACTGCATTATTTCATCTTAATGTGAAGAATTTGGCTGATACCGATAACTGATATTAACATTGCAACATCGGGCCGATACCGATATGTTAAAAAATGACTAACATCGGCCGATACCGATATGATTGCCGATATATCGTGCATCCCTAGTTGTAACTAACTAATTAACCTTGCTGCAGGTCTCAAACTATGCTGTGTTGGGTCCTTGAATTTGAGGGAATTGGGGCCGGAAGTCCTTAAAAAGTTGTTAAATTTGATATTTAATAAAGAAGGTGTGGGAACCATGTGTGTACTAGACTAGTAAACTTGCGTGCCAACCATTCAAGTAAACATTAATTGTATTAGTGTTGTTAATGTGTCTCTCTCTGATCTCTCTCTCTCTCTCTCTCTCAGGCCAATTGTCCATCTACCAGCAGCAGCAACATGGATTTGGCCCCATCTCTCTCCTCACCCCCCACCTCCAGTCTCGCCCTCCTGCCCCCAACATGCTCTCCCACCCGCCTGCCCAGCCACGCCTCCTCCTCAACCCGCAGACCCAGCTTCTGCCCCCAGGGCTCCCCGCCCAGCCATGCCTCCTCCTTAACCCCCAGCCTCCACTCCCAGGGCTCCCCACCCAGCCACGCCTCCTCCTCAACCCCCAAACCCAGCCTCCGCTGATAGGGCTCCCCGCCCAGCCGCGCCACCTCTTCAACCCCCAGATCCAGCCTCCGCTCACAGGGCTCCCCGCCCAGCCACGCCTCCTCCTCAACCCCCAAACCCAGCCTCCGCTCACAGGGCTCCCCGCCCAGCCACGCCTCCTCCTCAACCCCCAAACCCAGCCTCCGCTCACAGGGCTCCCCGCCCAGCCACGCCTCCTCCTCAACCCCCAGACGCAGCCTCCGCTCCCAGGGCTCCCCACCCAGCCACGCCTCCTCAACCCCCAGACCCAGCCTCCACTCCCGGGGCTCCCCACCCAGCCACGGCTCCTCCTCAACCCCCAGACCCAGCCGGCACTCCACGCCCAGCCGGGCCTCCTCCTCAACCCCCAGACCCAGCCTCCACTCCCAGGGCTCCCTGGCCAGCCGCAAGCCCAAAGCCAGGACCAGATCCAGGACGAGAGCCAGGCCAACAGGCCATTACTCCTGGAGGAGCAGCCTCTCCTGCTGCAGGATCTCCTGGACCAGGAGCGCCAGGAGCAGCAACAGCAGAAACACATGCAGGCACTGATCAGACAGAGATCCAGCTCCGACTCTCTGTTCCCTAACATGGGTGAGCTGTACAAAAAGCATTATTCTATTAATCGATCGACAGAACATTAATTCTCAATTAAATCCTCAAACTGTGGTTTGGCATCAAGAACACAGCGTCATTCTTCTTCTTCAGCTCCCATTACCTGTGGAGTTCCTCAGGGTTCAATTTTAGGCCCCTTCCTGGTTTCCATGTCCGCGCTCCCACCTGACCGTTTCATCTAAACACAGGGCCTATTTCTCTCTGGAATCTGGAATCACTATTCTTTAAAGCTTATTTTCATATTCTTAGTTTCATCTGGTGGATTTTATCCCACTTTGGAATTATAATGTTTTTGCTAACCCTAACACACTAAAACATTATAATATTCCCTAACCCGCTAAAAACATTTTAATATTCCCTAACCCACTAAAGACATTATACAATATTCCCTAACCTGTTAAAAACATAATATTCCAAAGTAGGATAAAATGCACCTGATGAAAGTAAGAAAACTATAAATACTGCATCGCTGTTGTATGCTTCCGCCACCAAGTCAGCAGTCTATATCCATGTCTGTCCAGACTCATACAAACACAAATACCTTGGAGCCCACAGCGCAGTGGTGTGGCCATTCAGCCTTATGTTACTTTAGGCAATGTTTGGGAGTACCCCAACAACACGGGTAATCGTTGTCAACATGGAAAATGGTCCTACCCCAACCCCGATTGATTGATTGGATTGTTGAAGCACTTTGTGGACACTTAAAAAGGGCTGTAGAATTCAAATGTATTATTAGCAAATTAATTACATTTAGGCCTTTTTTTATCTAGGGCATGTTAACAGTGTGCTCACCTGTGTGTCTGTGTCTCTCTCTCTGTGTGTTTGTGTGTGTGTGTGTGTGTGTGTGTGTGTGTGTGAGAGCAGCAGAACTGGACTCCATCTCTGATCCCATTATGAAGGCCAAGATGGTGGCTCTGAAGGGGATCAACAAGGTGATGACCCAGAGCAGCCTGGGTCTGAACCCCATGGTCATCAACAGGTACGACCCCTTACCCCTCTGCTCCCAACTCAGCTCATAGCGCCATCACACGTTCAGCCTCCCTCCTTCTAACAAATAGTTAAGCAGCTAGTGATCTGTAGCGAACGGTTAGTAGCTAGTGATCTGTAGCAAACGGTTAGTAGCTAGTGATCTGTAGCGAACGGTTAGTAGCTAGTGATCTGTAGCGAACGGTTAGTAGCTAGTGATCTGTAGGTAATGGTTAGCAGCTAGTGATCTGTAGCTAACGGTTAGTAGCTAGTGATCTGTAGCGAATGGTTAGTAGCTAGTGATCTGTAGCGAACGGTTAGTAGCTAGTGATCTGTAGGTAATGGTTAGCAGCTAGTGATCTGTAGCTAACGGTTAGCAGCAGTTAATGGTTAGCAGCTAGCAGTGTTGGGAGTAACTAGTTACTAAGTAACTTAACTACTTTTTGCAGTAACTAGTAATCTAACTAATTACTTTTCAAATTTGGTAACTCAGTTACAGTTACTAAAATAGTAACTGGGCTTGTTACTAGTTACTTTATAGGACATGAAAATAACGGACAACTTCACAGGATTATCCGGTTTCTGATCCTCAGACCTCGTTCGGGGAGAGAGCTGCAGCTGCAGCCAGAGCCCCAGAGGCTAATGACCTTGTGTAGGCTATAAGCCTCCCCAATAAGCAAATTAATGTCCAATGCCACACTGTAAGACAATCGAAGTGGACTTTTAAAAGTAATGCAAAAGTTACCTTCCCTAGTAACTAATTACTTTGGAGTAACTAGTAACTTTAAAGTAATTAAATTACTTTTTGAGAGAAGTAACTAGTAACTGTAACTAATTACCAATTTTCAGTAACTTGCCCAACACTGGCAGCTAGTGATCTCTAGGTAATGGTTAGCAGCTAGTAGGGGTGTCACAATATATCGTCCCACGAAATTTCGCGATAGTAAAACGTCACGATATGTATCGTTGAGATGAAATCTCATATCACAATTTTTTTTTTTTTTTTTTTTTCAAAAAATAGACTAAGAAACGTCTTTGTTTGTTGAAGTTCAATGTGTGGAAAGTAGTTCAGTTGAACAAGTCTCTGAAGAGACACATGAGAAGTTATACAGGAGATAAACCATTCAATTGAGTTTCTGGCAAAACTGTTTACTTGACAGGAAAAACTGAAGATGCATAAAAAATAGATTAAGAAAAGTCTTGTTTGAGTTTGAAGAAAAACTGAAGATGCATAATGAGAATTTATACTGCTGAGAAACCTTTTAGTTCAAAGTAAATCTAAGTGACGGTGTAACTCATTCTATTTCAAGATAAGCCTTATCTCCAATCTCATGTTTTTTCTAGTTGTTATTGTAATAACAATTTCCCACAACAGCATGTTTTGTATTTGTGCATTTCAAATAAAATACTACTTTTCCAGTCATATATTGTCATTATTCAAGTTTAAAAAAATATTGTTAAAATCGTATCGTATCGTATCGTTATCGTGAACCCAGTATCGTGATACGTATCGTATCGTGAACTGAGTGTATCGTGACACCCCTAGCAGCTAGTGATATGTAGCTAATAGCAGCTAGCGAACTGTAGCTAAGATTTTCAACTAGTGAGCCAGTAATACCCTGTTGTTAACTATGCTTGTTGGTTGTGCATTGTTATTATTTATATGCCTGCACCATAGCTCCTGCATCACATCACTGGCTTGTCTGGGAAGCTAAGCAGGTTTGCCTGTAGTCTCGCTTGCCAGACTATCTCCCTGCACCGGGAGAGACTCTGGCTGGTCATACCTCCACTCTGGGCGAGCGGGTGGAAAAGGCTCTGTTATCTTTACAACCATCTACCAAAAGTACAAAGCAGCCTGCTTTATTGCACAATCCAAATCTTCTGCAAAACCTGCAATTTTCCGCATGTAGCAACGTGCTAGCGTTGTTGTTTCACAGCGCCTGATGCATTTGAGAGGGACCATAGATACAGTCGGTCTGTGTGGGGACGCCCACAAAATGTTACTACAGCTGGCACGCAAGACTAGACGCTGGGGGAAAACCCCCCATATACCGCTTTCATTGCCGCTATATTTTTCCCTTGTTTTTACCGGCTCTTCTATCGGGGCTAATCGGACAGGTCTAGCCTGTCTCTTTAAGAGCATTTTGGGGGAGTACCGGGGAATTCTGGGAAGTCACGTTTTGTGTAGCGGGGATGGAGATGTACGCAGCTAGACATGTTAAACTGTATATGTTATGGCAATAAAGTAACAGCCACAAGGAAAAGATTTGAAGCTTTGTTACTGCATCAAAAAAAGCTGATATTCTGCCTACTATTCCCTGGGCCATCTCGACTACGGCCGGGAAGCATTGACCAGGAAGGTTACGAAAGTAACACTGGCTTAGCTAGCTATTTCTATGCTAACGTCCGCCTAGCTGTTTAGCCTGGCTAGCTAACATCAATATGATTAGCCTGTCCAAATATCGACCTGTACAAGTTCACTTTGGGGTGTGTGTGTGTGTGTGTGTGTGTGTGTGTGTGTGTGTGTGTGTGTTAGGTTCCAGCAGGCTCCAGGGCCCCAGGGTCCAGAGGCTGCTGCTCCTGCTCCTGCTCGCCCCCCTCCTGTTCCTGTTCCTCCTGGCCCGACGGGACAGATGCAGGTCTGTACCAACACAACACTCGCTTCCAATCTCTTGTCCCACTTCACTCTGTCTCTTGTCCTGCTTCACTCTGTCTCTTATCCTACTTCACTCTGTCTCTTATCCTACTTCACTCTGTCTCTTGTCCCGCTTCACTCTGTCTCTTGTCCCGCTTCACTCTGTCTCTTATCCTACTTCACTCTGTCTCTTGTCCCGCTTCACTCTGTCTCTTGTCCCGCTTCACTCTGTCTCTTATCCTACTTCACTATGTCTCTTATCCTACTTCACTCTGTCTCTTATCCTACTTCACTCTGTCTCTTATCCTACTTCACTCTGTCTCTTGTCCCGCTTCACTATGTCTCTTGTCCCACTTCACTCTGTCTCTTATCCTACTTCACTCTGTCTCTTGTCCTGCTTCACTCTGTCTCTTATCCTACTTCACTCTGTCTCTTATCCTACTTCACTCTGTCTCTTATCCTACTTCACTCTGTCTCTTGTCCCGCTTCACTATGTCTCTTGTCCCGCTTCACTCTGTCTCTTGTCCCGCTTCACTCTGTCTCTTATCCTACTTCACTATGTCTCTTATCCTACTTCACTCTGTCTCTTGTCCTGCTTCACTCTGTCTCTTATCCTACTTCACTCTGTCTCTTGTCCCGCTTCACTCTGTCTCTTATCCTACTTCACTCTGTCTCTTATCCTACTTCACTCTGTCTCTTATCCTACTTCACTCTGTCTCTTGTCCCGCTTCACTATGTCTCTTGTCCCACTTCACTCTGTCTCTTATCCTACTTCACTCTGTCTCTTGTCCCGCTTCACTCTGTCTCTTATCCCTCTTCACTCTGTCTCTTGTCCCGCTTCAGTCTGTCTCTTATCCTACTTCACTCTGTCTCTTATCCTACTTCACTATGTCTCTTATCCTACTTCACTCTGTCTCTTGTCCTGCTTCACTCTGTCTCTTATCCTACTTCACTCGGTCTCTTGTTCCGCTTCACTATGTCTCTTGTCCCGCTTCACTCTGTCTCTTATCCTACTTCACTCTGTCTCTTATCCTACTTCACTCTGTCTCTTGTCCCGCTTCACTCTGTCTCTTGTCCCACTTCACTCTGTCTCTTATCCTACTTCACTCTGTCTCTTGTCCCGCTTCACTCTGTCTCTTATCCTTCTTCACTCTGTCTCTTGTCCCGCTTCACTCTGTCTCTTATCCTACTTCACTCTGTCTCTTGTCCCGCTTCACTCTGTCTCTTATCCTACTTCACTCTGTCTCTTATCCTACTTCACTCTGTCTCTTATCCCGCTTCACTCTGTCTCTTATCCTACTTCACTCTGTCTCTTGTCCCGCTTCACTCTGTCTCTTATCCTACTTCACTCTGTCTCTTATCCCGCTTCACTCTGTCTCTTATCCCTCTTCACTCTGTCTCTTATCCTACTTCACTCTGTCTCTTATCCCGCTTCACTCTGTCTCTTGTCCCGCTTCACTCTGTCTCTTATCCTACTTCACTCTGTCTCTTATCCTACTTCACTCTGTCTCTTATCCTACTTCACTCTGTCTCTTATCCTACTTCACTCTGTCTCTTATCCTACTTCACTCTGTCTCTTGTCCCGCTTCACTATGTCTCTTGTCCCACTTCACTCTGTCTCTTATCCTACTTCACTCTGTCTCTTATCCTACTTCACTCTGTCTCTTGTCCCGCTTCACTCTGTCTCTTATCCCGCTTCACTCTGTCTCTTGTCCCGCTTCACTCTGTCTCTTATCCTACTTCACTCTGTCTCTTGTCCCGCTTCACTCTGTCTCTTATCCTACTTCACTCTGTCTCTTGTCCCGCTTCACTCTGTCTCTTATCCCTCTTCACTCTGTCTCTTGTCCCGCTTCACTCTGTCTCTTATCCTACTTCACTCTGTCTCTTGTCCCGCTTCACTCTGTCTCTTATCCTACTTCACTCTGTCTCTTGTCCCGCTTCACTCTGTCTCTTATCCTACTTCACTCTGTCTCTTGTCCCGCTTCACTCTGTCTCTTATCCTACTTCACTCTGTCTCTTGTCCCGCTTCACTCTGTCTCTTATCCCTCTTCACTCTGTCTCTTGTCCCGCTTCACTCTGTCTCTTATCCTACTTCACTCTGTCTCTTGTCCCTCTTCACTCTGTCTCTTATCCTACTTCACTCTGTCTCTTGTCCCGCTTCACTCTGTCTCTTATCCTACTTCACTCTGTCTCTTGTCCCGCTTCACTCTGTCTCTTGTCCCGCTTCACTCTGTCTCTTGTCCCGCTTCACTATGTCTCTTGTCCTGCTTCACTATGTCTCTTGTCCCGCTTCACTCTGTCTCTTATCCTACTTCACTCTGTCTCTTGTCCCGCTTCACTATGTCTCTTGTCCCGCTTCACTCTGTCTCTTGTCCCGCTTCACTCTGTCTCTTGTCCTGCTTCACTCTGGGTTTGTTGTCAGAATGTCCTGTCTTCTTCTCAGGATGGGAAGTCGACCCCCCAGCTGGTGAGGCCGATGCCCCCCAGCTTTGGCCCTGGCTTCAGCAGTGAGTATCAGAGAATCACACACAGACACACACACACACACACACACACACACACACACACACACACACACACACACACACACACACACACACACACACACACACACACACAGCTTTGGCCCGGGCTTCAGCAGTGAGTATCAGAGAAACACACACACACACACAGCTTTGGCCCTGGCTTCAGCAGTGAGTATCAGAGAATCAGAAGGCTCTTTCACACACAGATCACGCAAAATTGTAGTTCGGGAAGCCCGTCAAGCCTGGCAGCCTCTCCACAGAAATTGTTTTCACACAGAGCCCGCAGCACGGCCACATTCCCGTGCTGCTGTGTACTTTCAGGTGAAATCCCCTGCTCCCGGATTGAAAGGCGAGCAGAGGGATTTCCAGCTCCTCCTAGCCCAAATTAATATTTTCATAGGTTAGTGTAGCCTAGGCTACTGTATGATGAACGAATTCAATTCAACAACAGACTTTCCTCCTTCTCCTAGTCCGCTGAGGAGATCTGTATCGGCATTTTCATTGGCTGTTTGCCGATGTCATAACTTAATAAAAAAATGCGCTAATTTGCGGCTGCTGCACCTGGAAGAATCCTCTCCTACAGTAGTTCTGTGTCTGGAGCAATGTCCCGCCCACAGCGCTATCTGATTGGTTACACATCAAGCAATAGCCTATCAGAGAGCTCAGAGATGAAATCTTGACACCTCACCTCAGTGCTTTCTGTTCAGCCGCAGCCTGCACTAGACAGGGGGACAGTGCGAGGCTGCCTGAAGCGAGAGCAGCGGACTAGTTGGCTGTTGTGACTGTAACAGTCACACTGTGTTAAGGTAAAGCAGCAGATATTGCCATGCCAAAGTTGTAATAAAGTTAATATACATAATAATTACCTACGGTGACATTGCAAAAACACCACAATCTTATGAGCGATTCGTATGAAGCGCTGCCTCGCACAGTGCAGTGTGGTGTGTGGAGATAGGTCTGTCTATCAGTCTACTTTTTTTACTTTCACTCGTCACTTTCTTGATACATGAGGTGATTTCCCCTGTAATTTTTTTATGAATGAGCTGACCATTTGCACCTTTTCCGGCTCGCTGCGACGACCTTTCAAGTGGAGGCGGGTTGTCCGCCAATACGGCGATGTGACAACCTTTGGTGCAGGGACAAAAGGCGTACAAGAATTACCCACCAACGCGCGTTCATGCCTTTCACATCGGAGCCGCGAATCCTAATTTCCGTGCAATTTTCGGCTTTCAAGGCCGGTGTGAAAGACCCTACACACACACACACACACACACACACACACACACACACACACACACACAGAGCTTTGGCCCTGGCTTCAGCAGTGAGTATCAGAGAATCACACACACACACACACACACACACACACAGCTTTGGCCCTGGCTTCAGCAGTGAGTATCAGAGAATCACACACACACACACACACACACACACAGCTTTGGCCCGGGCTTCAGCAGTGAGTATCAGAGAATCACACACACACACACACACACACACAGCTTTGGCCCGGGCTTCAGCAGTGAGTATCAGAGAATCACACACACACACACACACACACACACACACACACACACACACACACACACACACACACAGCTTTGGCCCGGGCTTCAGCAGTGAGTATCAGAGAATCGCTCCGTCTGTCCACTAGAAATGGATGATCCCTTTATCTCACAGTACAATTTGATTCTCTGTTCAAATGCCTAAATGACAGGAATTGTGACTGCTAGAAATTGCTTAAAAAAAGAAGAAAAAAAAATGCATTTGTGAAGATTATCTTGCTGAACAAAACCTAATACTTTTTTTGGTTGTTTTTTTTTTTTACCTCCAAATTACCGCTCATACACATAAAAAAAAGACAGGTAAACAGCATGTTGTAAACACCATTGACACTTTCACGTTGCCTCCCAACCCGTTCAGCTGCTCCCCCGGAGCGCGGCGTTTCAGTGGATAAACTCACTGTCACAGGCTGCAGGGCAGGTGCATTACTGGACACTTTCAAGGGATACGCCACCATTTTTGGAGATTCGCCTATTTGTCATATTGCTTTATCTTCACTTTGTGTGCAGTACAAACTGCGGCACAGCCCTCACTGCTACTAGCTTAGCACTACAATGGCAGTATATGGTACAGCTGCCTACCCCCATTCAGTCACACAAAATAGACTTTCTAACAGCAGCAGAAACATTCACATGTACAGGTTGTGACTGGTGTACTCACCACCCGGTGAAATAATCATCCAAAGTTACGGGAAACGGTCATCTTCGAAGTAAATCCATACCGAGACCTAACAAAGAAGGTTCCCGTCTGTAACCAAAGTTACTTCCTCGTTTACGCGAGGCGCATTAAGCAAACGAGGAAGTAACTTTGGTCACAGAGGGAACCCTCTTTGTTAGTTCTTGCGATGGATTTACTTAGAAAATGACCGCTTCCCATAACGACAGCAATATTTGGGCTCTTTCAAAACAGCGACTACCAATGGAAATGCATCAATTTACTTTCAGAATAAAAGGCATTCCAATTCTCACCTTTTGGAGAGAAAAAGTATTTCAACAAATGAAATGGAAACCTTTTATCGAAATATTGAGCTAAAGTGAATGTTGCCTGGTCCCCTCTTCTCGTTCCGTGCAGACGAGACTCAGCGGCGGCAGTATGAGGAGTGGCTGGGGGAGACGCAGCAGCTTCTCCAGATGCAACAGCGCCTCCTAGAGGAGCAGCTCGCCACGCACCGCAAGGCCAAGAAGGCTTTGTCAGCCAAGCAGAGGACGGCCAAGAAGTCCGGCCGTGTGTTGGCCGAGGACGACCAGAACCAGCTGAGCCTGGTCGGAGAGCAGCAGGCAGCTGTGCAGAAACAGCTGGAGCAGGTACACAACACCTACGGTTACTGACACATCTTAAGGTTGGGTAATGAAACCAGGTACCACTATGGTACCAGTACATAATTCAGGGTATCCGCGGGGAATTGAAAAGTATGAAAAGTTGATAAATCAATTTAGGCAAAATTAAGACCCTTAAGTATCCAATGTCTTAAAGTCCCTGGAAACCAAAATCCACAAAAACGTTCTAACTATGTTATTTAGGGTCTTATGTTAGTAATTTTGTGCCTCAGAAATTATTATACATTACTTTCAACCCAAAGCCTTAAAATCGACACTTTTCTACAAGATTCTACAAAGTACTTCCTCATTGAAGACAGCAGTGCGCGAGGTGCTAAAACGCAGGAGCTTATGACGTCATAAGCTCTATATAACCTTTGTACACGCGCGCAATCTGCCCTTCTCCTTTTGTCCGTTCTTTGCCCCCAGTGACAGCGCTCCCTCAGTGTCTGTCTGCCTCCCACTCTGTGCCGAGCGCTATGCTGCTCTCTCTCTCCTCTCCTTCTCTCTCTCTCTCTCTCTCTCTCTCTCTCGGGACTAGTGTGAGAGAGAGCACAGAGAGAGACACACAGCCGCAACGAACACACACACACACACACACACACACACACACACACACACACAAGCCCTCTCAAGCCCTCGTGTTCGACACACGCACTGGATCTCTCTTTCTCCGTTTCCCTCCCCCCCTCTCTCTTGCGCTCTCTCTCTCTCTCGGAGGAGAGAAATGTCCCTGCTGCAGATGGGACACGCCCACACATTCCGCGGGAGAAAATACACTCTAAAAAATAATCGATTCTCATGCGTTTTGCCACACCTGTCAAACCTAAATTTATATACTTTGCGACGTTCATCATCGTTCAAATTTGGCTGGTGGCTTATTAACATAGGGTGCTGTGATGTGATGAACTCAAAATGCTAAATAATAAAGAAATATTTCTGGTTTCCAGGGACTTTAAGTCCAATTCAAATTCAAGACAACCAACGCTCATTAACCGAAATAACCGACGAGATTAAAATGTGCTATTTATAGCTTAATGCATTCCCATGGCTGGTGGAGTTGGTGCAACATATTCACGTTTCGCTATGCGGTGGGGACTACGGTCTGTTTCTGAAACAGTGTTTCAGCAGATGACAGTGTGTCACTCACTCTCTCTGTGTCTGCTGTCTGGTACACATGAGGAGGAGCAGTGTGTCACTCACTCTCTCTGTGTCTGCTGTCTGGTACACATGAGGAGGAGCAGTGTGTCACTCACTCTCTCTGTGTCTGCTGTCTGGTACACATGAGGAGGAGCAGTGTGTCACTCACTCTCTCTGTGTCTGCTGTAGGGGTGTGCCGATTAATCGTATAATCGATTTAATCGATTATACGATATAATCGATATAATCGATTCACAATGTTCGATTATCGATTTGCAAAAAAACATTTTTTTTTTTTTTTTTTTTTTTGCATTTTTTTTTTTTTTTTTTTTGCTTTATTTGCAAAAAATACGGTATTTCGCCCGGAAAGCAGGCTAAAGGAAGTAGGCAGTGAAGGAGAGAGGAAGTGAAGTGGTGAAGGGCTAAAGGAAGTAGGCAGTGAAGTGAAGGAGAGAGGAAGTGAAGTGGTGAAGGGCTAAAGGAAGTAGGCAGTGAAGGAGAGAGGAAGTGAAGTGGTGAAGGGCTAAAGGAAGTAGGCAGTGAAGGAGAGAGGAAGTGAAGTGGTGAAGGGCTAAAGGAAGTAGGCAGTGAAAGAGGAGGTGAAGGGCTGAAGGAAGGAGGCAGTGAAGGAGAGGGGAGGTGAAGGGGTGAATCTGTTCTGTTATTTTATTCATCCGCCACTTATTTAGTTTTAAAGCTGCTTTTGGTTGTGGATAGGAAAACGTTTGCTTGTTGTGGGATGATGCTATGCTGCTCACTGGTCATTTGTAAAGGATTTTGTTTGGAAGTCTTTATTTATTATTTATGAATAAGCTATTTGTTTTGTATTAAACAAACATGCTAGTACCGAAATCTGTGAAAAAAGCAGAGGATTTTGGTTAAAAGTTTTATTTTCTATTACTGAATACAGAATAAGCTATTTTTGTATTAATCCTGCCAGTACAGAAATCTGTGAAAACAGCAGAATAAGCTATTTGTTTTTTATATTAATCCTAAATCTGTGAAAACAGCAGAGAATTTTGGTTAAAATAAAAGAAGTTTCTAAAGGCACTTTATTTCAAATAATCTCACCTGTAAAGAGCAGCTTTTTGTTGTGGGAAATGTAAAATGTTTTGGATGTATTGTGTTTGGTCTGATTGATCTAAATAAAAGATAATGGAGGTAAATTTGTTTGTTTCCTTTAATTAATGGATACTGACAAAGAAATCCTGTATGGGGAAAAGATGCATCGAAATCGTAATCGTGATTAATCGTAATCGTTTAATAATCTAATCGTAGCACCCTTAATCGTAATCGAATCGAATCGTGAGGTGCCTAAGGTGGCACACCCCTAGTCTGCTGTCTGGTGCACATGAGGAGGAGCAGTGTGTCACTCACTCTCTCTGTGTCTGCTGTCTGGTACACATGAGGAGGAGCAGTGTGTCACTCACTCTCTCTGTGTCTGCTGTCTGGTACACATGAGGAGGAGCAGTGTGTCACTCACTCTCTCTGTGTCTGCTGTCTGGTGCACATGAGGAGGAGCAGTGTGTCACTCACTCTCTCTGTGTCTGCTGTCTGGTGCACATGAGGAGGAGCAGTGTGTCACTCACTCTCTCTGTGTCTGCTGTCTGGTGCACATGAGGAGGAGCAGTGTGTCACTCACTCTCTCTGTGTCTGCTGTCTGGTGCACATGAGGAGGAGCAGTGTGTCACTCACTCTCTCTGTGTCTGCTGTCTGGTACACATGAGGAGGAGCAGTGTGTCACTCACTCTCTCTGTGTCTGCTGTCTGGTACACATGAGGAGGAGCAGTGTGTCACTCACTCTCTCTGTGTCTGCTGTCTGGTACACATGAGGAGGAGCAGTGTGTCACTCACTCTCTCTGTGTCTGCTGTCTGGTACACATGAGGAGGAGCAGTGTGTCACTCACTCTCTCTGTGTCTGCTGTCTGGTACACATGAGGAGGAGCAGTGTGTCACTCACTCTCTCTGTGTCTGCTGTCTGGTGCACATGAGGAGGAGCAGTGTGTCACTCACTCTCTCTGTGTCTGCTGTCTGGTACACATGAGGAGGAGCAGTGTGTCACTCACTCTCTCTGTGTCTGCTGTCTGGTACACATGAGGAGGAGCAGTGTGTCACTCACTCTCTCTGTGTCTGCTGTCTGGTACACATGAGGAGGAGCAGTGTGTCACTCACTCTCTCTGTGTCTGCTGTCTGGTACACATGAGGAGGAGCAGTGTGTCACTCACTCTCTCTGTGTCTGCTGTCTGGTGCACATGAGGAGGAGCAGTGTGTCACTCACTCTCTCTGTGTCTGCTGTCTGGTACACATGAGGAGGAGCAGTGTGTCACTCACTCTCTCTGTGTCTGCTGTCTGGTACACATGAGGAGGAGTAGTGTGTCACTCACTCTCTCTGTGTCTGCTGTCTGGTACACATGAGGAGGAGCAGTGTGTCACTCACTCTCTCTGTGTCTGCTGTCTGGTACACATGAGGAGGAGCAGTGTGTCACTCACTCTCTCTCTGTCTGCTGTCTGGTGCACATGAGGAGGAGCAGTGTGTCACTTACTCTCTCTGTGTCTGCTGTCTGGTACACATGAGGAGGAGCAGGGCAGCAATGGTCCAACTGGCAGGCGAGATATCTCCCCTCGTAACGACCTTATTCTGAGATCAACCAGATTGTTGTGGCATTGTTTTCCACGGGCACATGTCGGTGAGCAGTGGATCTCGGCAAACAAAACACTTTTTTTAAACTTGGGGTCAAGTAATTTACATTTTTCTATGTTTTCTTTTAAAATTATGAGAAGATTTTATCAGCTACTGCTTAAAATATGAACTTTCAAGTTTTGAGCCACTGTGAATCTTTACATCAAAGCAAAACTAGGGTATGCAACAAAAAAAAACTATTTATCAGCATGTGAGGTCATTGATTCATACCATGCTGTACAAAAAGATTAAAAGAAAAAAGAGTGCGACCAAAATCTGTGCTAGTGCGATCAATTGAGAAAGTTTGTCGCAAAAGTGCTACCAGTGGAAAAGTTAGTCTGGAGCCCTGGGTGGTGCCAAAAAAGTACCAGGTAATATGGTACCTGGTACTTGCCCAATGAGAAAACCAAAAAGTTGAGTTGAGTTGGTACTAGGGGTGTCAAAAATAATCGATTATAAGATGCATTGCGATGCGGACGTGCACGATTCTGCATCGATTCACAAATGTCAAAAATCGATTCTTATTATTATTATTTTTTTTTAATAATCGAATAAAATATAATGGAAGTACATGCAGTTGTTTATTTGGATCATAATACAATGCAATTCCAAAGGCACTTTTATTTTAAAAGTAGCCACACAGTGAGAAAAAAGTGAAAAAAAATAAATCATGTATTGGGGGAAAAAGTGATGCATCGATTGAAGATGCATCGAGATGCATCGATAATCGCAATCGAATCATAGCCCTCTGAATCGTAATCGAATCGTGAGGCCAGTGAAGATTCACAGCCCTAGTTGGTACCATGCGGTGGAAAAGTGCCAAATCAATCTCTCTCTCTGTCCTTCTCTGTGTCTCTCTCTCTCCTCCTCCTCTCTCTCTCTCCCTGTGTAGATTCGGAAGCAGCAGAAGGACCATACAGAGTTGATAGAGGACTACAGGTCTAAACAGCAGCAGAGAGCCCCCGCCCTGCTGCCCCCCTCGGCCCCCGCTGTCCCACAGACTCTGGCTCAGCCTGTGATGCCCATGCAGCCCCGCCCGGCCAGCCCCGCCCCGGTCCGTGTACCCAGCGTACCCCCAGGGTGGCCTGCCGGGGGGAGCATGGGGCAGAGGCCGCCGCCCCCTCAGATGCCCCCCGCCGCCCCCCCGGCAACAGCCCCGCCTCCTCAAACTGCAGGAGCCAGCGGAGCCACAGGAAACACTGCTGCTGGAGCTGCTGCCCCCCAGGTACACACACATCCCAACACACAGCTGTTATGTACACACACACACACCAGGGTGGGAATTACATGGAGGCCATGGCCTCCGTTGCCCCTCCCTCTGGCCGTGATGCCCTGAGATCCCTAAGGCCACCTTGGCAGCTGTGCCCTGCTACCAGCCTGCTACTGTCAGGGGGGCACGGTGGCTCAGTGGTAGAGCTGTCGCCTCACAGTCAGAAGGTCCTGAGTTCGATTCTCGCCTGGGACACTGTGGGCGCTGTGGTTGTGTTCCCCCCCATATCTTCAGTGCCTACTGCCCAGGTGGGGTATCTCGTCGAAAGGGCCTTTCTCTCTGTGTGGAGTTTGCATGTTCTCCCCGTGCTCCCCCAGGGGGGTTCCTCCGTATATAACCCCCCCACTAAAAACATGCAGAAGATCAGATCATCATCGTCATCCGACCAGTGGCGACAACATCCGAAGTTGGTCCCCGGGCGCTGTACGAGAAAGCGAACACTGCTCCTGGCCTGCCCCTCGGAGGAAAGGACATGCCTGGATGGGTTAAATGCAGAGGACACTTTTCACCGGCCACCGTCAGCATGAGTGTGTTGTGGCCGCATGCATGGTGTTCGTGTGACAATAAAAGACGGGGCTTGTCCCGTTACGAGAGCTGCTTTAAAAGCATCAGTGGTCTCAGTTTAATGTAACCTACCTTATGTAAAGGATGTGTAATTTGCTCATTTTAAGACACATTTCAGAAAAATCGCTCTTTACGATGTCAGTAGAGCAGTAGAGAGAGAGAGAGATGTAGGGCCTTTGTGCCCTGACATGTGGCCTTGTGCCCTAAAACATTTTGCGACACCGAAGGCCTGATGGCCTTGCCCCTAAAATGACGAAATTCCCATCCTGACACACACACACAGACACACACACACACACACACACACACACTCTTATTCTTATTATAAGATTGCTGCATCAACTACGACTAATGTATTCCTGCTGTGTTTGGTGCTGCTGTTCCATGTGTCTGCTGGTCTCAGGTGAAGTTTGACGACAACAACCCGTTCAGCGAAGGCTTCCAGGAGAGAGAGAGGAGAGAGCGGCTGAGAGAACAGCAGGAGAGACAGAGAGTGCAGCTCATGCAGGAGGTGAGAGTGCAGCTCATGCAGGAGGTGAGAGTGCAGCTCATGCAGGAGGTGAGAGTGCAGCTCATGTAGGAGAGACAGAGAGTGCAGCTCATGCAGGAGGTGAGAGTGCAGCTCATGCAGGAGGTGAGAGTGCAGCTCATGCAGGAGGTGAGAGTGCAGCTCATGCAGGAGAGACAGAGAGTGCAGCTCATGCAGGAGGTGAGAGTGCAGCTCATGTAGGAGAGACAGAGTGCAGCTCATGCAGGAGAGACAGAGTGCAGCTCATGTAGGAGAGACAGAGTGCAGCTCATGCAGGAGGTGAGAGTGCAGCTCATGTAGGAGAGACAGAGTGCAGCTCATGCAGGAGGTGAGAGTGCAGCTCATGCAGGAGGTGAGAGTGCAACTCATGCAGGAGGTGAGAGTGCAGCTCATGTAGGAGGTGAGAGTGCAGCTCATGCAGGAGGTGAGAGTGCAGCTCATGTAGGAGGTGAGAGTGCAGCTCATGCAGGAGGTGAGAGTGCAGCTCATGCAGGAGGTGAGAGTGCAGCTCATGCAGGAGAGACAGAGTGCAGCTCATGCAGGAGGTGAGAGTGCAGCTCATGCAGGAGGTGAGAGTGCAGCTCATGCAGGAGAGACAGAGAGTGCAGCTCATGCAGGAGGTGAGAGTGCAGCTCATGCAGGAGGTGAGAGTGCAGCTCATGCAGGAGAGACAGAGTGCAGCTCATGCAGGAGGTAAGAGTGCAGCTGATGCAGGAGAGACAGAGTGCAGCTCATGCAGGAGGTGAGAGTGCAGCTCATGCAGGAGGTGAGAGTGCAGCTCATGTAGGAGGTGAGAGTGCAGCTCATGTAGGAGGTGAGAGTGCAGCTCATGCAGGAGAGACAGAGTGCAGCTCATGCAGGAGGTGAGAGTGCAGCTCATGCAGGAGGTGAGAGTGCAGCTCATGCAGGAGAGACAGAGTGCAGCTCATGCAGGAGAGACAGAGTGCAGCTCATGCAGGAGGTGAGAGTGCAGCTCATGCAGGAGGTGAGAGTGCAGCTCATGCAGGAGAGACAGAGTGCAGCTCATGCAGGAGAGACAGAGTGCAGCTCATGCAGGAGGTGAGAGTGCAGCTCATGCAGGAGGTGAGAGTGCAGCTCATGCAGGAGGTGAGAGTGCAGCTCATGCAGGAGGTGAGAGTGCAGCTCATGCAGGAGGTGAGAGTGCAGCTCATGTAGGAGAGACAGAGTGCAGCTCATGCAGGAGGTGAGAGTGCAGCTCATGCAGGAGGTGAGAGTGCAGCTCATGCAGGAGGTGAGAGTGCAGCTCATGCAGGAGGTGAGAGTGCAGCTCATGTAGGAGGTGAGAGTGCAGCTCATGCAGGAGGTGAGAGTGCAGCTCATGCAGGAGGTGAGAGTGCAGCTCATGCAGGAGGTGAGAGTGCAGCTCATGTAGGAGGTGAGAGTGCAGCTCATGCAGGAGGTGAGAGTGCAGCTCATGCAGGAGAGACAGAGTGCAGCTCATGCAGGAGAGACAGAGTGCAGCTCATGCAGGAGAGACAGAGAGTGCAGCTCATGTAGGAGGTGAGAGTGCAGCTCATGCAGGAGGTGAGAGTGCAGCTCATGCAGGAGGTGAAATTCGTCTCACTGGAAAGTCTCACATCAGGAGAGAGCTACGCCAATACATTTACTAGTGCTGCTGGGCAGTATATCAATATTATGATGTGAGACTAGATATGATCTCAGATGTTGGATATGGTAATATGGTGATATGAGAGTAGATATGGTCTTAGATGTTAGATGGATACAACATCAATGTGGTCTTGCGCCTGTCTGGGCAAGCTGAGGCTCACTGACGTGTGCTTGGTGTGCACTGTGGAGGACATTTCAGCTTGCACAGACTGGAGCGTGACCCCATTGACCTTGCATTGGTTTGTGGCTAACTATCTGGAGGTAGTATGAGGAACAGCATGTATTGTGCTGAGAAAGGGATCTACCAATCAACATCATCATTAGCAAGTAGCAAATTAGGCCTAAAAAAATCTGAACTATCCCTTTAATGTCGTTTTTTTCTCCGTCAGGTCGAGCGCCATCGCGCCCTGCAGCAGAGGCTGGAGCTGGAGCAGCAAAGTCACCTGGGAGCCTCAGTGGGGCCGGGGAGCGGAGCCCTGTCTGCGGCGGGCATGGGGTCGAACCCGGGTCAGACCGGGTCTGGTCCGGTTCAGGCTGGGCAGGCGCCGCCCCCCGGCCCAGCCGCTCTCTCCCAGATGCCCTTCTTCAGCTCAGAGCTGCCTCAAGACTTCCTCCAGTCACCACCAGCCTCCAGACCTCCACACGGCCAGGCGGGGGCGCCCTTCTCCCCGCAGGTAGGCCTCCAGCAGGCCTATGCAGGAGTTCACCCAGGTACTGTAGGGCTGCAACTAATGATTATTTTATTTGTCGATTAATCTGTTGATTATTTTATATTAATCGATGACTTGTTTCTATAAAATGTCAGAAAATGTTGGAAAATGTGAATCATTGTTTGCCAAAGCCAAATGACATCCTCAAATGTCGTCTTTTGTCCACAATGCAAAGATATTCAAATCAGTTTAATAGAGGAGTAAAGAAACCAGAAAATATTCACATTTAAGAAGCTGGAATCAGAGAATTCTGACTTGTTCTTCTTAAAAAATTACTCATACGGATTAATCCATTATCAAAATAGTTGGCCATTTAATTTAATAGTTGACAACTAATCGATGAATTGTTGCAGCTCTACACCCAGGCCACCCAGGCAGAGCCCTCCCTGGGCACGGACACCCCCTGGATGTGGCTGGTTCCAACCTCCATACCAGACCCAGGCACCCAGGCCCCGCCGGGCCCCCAGCCCAGGGACAGGTGCGTCCGGCTGGGATATTAACAGCAGGGATGACACCTGCTCACCCTGGAGGTCTGGCTGTCCCGTTCGGACACACCTCCCCCTCTGCCTCCCTCATCCAGCTCTACTCTGACATCATCCCCGAAGAGAAACCAAAGAAGAAGAGGAACAGGAAGAAGAAGGACGGAGACGATGCCACGGGGGGAGGAGCCAGGACACCGCTGTCGTCCCACTCTGATGACCTCACGGCCCCGCCCACCCCGGCCCTCTCCGACGCTTCCTGCTCCACTCCCACGCGGGGCAGCGCAGAGTCGGATCTGTCGTTTCCTCAGAGCTCTGCCCTGTCTGGCCTAGCTCCATCGTCGGAGCTGGAGAGGCAGCTGTCAGTAGAGCCTGCGTCCCAGGACCGAGCCTCGGTCCTGGGCAGGCAGGCTGAGAGAGGCTGCCTGTATGGAGCTCGCCTGGAGGTCAAGGTGAGGCAACTCGTACTGTTAGTGTTATTGCAGTATTAGGGACGGGAATTGATAAGAGGTTATTGATACCAATGCTATTATTCATTCTGCTCATCCATCCCATTCTTTGTCGAGTCCCTTATTGATTGCTGATAAATGTTCTGTGGAAAACAGGAGGCCTTCACAGGTTTTCAGCATCAACGCAGCTGTTTCATTATCTCTTGAGTTTGAACACAGTGTAGAATGTCTGCCTAATAACATTTGAACATGTTCAAATAAATTCCAATGCTCCTTCTCTCAAAAGGATATAACATATTACTGGGTTTCCACCCATGTGTTCACACACTGCAGGCCATATCTTACGCCAAGGGCAAGCATTATCTTTGCTAGTTTCTAGCACTCCAAATCTAATTCCCCCACCTTTTAATGACCACTGTGTCAGTACATCAAAGGACATGTTTCAGTGACCCAGTGGTCATTAAACGAAAAAAAGGGAGATTTTTAAGTGCTAGAAACTAGTGAAGATAACGCGCGAAAGATATGGATCCGCTTTTTCCCCAACTGTCAGCGCCCTTTCCTAACTAAAAGTAACAGGAAGCTGAAAAGAAGCGAAAAGCTGAGCAGCTTTTTCCCTTCAGAGCTAAACGCTTTCAAAAGTTTGAGAAATGTTCAACTTTTCAGAAAAGCTCCGGGTCACGTGATGTTACAGCCGACCAATCACAAAGACGCTGGCCGTTTCCCATAACAACCCTAAACCCTAACCCAAATATGGAGAAAGCTTATTGACCCTGCCTGGGTTGATTTGTCCTGAAGGGCACATATTATATTGAATATGTATGCTGTTGAGCTAATGTCTTTGCTGGTTTTGTGGGTGGGGAGGGGGGTTCTGAGTGAGTCTGGTTGTGTGTGTTTGTATAGGTTTTATTTTAAATGTTTGTTTTGTTTCCTTTTTTTCTATTTTTCTTTCTTGTATAAAAAAACTTGACTCAATATAACATTTATTAAGAAAAAAAAATATATATATATACCGGTATATGGAGAAAGTGGAAGTGGCGGTGAAGAAATAGGACGTTGTAATCAGTGAATTGACGTTACTGTAACAGTAATCATAAAGGCAATATGGGTCATACTAGCGGACATGTATTGGAAATATCTGGTAAGCTTTTGCTTGTTCCACAACACTGTGTTGTCTGCTAGAAGAGCTAACCAGCTGACTACTGAGCTAGCAGCTGCTAAGCTAACGTCCGGTGACATTATCATGACGCGCTTTTTTATTTCACCTATGGAAAATCAGAAAAAGCGCTCTAGCCAGAGCCTTTTCCACATCAAAGATCACTGTGTGGACACAGCCAGGGTGGGAGTTACATGGAGGCCATGGCCTCCGTTGCCCCTCCCTCTGGCCGTGATGCCCTGAGATCTCCAAGGTCGTCAGTTGCTTTAAAGGCATCAGTGGTCTCAGTTTAATGTAGTCTGCCCTGTGCAAAGGATGTGTCATTGAATCATTTTAACACATTTCAGAAAAACCGCTCTTCCTGATGTCAATAGAGCAATGACCTTTGTGCCCTGACATGTGACCTTGTGCCCTAAGAAAATTGCGATGCCGAAGGCCAGATGGCCACGCCCCTAAAATGATGAAATGTCTTTAATCTACTTTAAATCGTAATGTTACAGATGTTACAAGTAGCACTGTTGTCATCTTTCTTTGTGAAATGAAGCCAGGTGTTGGACCTTTTTTTTCCTCTCCGCAATGAAGTTTCCAGCAGCGTCGACGCAGAGTTTGACGTCATGACGCATGAGTTTTGGCAATGCGCATGCTCAACTGTCCGAAAAACATGGCAGCATCGATAAATAGTGTTGATAACCTTCGGAGGCATACGATTCCAATGGATCGGGCACTTTGGAAGCGGTTGTCAACAGGAAGCAGTTCTCGTTGACCGTAGTATTACTGTGGGATTACTCGAGACACGTATTACCGTACTTGCTCTATTCACCTTATGTTCAGACCTTACAGTGGACCAAATTCTTCCGGGTCCGTCTAACACTTCCGGCGGTCACGGCGCAAAATAAGAGAGTTGTTTTTGGAGCGGGCAGTGAAGGGGTAAAATAAATAACGTAGCCTACTACTTTGAGCGGGTACACAGCAAGCAAGCGAGTATCCACTGTTAGCCAGGTCAGATAACGTTATCGTCGACAATGACGAGCACTTTCTTGTAAAACATACCTGGACTCCAACAAAGAAAGCTTCAGATAGTTGTCTCTCCTCCGAGGCAGCGCGATAGCAGCGCGAGCCATTAACGTCAATAAAGACCCGCAGACGTTAACGTAATTCCCTGGAATGTGAGACTTAACGAGCCAGTTACATGGCGTTGCATTCTTAGACATTGCCATTTGCTTTTATTTGGTATGTTACATACAATTGGCTAAATTATTAGTTAATTCAGAGTTAGATGATATTGGAGCAGCGCAGCCATTTTTTTTTTTTTATTATTATTATTTTTAGCCCGAAGTTTTGGGACGGCCACACAACCAGGTCAAATGGGCGTGGCTACATAAGGTGAATAGGATCCATGGGGTATAACTGTACACATTGATTCCTGTAGTATTGCTGTCAGGTCAGTCTCCATATCTGTAGCCCAGATGTGAACTTGTAGTTTTTCTTGTTTTGTCCCTCCTGCAGGAGGAGCAGGAGGAGAGCGGAGCCTGTGGAGGGGGCGTGTTTGGGGGGGAGGTGGGGAAGGAGCTACTCAGACACCTGCTGAAGGACAAGACCTCCTCGGCAACCACGCCATCGCCTAGCAAACATGCCCCGCCCGCACGCCCACAGCTGTCCAATGAGAGCGTCCGGTCCGAAGAGGAGGAGGGGCCGGCTGGGCCTTGTTCCCATGGAAACAGTAACATGGTGAGGAGGAGGGCAGAGCTTTACATTGAAAGACCCTGGAAATGTGGCTTGAAATATTCAACATGCATGTATGATATCAAAGTTGACTGTCTCATTAAGCATCCACAAACATCGAAGTGAAAATAAACCTCCATAACTATTAGAACACCTCGCGCAAAAACAGCTCATTTTGCCGTTTCGACCATTTCCCAATAATGTGTGGGCGTGGCTTATCGTGTTTTGACTCGCTGTGAGCACCGAAGGAGTGCGTGCCCGTCCGCATGTCCTCGAGTGCCCATCGCCCGGGTGGGGTCGTCAAAAGGGCCTTTCTGTGTGGAGTTTGCATGTTCTCCCCGTGCCCCCTGGGGGTTTCCTTCATATAGGAACCCCTCACCAAAACATGTGGTGCCTCCTCTGGTCATTCGGGGCGCCTGTTCGGAGGGAGGGGAACTCGTTGGAATAGCGTGATCCTCCCACGTGCTATGTCCTACCGGTGAAGCTTCCCCTGTCAGGTGAAAAGAAGCGGCTGGCTACTGCCCATGTCTCGGAGGAAGCATGGAGCCAGTTTCGGCTCTCCCCAGATTGGCAGAGGGTGGAGCAGCAACCAGGATAAATACATTAAAATGAGCACTAATGGGGGATAAAAAGGGAAGTGCCTGGAGCAAAGTGCAGAGCTCTCAGCACAGGAAAACATCTGCATATTAGCCACATTGTAATGAAACAAAGCGGGTTGAAAATGGGCAAAGCCTTTAAGTGACTCACTATCTCTCCTCAGGATCATGTGGAGGTTTCTGTAAGTGACTCACTATCTCTCCTCAGGATCATGTTGAGGTTTCTGTAAGTGACTCACTATCTCTCCTCAGGATCATGTTGAGGTTTCTTTAAGTGACTCACTATCTCTCCTCTCTCCTCAGGATCATGTGGAGGTTTCTTTAAGTGACTCACTATCTCTCCTCAGGATCATGTTGAGGTTTCTTTAAGTGACTCACTATCTCTCCTCTCTCCTCAGGATCATGTGGAGGTTTCTTTAAGTGACTCACTATCTCTCCTCAGGATCATGTTGAGGTTTCTGTAAGTGACTCACTATCTCTCCTCTCTCCTCAGGATCATGTGGAGGTTTCTTTAAGTGACTCACTATCTCTCCTCAGGATCATGTTGAGGTTTCTTTAAGTGACTCACTATCTCTCCTCAGGATCATGTTGAGGTTTCTTTAAGTGACTCACTATCTCCTCTCTCCTCAGGATCATGTGGAGGTTTCTTTAAGTGACTCACTATCTCTCCTCTCTCCTCAGGATCATGTGGAGGTTTCTGTAAGTGACTCACTATCTCTCCTCTCTCCTCAGGATCATGTGGATGTTTCTTTAAGTGACTCACTATCTCTCCTCTCTCCTCAGGATCATGTGGAGGTTTCTTTAAGTGACTCACTATCTCTCCTCTCTCCTCAGGATCATGTGGAGGTTTCTTTAAGTGACTCACTATCTCTCCTCTCTCCTCAGGATCATGTGGAGGTTTCTGTAAGTGACTCACTATCTCTCCTCTCTCCTCAGGATCATGTGGAGGTTTCTTTAAGTGACTCACTATCTCTCCTCTCTCCTCAGGATCATGTGGAGGTTTCTTTAAGTGACTCACTATCTCTCCTCTCTCCTCAGGATCATGTGGAGGTTTCTTTAAGTGACTCACTATCTCTCCTCTCTCCTCAGGATCATGTGGAGGTTTCTTTAAGTGACTCACTATCTCTCCTCAGGATCATGTGGAGGTTTCTTTAAGTGACTCACTATCTCTCCTCTCTCCTCAGGATCATGTGGGGGTTTCTTTAAGTGACTCACTATCTCTCCTCTCTCCTCAGGATCATGTGGAGGTTTCTTTAAGTGACTCACTATCTCCTCTCCTCAGGATCATGTGGATGTTTCTTTAACACTTTGAGTGCCACGGCCCTTGGGCAAAAGGTTGCTAGCTGTGCCACATAGCTCGCATGCTTCCAGTTCGGAATAATAAGGCTGATTATGTGAATGTGCTGTTGCAGCGTACACGGAGGTGCTCAGTTGTGACAGCGGATGCTGCTGCTGGGGGCACAGCTGGCGTTGTGCTCGTTGTGCTTCATGCACGTCGATGCATACGGACGGATGCGATGCGATTTCCTCATTTTCCCCAGTGACTATTTCTGTGTGTTTGGCTCCTTTTTCTCTGATCAGGAGAGTGCTGTCGCCACCTAATGGGTTTGTAAAATAGGTTATCGACCTCCAATAGCTACAATATTGTTAGAGGCGACGTAAGAAGCTTAGATCGACACCCCCCCGTCAAAAAAACAATTTGGAGTTACTGACGCCATTTGGCGTCGCTGGCACTGTACGGTAAATTTCTAATGACGCCATATGGCGTCGCTGGCACTCTATGTGTTAAGTGACTCACTATCTCTCCTCAGGATCATGTTGAGGTTTCTGTAAGTGACTCACTATCTCTCCTCAGGATCATGTGGAGGTTTCTGGGAAGAAGAAGCCTCAGCGCTGTAAGAGGCTCGCTCGCCCGGAGAAAGAGAGAGCTCCTCCTAAGAACAAGAGGAGGAAGAAGGAGGAGGAGGAGAAGCTCCTGCCCTGCTCCCCTCCCTCCCCCCCTCTGATGACGCAGCTCAGACAGGTACATACACCGCATGGCTTCTTCCTAAGCATGACTGATTCCAGATGAGGGTCACTGCAGTCAGCTCTCAATAGTTGCTCTGTCAGACTAACCATTTTTAGAAATGGGGCTTTTGAGTGAGTTTGGTTCATGTATCCTCTGTTTTAGTGATACTAAACACTTTTTCTAATTTTTTTCTGCTGAAAATCAGTGTATATGGGAATTTAGTAGTGTTGATGATGAATGCAGGTCAAAATCCTGTCATTTAGTGTAAATCTGAGGAATTCATGTTTTATCAGTCACTAAATTAAACTGCTCCCAAAACTGCTCAAAGCTCCAGTGCTAGATTCAAATTTCCCCCTTCTTTCTATTGGCTCAAATGATTGGTTATGTGGCTTCAGTGGTTTGTGTCGTCACCAAACAATCCCCCCCCCCCACCGACGCTAGCTTTGTCTATAAAACCAGTTGTACACTTAGTGTTTTTGGATGGATTTGATTTGATAGGCTATATTAAAAAAAGTATTTGAGGCCTGTGCAGGGCTCTAAGTGCAGTAAGTCTGAAGAGGAAAGTACTGACATTCCCCTGCCCCCCCAGCTGGCGGTGCTGCCCCTCATGGAGCCAGTGTTAAGGGTGGACCTGGGCCTGTTCCCCCCGTACGGCAGCTCCTCCCTGGGCACAGACTCCAAACTGACCGGCTCCTTTGGCAACGCCTGCCTGGACGGAGTCACCGACTATTACTCACAGCTCATATACAAGGTACTGCTACTCACAACTCATATACAAGGTACTACTACTCACAACTCTTACTGTACAAGGTACTACTACTACTCATATACAAGATACTACTACTACAGTACTCACAACTCATATACCAAGTACTACTGCTACTGCTACTCACAGCTCATATACAAGGTACTGCTACTACTCATATACAAGGTACTACTACTACAGTACTCACAACTCATATACCAAGTACTACTGCTACTGCTACTCACAGCTCATATACAAGGTACTACTACTACTCATATACAAGGTACTACTACTACAGTACTCACAACTCATATACCAAGTACTACTGCTACTGCTACTCACAGCTCATATACAAGGTACTGCTACAACTCATATACAAGGTACTACTACTACAGTACTCACAACTCATATACCAAGTACTACTGCTACTGCTACTCACAGCTCATATACAAGGTACTGCTACTACTCATATACAAGGTACTACTACTACAGTACTCACAACTCATATACCAAGTACTACTGCTACTGCTACTCACAGCTCATATACAAGGTACTACTACTACTCATATACAAGGTACTACTACTACAGTACTCACAACTCATATACCAAGTACTACTGCTACTGCTACTCACAGCTCATATACCAAGTACTACTGCTACTGCTACTCACTCACAGCTCATATACAAGGTACTGCTACTACGGATGTGCCTGCCATCAGTGGATGTACCTGCCGTGTATCCGTTGAGAACTATTGGACTCTGATTGGACTAATGACTGAAGGCGGGACATCCACTCATTCGTCCAATCAGAGCTCATTATTTTCCCTTTCTGTTTTGACCAAGTTTCCCCTGCATGAAGTACAGCTGGGTAGGTGGGAGCATTTGCAAATTCCGGGAGCCAGTTTTAAGACACTAGATAGTGAGCAGCAGAATAATTTGGACTTCCCGTCAGAATTTTTCAAAGTAAAAGCTCCCATTCAAACTCGATAAAATACACAAATTGGACTGATGTCACACAAATTGAATACACATACCCTTGGAAAAGATGAAACTTCAGGTTGCTCTTTTGTGTTCTTATGTCATGCTGGGTCTCAAAGTTGGATTACTTTATTTTTCTCAAGCTTTTATTTTGATTGCAAAATCACGCGAAGTGACACTGCTGCTAGCTGCGGCTCAGCTAACGGAGATCCACTGGCGAATACGTTAGCGCATGGGAACGAGGCAAAACAGACTATTTCATTGGTTCACACGTGCATGACGCTACAGGTAGGTGGGCCTATGATCCCACAGCTCATTGGATGAGCAGCTTTCACTCAAAGCTTTTGTCAGGCTGCTCATAGGATGAGCAGTTTTGAACGCATGTGTGTTTGAAAAAACAAGGCTCATGATTGGGTGGGCCTGGCTCCCAGTAAGGCCCACCCGTGGCACCGCACCTGTTACCCAGTCCCAGTACTACTATGACTTTGGCAACAGGGAAATTAGACTGAGCGCTGACTTCCTGAATCCACTCTGTCTCTCTCTCCCTCTATCTCTCCCCCCCTCTCTCTCTCTCCCTCTCTTTCCCCCCTCTCTCCAACAGAACAACCTCAGTAACCCCCCCACCCCCCCGGCTTCCCTGCCTCCCACCCCTCCGCCTGTGGCTAGGCAGAAACTGGTGAACGGCTTCGCTACGACTGAGGAGCTGAGCAGGAAGGAGCTGACCGAGCAGGAGGGTAACAATACTACTGATAATACTACTACTGTTGATACTACACATACTACCACGGAGGTACCATTGGCTGAAACACTCTGTCGCTCAATCATCTGCTAATCTGATTGGATTGCCGGAATGGATTATGGGATGAGTAGTTTCTTCGCTCTTAGGGACCGGTCGTTATTTTTTTTTTATTTTTTTTATTTTTTTTTAAACCCATCCACCACCCCCCCACTTTTGGAGGACATACTTTGTTTTTACATTACATTATTACATTACATTTGATTTGACAGAAAAAAAGATACAAGTTCTGAAGTACATCTGACCTAACAGTTAGATAATGCACTCATAGTCACTAAACTTACATATACCCATAGTACTATGCAATATATAAGGGAAAGAAAAAAATATCAACACACATCCAAAACATATTACATACACAACATATTACATAAAACAACAGCAATGGGCACCAACATAACTTGCTCATACCCAGTCCTCCCGCACACCCAAAGTAGCCCATCTCTCCTGAACAAACCGTTGTAGGCCCTCTTGAGACATATAGTCCTCCAACTTTTTATAGTGTTTAACATAATTTTTAAATCTTTCCAAACACAAATCTTCTAAATGTCTACACCTAATGATAAAACTTTTCCCCAAAAGTATTATTATATTATATTATTTATGGGACCGGTCGTTATTTATGCAAGAGGTCACTGGAGGAAAATAGGGGGAGGGTGATGTTTTTTTTTATTTAGTCTCAGGGAGGGTACAGTCAGTGTTATTAATTTGAGTCCAAAGGAGGGTCATACCAATTTAAATTGATCAAATATATATATTTATTTTATTTTATCTATATTTATTTTTATTTTTGCTTTTTGGGATTCAGCAACTATGCCCAACGACACCTCTACTGGCCAAACTGGTATGACCCAGTATCGTTTCTCATGAAAAAAGAAACGCCTCAAAAAGCCCCGATTCGGCACCGAATCCGTCCGGCCCAGCAGCCTTGCCTGATGAAAACGATTTAATGGCAGAGGTCATTTCTTCCAATGTAAAATCAGAGTCTAAGTCCTCTCTGGCAGCGTCACTAAGTCTGGGTAACTAGATAACGTAATCCATCCGCTATTAATCAGAATGTTTACTTTTTATGATCCGCCCCGCCCGCCGGGCGGGATATCCGCGGTCAGCGCGGTTATATCTGCGGCCCGCGCATCACGAGTGTGCGTGTTATGTGAGAATCTGCCTGGGTGCAAAGTAGCAGTGAAAACGTGGTATGGAATTTCATTGATTTGGGCATTCTCTCAGTAAGCCAGCGGAATGGATTTGATAAGGCCCATTCACACTTAAAACGATAATTATAAAGATAGAGCACTATAAAAACTACTGCTGTACTGTACTGTAATGGTGTCAATGTCTTTTTTTGTTTGTTTCAGTGAAAGCTGTGTCTGGTTTGAAGCAGAAAGGGGCGGAGCTTCTCGCTCTAAACCATGCCTCCAAGATGGTGGATGTCCCCGCCTCCTTGCCAACTCCACCCCACAACAACCAGGAAGAGCTCAGGTAAACCAGCCAGGGTTTGTTTTTTATGTTTTATTTTTGCGATTTTCAGAACGTGAAAAACAGCAACAGGCTCAGACACAAAAGAGAAAAACAGGAAAGAGAAAAGCATACATTTATCATCAACATTCGAATGTTACAGCATGTTGCTACCAGCCGCGTAAGGTGGTCATGTGCTTGCAAAAGATGTGCGTGGGTTCCAGGTGAAGTCTGCTGGGCAAGTTTCCCGTCGTGCGTAATCTCGTCCAAGTAGGCCAGAAACGGGTCCCAGATAGTTGAGAATTTCCCAAATGAGTTGGCCCTCAGGAACCTGAGTCTCTCCATACGTATAACCGAGACCATGTCCGTCAGCCGCAGCTGAAAGGAGGCGGAGAGGGGGACTTCCACGCCTTCAGAATGAGTCTCTTTGGCACAGTCGTCCCCTGTGTCAGACACTGTTGCATAGCCGTAGGGAGGAGCAGAGAGCATTCCGAGCAGCCAAAGTTGGCGAGTTCCGGCGAGGGTTATTTTTAGGGCTGTGCCGATTCACTTATCTCCCGATTCGATACTATCACGATACTTTGGTGCCGATTCGATATATATTGCGATTCACGATTATTGCGATTCTACGATTATTGCGATTCGATATTACGATTTATTGCGATTTTTGTTTATTTTTTTCTTTTATTTTTTCAGTTTGTTTGCTTTTTTACACTAGATTAGAACATGGGAAAAGTTGAATCATACACTAGAGACTGTATATTATATATATCATGAGTAGGGCTGGGCGATATAGTTAAAAACAGGGGCGGACTGGGATCATAATTCAGGCCGGGCATTAGATACCAAGCAGGCCAGGCCGATATGGGCCAACGCGCGTGAAATTTGGGCCGTTTGAAGCCAGATTTGGGTCCAATTTTACAATGAGATGCACCCACTTTAACCCTGAAGTGTAATTATTACTTCAGACTAACTAATAAAGTAATAAAACCACTAGTAAACCAGTAGGCGGCGCCTGGCCTGCTGTTCAGTGAGTGGCCTGACTGCAAGCACCCAAAAAAAAAAAAAAAAATTTTTTTTTTTAATTTGCGATTATCGATTCTGGAATAAAAGATCGATCCAAAAAATCGTGACATTAAAAATCGCGATACTTAGGTGAATCGATTTTTTCCCCCACCCCTAGTTATTTTATAGGCCTTAGAGTACCAATCAAATATGTTGGCCCAGAATCCGGATAGTGAAAGGAAAAACCAAAAAGCATGCGACAGTGTACCCTCCAACACCTGACACCTATCACATAGTGGTGAGGCAGAAGGGTAGATCTTATGCAACCTAGACTTGGAATAGTGAAGTCCGTGAGTGACTTTAAATTGGATCAGCTGGTGTCTGCTGTTAATTGAGCAGAGTTGGCCCACAGACAGACTCCTGTAGCCAGGGTTTGCTTTGATATTAAGTCGAGTGACGCGAATATATCGTGAATATATCGCGAGGCAAATTTTGACCCACCTGTCAATCACAGCAACAGATGTGTACATGTCGGAAGCAAATTTCAGAAAAATCGCCCTTGGTCTGAAAAAATAAAAGCCTCGATATTGCTCAGTGAAACTTAGCCGTTGATATGCACGGTTGTATTGACTGGATATGGATTTGAAAAATATTCATCTTGACTCTGTTGGTGTGTAATGAGCTTTAGTTAGCTTCTTATCGGATGGTTGTATGTTTTGGCATCTTCTGGGCTTCTAAAGACCTTCTTCTGTGTTACCTCCGGCTTGGTCGGGCGTCCATACAGACACGATTGGCCGTGTCTGCGGGTGGGAAGCCGGAATAGGGGTAGGTATCCTGGGCGTCGCCGTGCACCTCCTCTGGTTGGTCGGGGCGCCTGTTCGGGGCGGAAGGGAACCGGTGGGAGTAGCGTGATCCTCTCACGTGCTACGTTCTGCCGGTGAAGCTCCCCGCTGTCAGGTAAAAAGAAGAGGCTGGCAACTGCGCATGTGTCGGAGGAAGCACGGTGCTAGTCTACGGCTCTCCCCCAGATCGGCAGAGGGTGGAGCAGCGACCCGGGCCAGCAGGGGGGGAAATTGGCCAAGTACAATTAGGGAGAAAATGGGCGGAAAATCTGAAAAAAAAAAAAATAATAAAGACTTTGTTCTCTGTGTGTCCAGGGCTTTGCAGGACTCGTGTGAGCGGGACACTCCGGACAGCTACGTCCCGTCCTCGTCTCCCGACAGCGTGGCAGACATGGAGGTCAGCAGGTACCCCGACTTATCCCGCGTCAAGCTGGAGCCACCCTCGCCCTGCCCCTCGCCTACAATACCCACACTGCCCTGCGCCTGGGGCAAAGGTGAGATCACACCCTCGCCCTGCCCCTCGCCTACAATACCCACACTGCCCTGCGCCTGGGGCAAAGGTGAGATCAGACCCTGCCCCTCGCCTACAATACCCACACTGCCCTGCGCCTGGGGCAAAGGTGAGATCACACCCTCGCCCTGCCCCTCGCCTACAATACCCACACTGCCCTGCGCCTGGGGCAAAGGTGAGATCACACCCTCGCCCTGCCCCTCGCCTACAATACCCACACTGCCCTGCGCCTGGGGCAAAGGTGAGATCAGACCCTGCCCCTCGCCTACAATACCCACACTGCCCTGCGCCTGGGGCAAAGGTGAGATCAGACCCTGCCCCTCGCCTACAATACCCACACTGCCCTGCGCCTGGGGCAAAGGTGAGATCAGACCCTGCCCCTCGCCTACAATACCCACACTGCCCTGCGCCTGGGGCAAAGGTGAGATCAGACCCTGCCCCTCGCCTACAATACCCACACTGCCCTGCGCCTGGGGCAAAGGTGAGATCAGACCCTGCCCCTCGCCTACAATACCCACACTGCCCTGCGCCTGGGGCAAAGGTGAGATCAGACCCTGCCCCTCGCCTACAATACCCACACTGCCCTGCGCCTGGGGCAAAGGTGAGATCAGACCCTGCCCCTCGCCTACAATACCCACACTGCCCTGCGCCTGGGGCAAAGGTGAGATCAGACCCTGCCCCTCGCCTACAATACCCACACTGCCCTGCGCCTGGGGCAAAGGTGAGATCAGACCCTGCCCCTCGCCTACAATACCCACACTGCCCTGCGCCTGGGGCAAAGGTGAGATCAGACCCTGCCCCTCGCCTACAATACCCACACTGCCCTGCGCCTGGGGCAAAGGTGAGATCAGACCCTGCCCCTCGCCTACAATACCCACACTGCCCTGCGCCTGGGGCAAAGGTGAGATCAGACCCTGCCCCTCGCCTACAATACCCACACTGCCCTGCGCCTGGGGCAAAGGTGAGATCAGACCCTGCCCCTCGCCTACAATACCCACACTGCCCTGCGCCTGGGGCAAAGGTGAGATCAGACCCTGCCCCTCGCCTACAATACCCACACTGCCCTGCGCCTGGGGCAAAGGTGAGATCAGACCCTGCCCCTCGCCTACAATACCCACACTGCCCTGCGCCTGGGGCAAAGGTGAGATCAGACCCTGCCCCTCGCCTACAATACCCACACTGCCCTGCGCCTGGGGCAAAGGTGAGATCAGACCCTGCCCCTCGCCTACAATACCCACACTGCCCTGCGCCTGGGGCAAAGGTGAGATCAGACCCTGCCCCTCGCCTACAATACCCACACTGCCCTGCGCCTGGGGCAAAGGTGAGATCAG
The DNA here is from genome assembly GCF_964638095.1 of Poromitra crassiceps. Lineage (NCBI taxonomy): Eukaryota > Metazoa > Chordata > Actinopteri > Beryciformes > Melamphaidae > Poromitra > Poromitra crassiceps. The sequence goes on from NC_139624.1 coordinate 15,217,437, forward strand.
ACCCTGCCCCTCGCCTACAATACCCACACTGCCCTGCGCCTGGGGCAAAGGTGAGATCAGACCCTGCCCCTCGCCTACAATACCCACACTGCCCTGCGCCTGGGGCAAAGGTGAGATCAGACCCTGCCCCTCGCCTACAATACCCACACTGCCCTGCGCCTGGGGCAAAGGTGAGATCAGACCCTGCCCCTCGCCTACAATACCCACACTGCCCTGCGCCTGGGGCAAAGGTGAGATCAGACCCTGCCCCTCGCCTACAATACCCACACTGCCCTGCGCCTGGGGCAAAGGTGAGATCAGACCCTGCCCCTCGCCTACAATACCCACACTGCCCTGCGCCTGGGGCAAAGGTGAGATCAGACCCTGCCCCTCGCCTACAATACCCACACTGCCCTGCGCCTGGGGCAAAGGTGAGATCAGACCCTGCCCCTCGCCTACAATACCCACACTGCCCTGCGCCTGGGGCAAAGGTGAGATCAGACCCTGCCCCTCGCCTACAATACCCACACTGCCCTGCGCCTGGGGCAAAGGTGAGATCAGACCCTGCCCCTCGCCTACAATACCCACACTGCCCTGCGCCTGGGGCAAAGGTGAGATCAGACCCTGCCCCTCGCCTACAATACCCACACTGCCCTGCGCCTGGGGCAAAGGTGAGATCAGACCCTGCCCCTCGCCTACAATACCCACACTGCCCTGCGCCTGGGGCAAAGGTGAGATCAGACCCTGCCCCTCGCCTACAATACCCACACTGCCCTGCGCCTGGGGCAAAGGTGAGATCAGACCCTGCCCCTCGCCTACAATACCCACACTGCCCTGCGCCTGGGGCAAAGGTGAGATCAGACCCTGCCCCTCGCCTACAATACCCACACTGCCCTGCGCCTGGGGCAAAGGTGAGATCAGACCCTGCCCCTCGCCTACAATACCCACACTGCCCTGCGCCTGGGGCAAAGGTGAGATCAGACCCTGCCCCTCGCCTACAATACCCACACTGCCCTGCGCCTGGGGCAAAGGTGAGATCAGACCCTGCCCCTCGCCTACAATACCCACACTGCCCTGCGCCTGGGGCAAAGGTGAGATCAGACCCTGCCCCTCGCCTACAATACCCACACTGCCCTGCGCCTGGGGCAAAGGTGAGATCAGACCCTGCCCCTCGCCTACAATACCCACACTGCCCTGCGCCTGGGGCAAAGGTGAGATCAGACCCTGCCCCTCGCCTACAATACCCACACTGCCCTGCGCCTGGGGCAAAGGTGAGATCAGACCCTGCCCCTCGCCTACAATACCCACACTGCCCTGCGCCTGGGGCAAAGGTGAGATCAGACCGCCGGTGGTCTGAAACGCTCAGTCTCCTGAGTTCCACCAAACAAGACAGGGAAAGTCTTTGAAAAGTGAATCTATGCCGTGTATGACTCTTTGTCCTGTGTGTGTGTGTGTGTGTGTGTGCGCGTGTGTGTGCGCGTGTGTGTGTGTGTGTGTGTGTGTGTGTGTGTGTGTGTGCGCGTGTGTGTGTGCGTGCGTGTGTGTGTGTGCGTGTGTGCGCGTGTGTCCAGGCTCTGCACTGAAGCAGGAAGTGAAGGTGGAGCCTAACCAGCAGGGCCTGCCCTCTTGTTCCAGCGCTGGTCTGGTTTCCATAGCGATAACTCTGACTCCAGTGGCTGCTCAGGTAAACAGCACTCAGTCTGTTTTGTGGTCCTGTGGTCTCATAGCGCCTTCAACACAACTCTGAATTCAGCTGGGAGTCTTACCTCCAACATAGTTGTGTTCAGTGTTTTTATCTAGGAGTTAGAAAAACGTACAAAGCTAGATCATTTCACTGGTAAAATAGCTGTTGAATTCAACAATATTGCTGTAATCAGAGTGAAATATAAAACAAACACTTTGATGACATGAGCTCAGACAAGCCGGAGCTCTGGAACGATACCCACATTTCTGACCTGTAATTCCGACCTCGACAAGCGTTCAATTGATTGTCTGGAATGCACCGTCTGTTCTGTAGTCCAGTCGTTTTGTAGTTCTTTGGTCTCAAACGGTTTTGTAGTCCTGTGGTCAGTCTGTTCTGTAGTCCTGTAGTTTTGTAGTCCTGTGGTCAGTCTGTTCTGTAGTCCAGTAGTTTTGTAGTCCTGTGGTCTGTTCTGTAGTCTAGTAGTTTTGTAGTCCTGTGGTCTGTTCTGTAGTCCAGTAGTTTTGTAGTCCTGTGGTCTGTTTGTTCTGTAGTCCTGTGGTCTGTCTGTTCTGTAGTCTAGTGCTTTTGTAGTCCTGTGGTCAGTCTGTTCTGTAGTAGTAGTAGTAGTAGTAGTAGTAGTAGTAGTAGTAGTAGTTTATTTGTCATTGCATAACGAAATTCCAGGCTCCCCATCGTGCAACCATTCAGTACAATACAATACAATCACAATCACCAATTAAATAACAATTCACCAAAGCAATTCACCAGGCGCCACAGTATATAGCCCGTGGTTTGTCTGTTCTGTAGTCTAGTGGTTTTGTAGTCCCGTGGTCAGTCTGTTCTGTAGTCCAGTACTTTTGTAGTCCTGTGGTCAGTCCTGTAGTCTAGTGGTTTTGTAGTCCCGTGGTCAGTCTGTTCTGTAGTCCAGTACTTGTGTAGTTCTGTGGTCAGTCTGTTCTGTAGTCTAGTGGTTTTGTAGTCCTGTGGTCTGTCTGTTCTGTAGTCTAGTGGTTTTGTAGTCCCGTGGTCAGTCTGTTCTGTAGTCCAGTACTTGTGTAGTTCTGTGGTCAGTCTGTTCTGTAGTCTAGTGGTTTTGTAGTCCTGTGGTCTGTCTGTTCTGTAGTCTAGTGGTTTTGTAGTCCCGTGGTCAGTCTGTTCTGTAGTCCAGTACTTGTGTAGTTCTGTGGTCAGTCTGTTCTGTAGTCTAGTGGTTTTGTAGTCCTGTGGTCTGTCTGTTCTGTAGTCTAGTGGTTTTGTAGTCCCGTGGTCAGTCTGTTCTGTAGTCCAGTACTTGTGTAGTTCTGTGGTCAGTCTGTTCTGTAGTCTAGTGGTTTTGTAGTCCTGTGGTCTGTCTGTTCTGTAGTCTAGTGGTTTTGTAGTCCCGTGGTCAGTCTGTTCTGTAGTCCAGTACTTGTGTAGTTCTGTGGTCAGTCTGTTCTGTAGTCTAGTGGTTTTGTAGTCCTGTGGTCTGTCTGTTCTGTAGTCTAGTGGTTTTGTAGTCCCGTGGTCAGTCTGTTCTGTAGTCCAGTACTTGTGTAGTTCTGTGGTCAGTCTGTTCTGTAGTCTAGTGGTTTTGTAGTCCTGTGGTCTGTCTGTTCTGTAGTCTAGTGGTTTTGTAGTCCCGTGGTCAGTCTGTTCTGTAGTCCAGTACTTGTGTAGTTCTGTGGTCTCATGCTGGTGGCTCTGTGTGTTTGTAGAACATTACAGGAGTGATGGCGGCGGTTGCGGAGCTGCTGCGTGTCCCCGTGCCAACCGGCTACCAGCTGACCCGCCCCTCCGCCGGGCCCGCACCCCTCTGCCCCCCCGTGCCAGCCGGGCCCGAGCGCAGCTCGCTGGCCCTGCTGGCCGGAGTCAGAGTCCCACTGCCTCAGGTAGGAGCTGAGTCACCTGACATCATTTTTCTGCTGTGTGACATCATTTTTCTGCTGTGTGACATCATTTTTCTGCTGTGTGACATAATTTTTCTGCCGTGTGACATCATTTTTCTGCCGTGTGACATCATTTTTCTGCCGTGTGACATCATTTTTCTGCCATGTGACATCATGTTTCAACCGTGTGGCATCATGTTTCAGTCATTAGTTGAGACAGGCATTTCTGTTGTCACTGTTGCTGCTCTGCAGCCTGTTGCACCAGCTGAAGGTAAGTTCTGTCTTAAGTTAGGGTGTAAAGTCCACACTAACTGCTACGTTCAAACTAGTTAGTTTGACACTAAAGTTGTGTCTTTGTTCAGTTGCACCACGGAGACGTAAGGTACATCTTAACTAGTAGACCCTAAAGTCCATATTAACCAAAATAGTGTCGCAGAAAATGACGTGTACAGTATCTGTGACCAATCGGTGAAAAGCACGGTGGAAACGGTGTTTATTACTGTTGTTTATTTAAGCGTAATGAAAACAGTCGGGCTGGGACATGTTGCCCACTGCAAATTAGCGCTATCATATTTCATTAACACTTAACACTTTGAGTGCCACGGCCCTTGGGCAAAAGGTTGCTGTACTGTGCCACATAGGCCGCAATGCATTTTAATATAGCCATATCATTTTTTGTGTTCCTCTTATATGGACAACCAATAGCCTCAATGAAACTTTGAACCCTTCTGTTTCATTTAAAAAAAAACTGTGTTTATAAACCGTTCCATTTTGGAAATACACCCCTCTGAAAAAGAGTGTTTTCGACCGAAAAGAGCATGCTGAAATTAGTTTCTGAGATAATCACATCTTTATGTTAGAAAGGCGACAGAATGAATTCTGCTTTGAGTTGAACAAACATCGAGCCTGCTGCTGCATGGGTGTGTGTGTACTGTCAATGGTTGTATGCTGTTAGTGCCCTGCGTGCCCCACCCCCCTCCTCCTCCTCCTCCGTGGTGGGAGGAGTCGAGTGTCTCTGCTGCGGTTTGCTCTGAGTTTGATCTGCACTGAAAAGTCCGCTGCCTGCATCCCCCCGCTTTTTTACAGCGTGTCCTCGGCTCCCAGCTGAGAATAATGTAACTTTTCATAAAGACGCTGGTGTCGCCGTGTCGGCAACTAAATCATATGGATGGACTATCGCAGCGGACACGGATGGGGCTCAATTGTGGCAGCAGATGACTGCTGTTCACAGGCACAGCTAGCTAACGTTATGCTTCAAGCATATCAATGGCGATTTCCGTTTCCTCATGACTTCTTCTCTCTTTTCTCCTGGCCTTTGTCTAATCGGGAGGGCACTGTCGCCACCTAAGGGTTCTGTAAAATAGGTTAGACACATTCAATAGCTCCCATATTGTAAGAGGCGATGTAAGAGGCTTAGATCGACATCCCCCCGTCAAAATATGAATTTGGAGTTATTGACGCCATTTGGCGTCGCTGGCAGCCTACGGTAAATTTCTCCTGACGCCATTTGGCGTCGCTGGCACTCAATGTGTTAACCAACTGATAACGGTTTTGAGTAACGTTCGTTAGGTTCATCTGTGGTGAGAGGCTTTTCTTGGTGAGAGCGTCATCATCCTGCCTTGTAATTTACCCACCATCCTGCCTCGCTACTTATATTGTTGCTGTTATTTTAATAAATATGCAGTACGCAGCGCCGCCACTTGAGCCAAAGTCATACATGTCAAACGGTGTCATTTATCATGGAGAATGTGTTGCGGACGCAAAACAACGATGCGCCATGGTGCCAAGTTGCAATCCGTGCCAACTGCTATTTTACAGAGGACTTTACACCTAGTAAGGGGTAAGTGTAAGATTTAAGTTGTAACGTATGCCTACATTGCAACTATGTCACTTGGTGCAACTGAAATTCTTTTAGTAGCGCGTAAACTCAGACTGAGTGAGATTTACTGGGATACTGGGATTTATGTATCGATACTTGTTCCTTCACATGAATATCGATTCAATATCGATATATCGTTTTTTTTTTTAACCCAGCCCTATTTTACGCTCAAACTAGGTGAAGTTTGAACGTACGCACAGCTGCTGCCACCCACTGCTGTTCTGTACGGGCTCTTTGCTGCTCGCCCTGAACAGAACAGAGCCATACCGCCAAATAGAACTACTGCAAACGGCAAATAAAAGTGTTCTTTTGACCATAGTGTTCCTGACTGAAACAGACATTAATTGGACTGTGAATGATTTCCTTTAACTGTGTCCACCAGTGTGGTATTGACTTTCTCTGTCTGTGTGTGCGTGTGCGTGCGTGTGCGTGTGTGTGGGTGTGTGTGTGTGTGTGTGTGTGTGTGTGTGTGTGTGTGTGCAGGGCTCAGACTGCAGCAGACAGCCAGGCTCCCTGCCTCCTCAGACGGGCAGTAGGCACGTCAAACCCCCTGCCACCACCGGTCTGTACCAGCTACCTGTCTGTCTCTCTGTCTCTCTCTTTCAGCCTGTCTTTCTCTGTCTCTGACTCAGCCTGTCTGGCTCCTCCTTACCCTGTTTTCCTCTTCTCTTCGTTTAGTTTTCTGTTACTTCTTGTCTCTCTCTCTCTCTCTCTCTCTCTCTCTCTCTCTCTTCCTTGTGATTGACAGCTGTGTATTGTGTGTGTGTGTAGGTGTGAGGATGCAGCATGGCGGTGCTGCTGGGGCGCGGCCACAGAGCTGCAGCCACTGCAAGGTGCCTCTGGGAAACGCAGTCCCCATTGTCAAACAGCTGAAACAGGAAGGACAGTCCACACAGACACACACACTGCTGTTCTGCAGCAACAACTGCTCTGCTCTCTACTGCAAGGTGAGACACACACACACACACACACACACACACACACACACACACACACACACACACACACACACACACAAGGGTACATCCCATTTCTCTTTTGCGTTATCTCCTCGATCCTTGCGTGAACCGGAAATTGTTCGGGTCCGCCATCTTGAAGAGCGTCCGAAAGCTCTTATCCTGCTCCGAGGAGCTCTGAGTGAGGAGTGATCTCTGAGCGAGGAGAGATCTCTGAGGAGCTCTGAATGAGGAGAGATCTCTGAGGAGCTCTGAGTGAGGAGAGATCTCTGAGGAGCTCTGAGCGAGGAGAGATCTCTGAGGAGCTCTGAGCGAGGAGAGATCTCTGAGCGAGGAGAGATCTCTGAGGAGCGAGGAGAGATCTCTGAGGAGCTCTGAGCGAGGAGAGATCTCTGAGGAGCTCTGAATGAGGAGAGATCTCTGAGGAGCTCTGAGCGAGGAGAGATCTCTGAGGAGCTCTGAATGAGGAGAGATCTCTGAGGAGCTCTGAGTGAGGAGAGATCTCTGAGGAGCTCTGAGCCACGAGAGATCTCTGAGGAGCTCTGAGCCACGAGAGATCTCTGAGGAGCTCTGAGCCACGAGAGATCTCTGAGGAGCTCTGAGTGAGGAGAGATCTCTGAGGAGCTCTGAGCCACGAGAGATCTCTGAGGAGCTCTGAGCCACGAGAGATCTCTGAGGAGCTCTGAGCCACGAGAGATCTCTGAGGAGCTCTGAGTGAGGAGAGATCTCTGAGGAGCTCTGAGCCACGAGAGATCTCTGAGGAGCTCTGAGCGAGGATACACGAGACAGAGCAGCCTTCCCGGAAGAGAATCTCAGAAATGCAGGGTGACAGGGGGACTCATTAATCATCAAGATTACAGCTGTACGGCATCACGTTAATTGCTCCGCCTTATACCATGGTCTGGGTTAATACTCGATTCTGATTGGCTGCAGGGTGTCCATTATTTTGTGATAATGTACACCTACCAGAGAGATATATATATATATACCAGAGCATGTGAGCGGAGCGTGCAGCGAGCGGGGGGATTTTGGCTTGAGTGGTGAGCAGGGACCAGAGCGGTACCGGAGCGAAAGTTAAAGCGGCACCGATCACCCGCTCAGTCCCACTCCAGTTTCGATCACAACATGTTGGAACCAGAATGCATCGGTGTGTGGCCGTGTGCACGCCCACTATTTTCTTGCCAGCTGCTGCGAGACGAGAAGGAAGAGAAACGAACATGCAGCCGACTCTGCTGAGCTCATGTTATTTGTAGTGAGCAATGCCCATCGCCCAGGCGTTTAAACGCAAATTAAAACACCCTGGCCTTTTTATCTTTTTTATTCTTTTGAGCGGAGCGGTGAGTGCGAGCGGGTGAAATCTGTATCGAGCGAGGAGCGGTAATTATCACCGCTCCACTCCGCTCACATGCTCTGATACATACACAAGCAGCTCAGTCTCCATGAAAGAGAAACATTGTAGAATTGTGTTTTAGGGATGCAGCCATTGTGAAATTCTGGGCGATACGATGTTTAAAATAACAATTTGGCTGATAGCCAATGCCGATATGATAAACTCATTAAATATAAATATACCCTCCCTCTCAGCCCGTGGGTGAGGCAGCGGATGGCAGCTCATCTGTCAGCAAGGGGCAGCATCAGTACACCAACAACACATCGTCCATCGCAGTCCACTGCCTGCCACAGACCCCGCCCCCACAGGCCACGCCCCCTTCCTCCTCGCCACTCAACTTCCCTCCCGCCTCCGCCATCGCCATGGACATCAAGCCCAGGACAGACTGTCTGAAGGTTAGCTGCTTTATTGAATCACTCGGTTGTCTAACAACAGATGTTTAGAGCAGGGATTCCCAACCAGGGGTACGTGTACCCCTAGGGGTACTTGAGCAGCTTGCAGGGGCTACTTGGAATGATTGGGAAATACAATTTACTTCCAAAATGATAAATAAATATATATATATTCCAAGTCATTTCATAAGCCCATTGTTAAAATGTGATGTGTGTGCCGCAACTAGTTCTGCTGGCAAGTGTCAACTGCTACACTGTTCTGCTACTGATAATGGCAAAAAACAACAACTAAAAAGCCCAAACACCGGCAGTTCAGTGAAACATATATTTTGTATAGATTTACGTGTATGTAATCATCAACACGCATGAGTGAGGGATACTATTGTCATGGAAAAACAGCTCAAGGGGTACATAAGACAAAAAAGGTTGGGAAACACTGGTTTAGAGAATCATTCAGTGATGGGGTGCTTTATTGATTGGCTGACTCGTGGATTGACAGGTGACGGTGAAGCTGAAGCCCCGCCCCCGCACGGTCCCAGGAGGAGAGGACTCTTCATCATTCTCATCTCGCCACGGGAAGAGGATCAAGAGCTGCCGCTGGAGGCGCTGGAGCATTAGCATCACATTCATCAGGTTAGCAGCATCACACTGAGCAAGTGAGCATCTAGCTAGCTATGTTAGCCTGTTAGCATCACACTGAGCAAGTGAGCATCTAGCCTGCTATGTTAGCCTGTTAGCATCACACTGAGCAAGTGAGCATCAAGCTAGCTATGTTAGTCTGTTAGCATCACACTGAGCAAGTGAGCATCTAGCTAGCTATGTTAGCATGTTAGCATCACACTGACCAAGTTAACATCTAGCCTGCTATGTGAGCCTGTTGGCATCACACTTACCAAGTTAGCATCTAGTTAGCTATGTTAGCCTGTTAGCATCACACTTAGCAGGTTGCGCTGGCCTGTTACAGTAGCATGTATCCGCAGCTGTCTGTCTGAGCTCACTCTCCCTCCTTACCCAGGGGGCCGAGCATTTCCAATGAGGCGCTTTCCATGCCGACGGAGGAGGAAGTGGACGTGCTGTTGAAGAAGCTGGGGGCGTGCCTTCGTCCGGAGCCGCTCCCTAAGGACCAGCGGAGATGCTGCTTCTGTCACCAGCAGGGGGACGGACGGACGGACGGACCAGCCAGGCTGCTCAACCTGGACCTGGACCTGTGGGTGAGTCTGCCGGGCTCCTCTCTAGTATAGACGGTTTTAACTTAACAACACAAACATTATAAATTGCCCCTAGCTTACTTCCTGTTGCGGTGTTTGCTATTACAAGAGCTGACAGGAAGCTAGGTTTCAAACACAATTCTGTGAAAACCGTCTATTCTGCTCTCCACAGCTCACAAATGTTTCGTTGAAACCCAGAGAAATCAGTAATTTTATTCAAAGACACGGATCATGTCATTTGGTCACCTGTCGATGACGTCATCAGAGCGCTGGCCGTTAACCGGATGGCCAGAGAATTCCAGACTATTTTCTTACTGTTTCAAGTCACGTCACTTTTTAGATTTTGCTGCACAATTATTCAAATCGCAATCACAATCTGGATGTCAGCACGTGCGATTTTTTTTTTTTTTTTTAAGTCTGTCTGTGTGTGTGCCTCGTCTAACTAACGTTACACGCGACGCAGCAAATAAACAAACATGTTTCTCTTGTTAACGCGATATCTCAAGAACCTTGACGGAATTTCTTCCAATTTGCCTCAAACGTCCACGTGGACTCAAGGATGAACTGATTACATTTTGGTGTTCAAAGGTCAAGGTCTCTCTAATGCCATTTTCAAGCTCGGTAACACCATATTTCAGTAACACCTTGACGAAATGTCTTCACATTTGGCTCAAATGTCAAAGTCTGGACAGACATGCATGTCGACTGCTCACTTGTTGGCGGAGGCATATATCCGCTGTGCGGTCGTTCTAGTTAACTATATATTTGAACCAGATGAAGGTTTTTACTCATTGAACACTGATGGAATCCTAACCTAAAAGTAAAACTGCAATGGTGGTGAAGACAACAACTCCCATTATCCCCTGCTACTACAACTTGTTGAGGAGTTTATATATCGGTGATCGGTGATTGGTGATCGGTCGATGATCGGTTGGGCAGATATTTCCCATAGGCGATCCGCGATCGGTGGCAAAAAACGTGATCGGTGCACGCCTACCTGCTACGTCATGGCGTTATTGTTTTGAGTGAGAGAGCGTCAGCAGCAGAAAATTACATATTTGAACGTTTAATATTCGTAAACAATATTAGTACTAATGAATCACTCACATCAAGAGAAGAAGAGTTGATTCAAGTGAGTTCAAGTGAGATTAACACGAATGTTCTCTCTGCCTCTATCTCGCTCTCCCTCTCTCTGCCCGTCTCTCAGGTCCATCTGAACTGCGCTCTGTGGTCCAGTGAGGTGTATGAGACGCAGGCAGGAGCCCTGATCAACGTGGAGTTGGCGTTGCGTCGCGGCCTGACGCTGCGCTGTGCTCACTGCCAGCAGACCGGCGCCACGAGCGGCTGCAACCGCCTCCGCTGCCCAAACACCTACCACTTCAGCTGTGCCCTGCAGGCCTGCTGCACCTTCTTTAAGGTGAACACTGTGGAGAGATTTCTGTACTTAAGGCGGTTTGCCTCCAGCCCTGTAGGCGGCACTGCAGGATGGATGTTTGTATGTAAGCTTTGTGTTTCCTGTTGTTTACATAACAAGCAGCAAGCCCCACCCCCTATACTTTATATACTGTGAGCTGTCTCTTCCTAGGGAGAGCAGCCGAGAGCACCGGTGCTAAGATCCTCCTCATCTGTTACCTGGAATAAATGTCTGTCATTTGTAATTATTCATAAGATAAAGCTAAAGAAATATCTCTCAAACAAGCACCACCTACCACTTCACCTGCACACTTTAAGACCACCTACCACTTCACCTGCACACTTTAAGACCACCTACCACTTCACCTGCACACTTTAAGACCACCTACCACCTCACCTGCACACTTTAAGACCACCTACCACTTCACCTGCACACTTTAAGACCACCTACCACTTCACCTGCACACTTTAAGACCACCTACCACTTCACCTGCACACTTTAAGACCACCTACCACTTCACCTGCACACTTTAAGACCACCTACCACTTCACCTGCACACTTTAAGACCACCTACCACTTCACCTGCACACTTTAAGACCACCTACCACTTCACCTGCACACTTTAAGACCACCTACCACTTCACCTGCACACTTTAAGACCACCTACCACTTCACCTGCACACTTTAAGGTAAACACATAGACTGGATCACAGTATGGACGTAGCCTCTGTGATGTCAGCCATCTGTTTGTGCTTTTGAAGCCTTGAGTTTGGCATTTTCACCGTCACCATCTCTTTCTTCTTAGTAAGACAGAACCGCAGAGGACCCTGCTATTGGTCCATGACCGGCAAGCTGCCTGATCATGTGACAGACAGGCAACCTGTCAATCACGCCCCAAAACATAGTCTGTTTTATCATCTATTTGACGATATACAATACATGCTGTATTGAAGAAGACTTGAAACTAGTGATTGAGATCATCAACTCATTAGGAAAGTGGTTACTGAGCTCATCAATCAGCTGAGAAGTAGGCTCATTTTCCCATAATTGATTCTATAGAATCTGACTTCTTTATGCAGTCATAGACTGTATCAACATAGACTGTATCAACAGGTGAGCTATATAAAAATGCACCCTCTGTACAGTTGTCATGAACAGTGAAATTAGCTCTAGAGACCAAATACATATATATACGGTACTCTCACACATTCTTCAAAGAGGTTACACAATCAGACATTCATATGTAAAGACACACTCTCTCTCTCTCTGCTCAACATTGTTGTAGTAGCACCATTTTATTTTGAAATTCAGTTGACTTTGCCGTTTCCCACGGATATTGTCACATTTTTCCTTCATGGCTTGACAGAAGACGTGTGCCTAGTCGGCTTGAAAATAGAACTCACGCCTAAACGATAAAATCGGCGCAGGTCAGGCGAGGCGTGGGTGACACGCAAGGTTCACATTGAGGCGCCCTGTGTACACAGCCTCATTGACTAAAAAGGACGCCTATTTAAAAGCGTGGGTAAAGGCAAGGCGTAGGCAAGGCATAGGCAAGGCTTGGGTGCCCTGTGTGAACGTAGCCTGAAGTGCCTGTGCCTGTAACAGAGATCTCTGTGGTCGTCTATCAGCGGAGACCTGCTGTGATTGAGTCCTCACGGTCCTCATCGTCGTCAAGTCGCCTTCGAAGCATGACGTGCGATTATAACAAACTAGTTGTGTGGCTTAGCCTTCCCAAATGTTGAGGGTCGTTTTTTAGAATTGAATACATAGAATTGGGAAGGTTGCATTAAATTTCATTCAGACTGCCTGGCACTCAATCGCTGCCATTTTCCCCCTGAGCTTCCACAGGAGGAGGGAGGGTGGGAGGAGGGAGGGTCTAGTGACGCACATACAGTAGTGGCCATATGGCACAGTGAAGCTCCAAGCATGGGCGAGGCACATTTTTGGGCCAATCAGGGGGCATTCCCCGGCAATTCACATGGACGCGCTTTGCTATGCTCGACATAGTTACGACCAGGCATAAACCGTGTTGGTGCAACCGGCATAAATCCACTCTTAAGACTGGTCTTAACAACGACCGGCATAGGAGTTATGACCAGGCATAACTAAGCCCTGTTGGTGCAACTGGCCCCAGAGCTATTAGAGCCAAAGTCACGCCCTCTTTCGGTTTAGGCATACAAACGAAGGAATTTCTTCCGCCATTCATTTTTCCATAAACATTTAGTAAAATGTTTATAAAAAGTTTGACTTGGTCAAACCAAGTGATGCTATAATTAGAATCAGGAGAGACCATAGAACATTTCACTTGGAACAAAACAAAAAAACATGTTTTTATTTGTATTTTTTGTTTCGTTTTGTAATGAATATTTATACTCTTTGCCTGTGTTTTCTCCTCAGGACAAGACGATGCTGTGTCACCTCCACAAGCTGCGGACGGTCTCTGCAGGCTCCGCCTCCCGCTCGCCGTCCCTGTCACCCTCCTCGGCCCCGCCCCCCGATGCCGCGGCCCCTCCTCCCGCGTCATGTGACCCGTACGACTCTGAGCTGCGGTGTTTCTCAGTGTTCCGCCGTGTGTTCGTGCAGCGTGACGAGGCGCGGCAGATCGCCGGCGTGGTGCAGCGCGCCGAGCGACAGCACACCTTCAGGGTGGGCGGGCTCCTGTTCCGCTCCGTGGGCAGGCTCCTCCCACACCAGCTGCACGCCTTCCACAACCAGACGGCCATCTTCCCTGTGGGTTACCACGCCAACCGCATCTACTGGAGCATGCGACACAGCAACCGGTACGCCCAGCGACAGAGACGGAGAGACAGACAGGCAGAGAGAGAGATGGAGACACAGACAGGCAGAGAGAGAGACGGACAGACAGACAGACAGACAGGCAGAGAGAGAGATGGACAGACAGACAGGCAGAGAGACAGATAGGCAAACAGACAGATAGATAGACAGACAGACAGGCAGAGAGACAGATAGGCAAACAGACAGACAGATAGATAGACAGACAGACAGGCAGAGAGACATGGAGAGACAAACCTATTATATTGTATATATATTTGATTTGATTGCACTTGCAACATTATTGTCTTTTAGTTATCTTTCCTACTTCTTTATCTCTGTATATTGACCTAACCGCTACGCTGCATACAGACACTAAGACAAATTCCCCATTATGTAACATAATGCATACTGTGGCAATACAAGTGATTGTGAGTATTGAAAATGTGTAGGAACCCTGCTGACTGCAGTGTGTGTCCAGACTGTGGCTCTGATGATGGAGGCATGGGGAGGGAAACGGATGTTGATAGAGCAGGTATGATGTATGTGATGTGGTCCTCTGCAGCCGCTGTAAGTACCTGTGCTCCATCGAGGAGCAGCAGAGCCGGCCTTTGTTCAGAGTGAAGGTGGTGGAGAAGGGCTACGATGACGTCATCCTGACCGGACCCTCGCCTAAAGGTACCTGACCCCTGACCTCTGACCCAACATGCTGCTCTTCTTCTTCTTTCACATGTTTGACACAACAGTCCTGTCGACTATATAGTACTTGAGTTATGATACGAGGAATCAGCGTGACGTCACCACGACAACAAACACCTGACTTCCGGGTGTCTCTGCGGGGGGCTTACGCGCAAATCCACCCCGCTGTACATGCAAATCCACCCCCCTGTACATGCAAATGCAAATCCACCCCCCTGTACATGCAAATGCAAATCCACCCCCCTGTACATGCAAATGCAAATCCACCCCGCTGTACCTGCAAATGCAAATCCACCCCGCTGTACATGCAAATCCACCCCCCTGTACATGCAAATGCAAATCCACCCCGCTGTACATGCAAATGCAAATCCACCCCGCTGTACATGCAAATCCACCCCCCTGTACATGCAAATGCAAATCCACCCCGCTGTACATGCAAATGCAAATCCACCCCGCTGTACATGCAAATGCAAATCCACCCCCCTGTACATGCAAATGCAAATCCACCCCGCTGTACATGCAAATGCAAATCCACCCCCCTGTACATGCAAATGCAAATCCACCCCGCTGTACATGCAAATGCAAATCCACCCCGCTGTACATGCAAATGCAAATCCACCCCGCTGTACATGCAAATGCAAATCCACCCCGCTGTACATGCAAATGCAAATCCACCCCGCTGTACATGCAAATGCAAATCCACCCCCCTGTACATGCAAATGCAAATCCACCCCGCTGTACATGCAAATGCAAATCCACCCCGCTGTACATGCAAATGCAAATCCACCCCGCTGTACATGCAAATGCAAATCCACCCCCCTGTACATGCAAATGCAAATCCACCCCGCTGTACATGCAAATGCAAATCCACCCCCCTGTACATGCAAATGCAAATCCACCCCGCTGTACATGCAAATGCAAATCCACCCCGCTGTACATGCAAATGCAAATCCACCCCGCTGTACATGCAAATGCAAATCCACCCCGCTGTACATGCAAATGCAAATCCACCCCGCTGTACATGCAAATGCAAATCCACCCCGCTGTACATGCAAATGCAAATCCACCCCGCTGTACATGCAAATCCACCCCCCTGTACATGCAAATGCAAATCCACCCCGCTGTACATGCAAATGCAAATCCACCCCGCTGTACATGCAAATGCAAATCCACCCCGCTGTACATGCAAATCCACCCCCCTGTACATGCAAATGCAAATCCACCCCGCTGTACATGCAAATGCAAATCCACCCCGCTGTACATGCAAATGCAAATCCACCCCGCTGTACATGCAAATCCACCCCCCTGTACATGCAAATGCAAATCCACCCCCCTGTACATGCGCGTCCCCCCTATGTAAATACATGCACCCGCACTAGGCGCTGGAACTAGAGGTCTTCATGGGTCTACTCGGATCCGAAGACCTGGGCTGTATTATGGTCACGTGTGTGCGGTTCGGGATGGTCGGGTCCTATTCTATCACCACGGGTCCCGGGTCTGTTTATCATTACGTGTAATACCCGAGTGGATCCGAGAAGACCCGTGACGAGCGCTGATCAACGAGAGAAACACATGAAAACGCAGCGCGCGCACGTGAGGCTTGTTATGTAAACTGCAAGTAGCAAGAACTGCGGTGGATTTGATCGAGCACTCGGTGCTCTGTTATGTTGGCCTGTTGGCGTAATGCTCTGGGTTCGATTACTCATGCCTGTCTCAGTAAAGCCAAAGTTACGTCTAGCCTTGCCTCCGTGACAATTATGATATTGCTTTAGGAGTGAAGTGACCATGAGCACTTGCAGTCATATTTACTAGAAGAGTACAAAAGCACATCATGATGTCAGAAGAGCGGAGTTATGGGGTGCGCCAGGCAAAGTCACGTGACAAGCTAGCTCAAGATTAAGAAGTCGAAATTGATAAAAAAGCTAATTTTACTCTAAAATAAACAAATTAAGGATTGACTTTATTCTGTTAGGGAAGATTATTTGAATATTTATATTTTGTTTGCCGTCATACCTAACATTACCATCCAGTTCAACAGGGATTTAATTAAATTTTGCATAATGTGAGCCATATCGTGATATACAGTATATCGATACAGAAAAAAATCTTTGTGATTATGGTGATATAGATTTCAACCATATCGCCCAGCCCTATGCATAGCCCTATGCATAGCGTACATTTCTGAGCACGTGCACAACCTATGCTCCAAACGGACGCAGCAAGGCAGCCGTCATGTGAATGTGTAGTTAAAGGCGAGTATATCTCCTCCATAACTCTCTCTCTCTCTCTCTCTCTCTCTCTCTCTCTCTCTCTCTCTCTCTCTCTCTCTCTCTCTCTCTCTCTCTCTCTCCCTCCCTCCCCCCCACAGCTGTATGGGATCAGATACTGGAACCAGTAGCAGCGCTGCGAGCCTCCAGTGGGATTCTCAAACTCTTCCCAGTTTACCTGAAAGGAGAAGATCTGTTCGGCCTGACAACCTCTGCTGTTACCAGGATCATCGAGTCTGTACGTACACGCACACACGCACACACACACACACACACACGCACGCACACACACACACACACTAGGGGTGTCACGGTACATGTATTCGTCCCGTGAATTTACGGTACGACCCTCACGGTACCTCGTTTCACGGTACATGAAACGACACGACGAATACGTCAAATCCAGAAGCACCTAAACGCTGTTTGAACGGCATTGAATTGAATTGAATTAAACGCCACAGAAGAAGACACACCAAAACAACACAAGGGCCATAGAAATCCGCGTTCACAGAATGGGACGTTTTGTGGCGATAAGCTGTTTTGCAAATTCTGTCAACATCAAGCCAACGAGGTAAGCTTGCCAATGTAACGTTACGTAGCCGCGACAAAGTCCTTTATAGTTGCGCGTTGCGGCTAAACGTTACATAACACTGACAAGGCTGTTAACTTGTAAACAAGCAACATACATCGCGTGGGATGAGTGATGCGGTCAAGCAGACATCTGCGGATGCAGACAGGCAAGCTGCGGTGAGGAAGAGGCGATGACTCCTTGTCATGTTCCAATAATCCATTAGATGACCGAACGTAATCATATTATGCTAAACAAAACTCACATCCAATAACGTTAAGGCGCTGACAGGGTTCTTTCCCGTACTTACTGGGAAAGTGAAACCCACCCCGTTGTCTGTCAGACAGTGGGGGTATCTTTCAACAGGGGTAAAGAAGTTTTTCTTCTTCTGCCGTTTTATTCTTCTTCTGAAAATGTAGGTATTTTGACGTTGACTAAAGAAACACTGCCGCCTAGTGGCCGCTTTTAGATAGGATTCCAAATTAGTGCTTACATCAAACGCAAATGCTACATAAAACAAATACAACAGGGGGAGGGGTTGGTGGGAGTATTAGGCTACTCCACACATGCGCTCTGTTTACAAACTTGTGTACAATAAAGATTTAAAGTGGGGGGAAATGCCTTTGCCCTGTCAAACAGCTGGAATACAGACATCTGAGAGGGAGGCGCACCCCACACTTTGAAAATCACTGCTCTAGAGTAAAACCTTTTTGCGTGGATTGCCTAGATCTTATTAAATAGTGGACATTTATTCATTCCCACATATTAGACACTATTTCTGATGGTAAAAATAGCGTAAAAAGCAGAATTCAGACATATTCAAAGGGAAAAAAACAGAATTTGGGATTTGTTGCTTTTTTTCCCCATTTTCGTACCGTGCCGTATTCGTACCGAACCGTGACCCCAAAACCGAGGTACGTACCGAACCGTGACTTTTGTGTACCGTGACACCCCTAACACACACACACACACACACACACACACACACACCCACACACACACACACACACACAGCAGTGTTTCCCACTCATTGATGGATTTGTGGCGCACCGCTACAACAGTATTTTTTTGGCCGTGGTTTCTGAATGATGACACGCACCACAGTGTCTCTATGCTGTTCATCATACCAGCTCCAGATAGTTTGCCACAAACCAATACAAGGTCAATGGAGTCACGCACCTGTCTGTGCAAGCTGACTGAAGGCTCACTGATATGTCCTCCACAGTGCACACCAAGTACATGTCACTCACTCTCTCTCTCTCTCTCTCTCTAGTTACCAGGTGTGGAGTCTTGTGAGCGGTACACCTTGCGGTTTGGCAGGAACCCTCTGATGGAGTGGCCCCTGGCCTTCAACCCATCCGGCTCGGCTCGCTCCGAGCCCAAAGCCTGCCCCACCAAGAGGTGAGGCTTGTCCTGCTCACTAAACTGTTCACTAGAGCCCAAAGCCTGTCCCACCAAGAGGTGAGGCTTGTCCTGCTCACTAAACTGTTCACTAGAGCCCAAAGCCTGCCCCACCAAGAGGTGAGGCTTGTCCTGCTCACTAAACTGTTCACTAGAGCCCAAAGCCTGCCCCACCAAGAGGTGAGGCTTGTCCTGCTCACTAAACTGTTCACTAGAGCCCAAAGCCTGCCCCACCAAGAGGTGAGGCTTGTCCTGCTCACTAAACTGTTCACTAGAGCCCAAAGCCTGCCCCACCAAGAGGTGAGGCTTGTCCTGCTCACTAAACTGTTCACTAGAGCCCAAAGCCTGCCCCACCAAGAGGTGAGGCTTGTCCTGCTCACTAAACTGTTCACTAGAGCCCAAAGCCTGCCCCACCAAGAGGTGAGGCTTGTCCTGCTCACTAAACTGTTCACTAGAGCCCAAAGCCTGTCCCACCAAGAGGTGAGGCTTGTCCTGCTCACTAAACTGTTCACTAGAGCCCAAAGCCTGCCCCACCAAGAGGTGAGGCTTGTCCTGCTCACTAAACTGTTCACTAGAGCCCAAAGCCTGCCCCACCAAGAGGTGAGGCTTGTCCTGCTCACTAAACTGTTCACTAGAGCCCAAAGCCTGCCCCACCAAGAGGTGAGGCTTGTCCTGCTCACTAAACTGTTCACTAGAGCCCAAAGCCTGCCCCACCAAGAGGTGAGGCTTGTCCTGCTCACTAAACTGTTCACTAGAGCCCAAAGCCTGCCCCACCAAGAGGTGAGGCTTGTCCTGCTCACTAAACTGTTCACTAGAGCCCAAAGCCTGCCCCACCAAGAGGTGAGGCTTGTCCTGCTCACTAAACTGTTCACTAGAGCCCAAAGCCTGCCCCACCAAGAGGTGAGGCTTGTCCTGCTCACTAAACTGTTCACTAGAGCCCAAAGCCTGCCCCACCAAGAGGTGAGGCTTGTCCTGCTCACTAAACTGTTCACTAGAGCCCAAAGCCTGCCCCACCAAGAGGTGAGGCTTGTCCTGCTCACTAAACTGTTCACTAGAGCCCAAAGCCTGCCCCACCAAGAGGTGAGGCTTGTCCTGCTCACTAAACTGTTCATTAGAGCCCAAAGCCTGCCCCACCAAGAGGTGAGGCTTGTCCTGCTCACTAAACTGTTCACTAGAGCCCAAAGCCTGCCCCACCAAGAGGGGAGGCTTGTCCTGCTCACTAAACTGTTCACTAGGGCCCAAAGCCTGCCCCACCAAGAGGTGAGGCTTGTCCTGCTCACTAAACTGTTCACTAGAGCCCAAAGCCTGCCCCACCAAGAGGTGAGGCTTGTCCTGCTCACTAAACTGTTCACTAGAGCCCAAAGCCTGCCCCACCAAGAGGTGAGGCTTGTCCTGCTCACTAAACTGTTCACTAGAGCCCAAAGCCTGCCCCACCAAGAGGTGAGGCTTGTCCTGCTCACTAAACTGTTCACTAGAGCCCAAAGCCTGCCCCACCAAGAGGGGAGGCTTGTCCTGCTCACTAAACTGTTCACTAGGGCCCAAAGCCTGCCCCACCAAGAGGTGATGCTTGTCCTGCTCACTAAACTGTTCACTAGAGCCCAAAGCCTGCCCCACCAAGAGGTGAGGCTTGTCCTGCTCACTAAACTGTTCACTAGAGCCCAAAGCCTGCCCCACCAAGAGGTGAGGCTTGTCCTGCTCACTAAACTGTTCACTAGAGCCCAAAGCCTGCCCCACCAAGAGGTGAGGCTTGTCCTGCTCACTAAACTGTTCACTAGAGCCCAAAGCCTGCCCCACCAAGAGGTGAGGCTTGTCCTGCTCACTAAACTGTTCACTAGAGCCCAAAGCCTGCCCCACCAAGAGGTGAGGCTTGTCCTGCTCACTAAACTGTTCACTAGAGCCCAAAGCCTGCCCCACCAAGAGGTGAGGCTTGTCCTGCTCACTAAACTGTTCACTAGAGCCCAAAGCCTGCCCCACCAAGAGGTGAGGCTTGTCCTGCTCACTAAACTGTTCACTAGAGCCCAAAGCCTGCCCCACCAAGAGGTGAGGCTTGTCCTGCTCACTAAACTGTTCACTAGAGCCCAAAGCCTGCCCCACCAAGAGGTGAGGCTTGTCCTGCTCACTAAACTGTTCACTAGGGCCCAAAGCCTGCCCCACCAAGAGGTGAGGCTTGTCCTGCTCACTAAACTGTTCACTAGAGCCCAAAGCCTGCCCCACCAAGAGGTGAGGCTTGTCCTGCTCACTAAACTGTTCATTAGAGCCCAAAGCCTGCCCCACCAAGAGGTGAGGCTTGTCCTGCTCACTAAACTGTTCACTAGAGCCCAAAGCCTGCCCCACCAAGAGGGGAGGCTTGTCCTGCTCACTAAACTGTTCACTAGGGCCCAAAGCCTGCCCCACCAAGAGGTGAGGCTTGTCCTGCTCACTAAACTGTTCACTAGAGCCCAAAGCCTGCCCCACCAAGAGGTGAGGCTTGTCCTGCTCACTAAACTGTTCACTAGAGCCCAAAGCCTGCCCCACCAAGAGGTGAGGCTTGTCCTGCTCACTAAACTGTTCACTAGAGCCCAAAGCCTGCCCCACCAAGAGGTGAGGCTTGTCCTGCTCACTAAACTGTTCACTAGAGCCCAAAGCCTGCCCCACCAAGAGGTGAGGCTTGAGCTGCTCACTAAACTGTTCACTAGAGCCGGTGAGGCTTGTCCTGCTCACTAAACTGTTCACTAGAGCCCAAAGCCTGCCCCACCAAGAGGTGAGGCTTGTCCTGCTCACTAAACTGTTCACTAGAGCCCAAAGCCTGCCCCACCAAGAGGTGAGGCTTGTCCTGCTCACTAAACTGTTCACTAGAGCCCAAAGCCTGCCCCACCAAGAGGTGAGGCTTGTCCTGCTCACTAAACTGTTCACTAGAGCCCAAAGCCTGCCCCACCAAGAGGTGAGGCTTGTCCTGCTCACTAAACTGTTCACTAGAGCCCAAAGCCTGCCCCACCAAGAGGTGAGGCTTGTCCTGCTCACTAAACTGTTCACTAGGGCCCAAAGCCTGCCCCACCAAGAGGTGAGGCTTGTCCTGCTCACTAAACTGTTCACTAGAGCCCAAAGCCTGCCCCACCAAGAGGTGAGGCTTGTCCTGCTCACTAAACTGTTCACTAGGGCCCAAAGCCTGCCCCACCAAGAGGTGAGGCTTGTCCTGCTCACTAAACTGTTCACTAGAGCCCAAAGCCTGCCCCACCAAGAGGTGAGGCTTGTCCTGCTCACTAAACTGTTCACTAGGGCAGGGGTGGAATGCTGCACAAAATTCACCCCTTCAGTTCCATACTACACACAGTAGGGGTGTCACGGTACACAAAAGTCACGGTTCGGTACGTACCTCGGTTTTGGGGTCACGGTTCGGTACGAAAACGGTACAACGAAAAAAAAAAGTTTTTTTCCCTTTGAATTTTTCTGAATTCGGTGTTTGGCTTTTTACGCTCATTTTACCATCAGAAATAGTGTCTAATATGTGGGATTGAATAAATGTCCACTATTTAATAAGATCTAAGCAATCCACACAAAAAGGTTTTACTCTAGAGCAGCCATTTTCAGTTTGGGGTGCCCCTCCCTCTCAGATGTCTCCAGCTGTTTGACAGGGCAAAGGCATTTCCCCCCACTTTAAATCTTTATTGTACACAAGTTTGTAAACAGAGCGCATGTGTGGAGTAGCCTAATACTCCCACCAACCCCTCCCCCACTGTCTGACAGACAGCGGGGTGGGTTTCACTTTCCCAGTAAGTACGGGAAAGAACCCTGTCAGCGCCTTAACGTTATTGGATGCGAGTTTTGTTTACCATAATGATTACGTTCAGTCATCTAATGGATTATTGGAACATGACAAGGAGTCATCCTCTCTTCCTCACCGCATCTTGCTTGTCATCCCATGCAATGTAAGTTGCTTGTTTACAAGTTAACAGCTTTGTCACTGTTATGTAACGTTTAGCCGCAACGCGCATCTATAAAGGACTTTGTCGCGGCTACGTAACGTTACATTAGCAAGCTTGCCTCGTTGGCTTGATGTTGACAGAATTTGCAAAAACAGCTTATCGCCTGAGTCATAAAAGTCATTAGGATACTGCTCTGCACTTTTTTGATGACGTAAGGGGAGAGCAGCTGGACGCTTCAATATTGTTGTGGTTTGTTCTGTCTGTTCTGGAGCGACCCCCAGTAATGTTTCCTCTCCACAAAACGTTCCATTCAGTGAACGCGGATTTCTATGGCACCTTGTGTTGTTTTGGTGTGTCTTCTTCTGTGGCGTTTAATTCAATTCAATTCAATTCAATTCAATGGCATTCAAACAGCGTTTAGGTGCTTTACTACCACCTTCTGGATTTGACGTATTCGTCGTGTCGCTTCACGTACCGAACCGCGATGCCCGTACCGTGAACTCACGGGACGATTACATGTACCGCGACACCCCTAACACACAGTGGTGTCATGGTTCGGTATGTTTTTGATACAGCAAAAAAAATCTTAATAAATGTTTATTTGTTTTACTTTATTTTATTATTTTCACAGTCTAGTTAGTCTAGTTTAAAATTGTATTAAAAAACAAACAAATTATACACCTTTCATCATTGTCGTCTGTGTTAGTTTTCCATGATATCCTCATAGAAGACTTGCATGGTTCAGCAGTGAAAGATTTGTTCTGTTTGGAATGCGCATTGAACCTAAAGCCTCGTACTTAAACGGTTCAGTACGAACGACATCACTGATGACATCACTGGTTTGACTGACACCACCACAGAGCCCACTTAGCCAACTTTAACTAAAGATAATGTCTTGTAACTGAATGTACCTCACCTGTCCCCCCCCCCCCTTCCTCCACACACACAGGAACTCCCTGCTGACCAGCATCGCCACGCGGTGTCAGGGTTCTGTTGGACCAATCGTAGGTCTGGTCCCCGGCGTCCTGGCCCCGCCCCCGTGTGAGGTCATGGCGGGCGCTCAGACGGGACGGCACAGCAAGGCAGCTCAGTACAGACGCATGACACAAGAGTGGAAGAGCAACGTTTACCTGGCACGCTCACGCATACAGGTACACACACACACACACACACACACACACACACCAGGGTTCAGCAAGCGAGAAAGCTAACGTTAAGCTAACAACCTTCAGCTATGCCTGGAAAATGTAAAAATTCTCATTGTTGTAACAGTATATAACCTTGATCCGTGTCTCAAACTATCCGTGTTGGGTCCTTGAATTCGAAGGGATTGGGCGTGTAAAGTCCTTGAAATGGAAACACATCTGCTGCTTGAAGTTGAAGGGCCAATTCATAGTATTCCATCACATCACCACACGGCCATCTTGGTAGTAAAATAACAGGTGATTGTAATCAATTAGCATGTGATTACAATCAAATGACACACATGAGCCGTGTGTGTTGTAAAAGTGCCATACTGGTAGGAAATGCATGTGACATCATTGGAATACTATGAATAACCTGTGTGTGTGTGTGTGTGTGTGTGTCTGTGCGTGTGTGTGTGTGTGTGTGTGTGTGTGTGTGCGTGCGCGTGTGCGTGTGTGTGCGTGTGTCTGTGCAGGGTCTGGGTCTGTATGCAGCCAGAGACATAGAGAAATGCACCATGGTCATCGAGTACATCGGCACCATCATCAGGAGTGAAGTGGCCAATCGCAAGGAGAGGCTGTACGAGGCCCAGGTAACACACACACACACACACACACACACACACACACACACGCACACACACAATATCCAGATGAACACATGCTTGTCATCCCGTGTTACCTCCGGCTTGGTCGGGCGTCCACACAGGCACAATTGGCTGTGCCTGCAGGTGGGAGTATATATATATATATCTCTAGTATAAGATAAGATCACAGTTGCGAGCAATTGCAAATGCGTTCAACACACACATACACATAACTGCACGAGTGACATCACTTCCGTCACAAATCGTGACTGACAGACAGACACCACGATGCAGGATCAATCTCACTACTATAACAAGGTGGGGGTTCCATGCACAACAGTTGAGCAGGCGGGCTGCTGGCAAGCACGCAAAGTAACACTAGAAATGAGCATGTGATATTTCTAGTTAAAATCATTTCTGATTGATAATAGTCCAGTCATGATGACGTACAAAGTCTGTTGTGAAGCATCAGACTGAAGTGAAGAAGTCACACTAAAGGAAAATGAAATGGATTCAAATTCACCTCATGTCTTGAAATGTATATAAAAAATTGTGTGTGTGCGTGTGTGTGTGTGCGTGTGCGTGTGTGTGTGTGTGTGTGTAGAACCGTGGAGTGTACATGTTCCGTATCGACAATGACTACGTGATCGACGCCACCATCACTGGAGGACCTGCCAGGTGAGACTGATTTAACTAGACTGCAGGGATTAAAGTTCTCTTGTCGCTTACGATGGATTTCCGTCAATTGGAGCAAGATATGAAATGTGAACATTACCAAAATCTAAGCCCCTATGTATATTTTCAATTTGTGTATTGTATTGACTTTGAATGAAAGCTTTTATTTTTGAAAGATTCTGACCGGCCTTAGCCCTCGTTCATACAGGACGCCGAAGCAACGCTCAACCGAAGCTGTACCTACACTGAACCCACAAGTTTCATTTAGGCGTCCTTGTTAACAGGCGAAGCCGTTCACACCACCGGCGCGCGTGCCACGCTGACGCCGTGCCGAAGCCACGCTCACGTCACGCTGAAGCGATCACTCAGGACTGACGCCGAATTTCCAAGCTTGACGCTGAAGCCGTGAAGCCGTGAGGCATGAAGTCAATGGGAGTTGTTGTGGGCGGGTTCAAGGTGCGAGAGTAGGCGCTGAGAGGAAAAGACAAGGCGTCTTGTGTGAACAGTAAGGCGTACGTTCAACTTGTGCTGCTTCAAGCTTCAGTTCTGCTTACTTTCGGCGTCCTGTGTGAATGTAGGCTTACGTTTATTGGACAAGTCAAACTTGCACACACACTCGAACATTTAACGTTCGCTAATAGCTGCACTAATGTTATCATTTTCGGTGTACACCCTCGGGCGGGTTGACGCTTTTTCCACGTCCACATGTCACTAATTGTAA
Source organism: Poromitra crassiceps (assembly GCF_964638095.1). Taxonomy (NCBI): domain Eukaryota; kingdom Metazoa; phylum Chordata; class Actinopteri; order Beryciformes; family Melamphaidae; genus Poromitra; species Poromitra crassiceps. The sequence goes on from NC_139624.1 coordinate 15,242,983, forward strand.
TTTCCACCATAAAGATGCATTTCGGCAGAATGAAAAAGTTGAATGGGGTTTCACTAGCGGCGACACTAACGTTACTGAATGACTCGAGTAATGTTAACTAGGCATATAACCTCTCTGTAAAACAACATAACAAACAACTGTTGCTAGCGCAGGATAGGATATTTTCTTCTCGATTAATCTAACAACTATTTTTTCGATTAGTCGATTAATCCAACAATTTTTTTTTTTAAATATACTGAACCTCAAATTCAAAAGGATTGCTGACAGGAGTAATATGCAGTTAAGATAATCACTTGCAAATAAATGTTTTCATTAGTGTGGGACAAGGTAAGTAGTTGAAATAATTTAACTTGCATCACTCTAAGTGACTAACGTTACTACTAACAAACACATTCCGCGTGTTGTCCTAATATCAATCCTAATATGCGTGGACAAAAAGTATGTTAAACAGGACTGACTTGGTGCTGTCTGCTGCCCACACGCGCTCCGGGGTGCTTTCGCTTCAGTTGTACATAAAGTTACTGTAAAGTCATCAACCTGTGAGTGGAAAAATGAAGCGACTGTGGCTGTGAAAAAAAAGTGAGTGTTTGATTGTATGGCAGCTGTGGGATCGTGCATTTCCTCGTTTGGGTTGCAGTGCGGTCGCTCGGCTCTTTGGGGTCGCTCTGCACGTCTCCTCGGCACAGGCTGGCCAGCTTGCCGAGTGTAGACACTAGACAGCTGTAGCAGAGCGATGCGAGTCCATACGGTGGCACGGTGCCTATGTGTTTTATAGACTTTGTGTTTACATCTGACCTTACAGCTCTAGCGCGACATCTAGTGGGCAAAGAAAATCACATAGAGCTCCTTTAAAGTCCAATCTGGCCTGAAGTGGAATGGGCTGATAGGTCAAGTAGATGAGTAAAGTGAATGATGTGGTTTAATTCACAGGTACATCAACCACTCCTGTGGTCCAAACTGCCTGACGGAGGTGGTGACGGTGGAGAAGCAGAACAAGATCATCATCAGCTCCTGCAGACGCATCCAGAGAGGAGAGGAGGTAGGAGATCAATAACAAATCAATCAATCAATCGATTAGTAAACTTGTTGAAGAAGTCAACTTAAACTTGGTGAATGAGTAAACTTGCATGCAACCAGTCAAGTAAACATTAATTGTATTAGTGTTTCTAATGTGTCTGTCTCTCTTTCTGTCCCCCTCTCTCCCTCTCTGTCTCTTTTTCTTTCTGTCTGTCTCCCCCTCTCTTTCCATCTCTCTCCCTCTTTTTCTCTCTCGCTCTCTCTCTCAGCTGTCTTATGACTATAAGTTTGACCTGGAGGATGATCAACATAAAATCCCCTGTCACTGTGGAGCACTCAACTGCCGCAAATGGATGAATTGAGACACACACAGGCAGCTCTCTCTCTCTCTCTTCATCTTGGTGCTGAGCTGGATGTCGATCACCCAATGTGCCACACGAGAATGGAGGAGGTTAAATATTGATAATAATAAAACTGATCATTAGAATACTGATATTGATAATCATGTGTGTGTGTGTGTGTGTGGGGGGGGGGGGTGTCTGTCAATAATAAAGTTTATTTACTGGGGAGGGGCAGAGTTTAAACCAGAGTGGGTGGGAACAGAAACGAGCTGATATTGAGAGGTGGGGCTAAATCTCAGCTGGTGATTGGCAGCTGGGGGGGAGAGGCTGGTCCTCTCCGTGTGTATATTGTTTGTAAATGAACATGTGTGACCGTCAACACGCCACTGAATAACACAATGTTCTACTTCCTGAATAACACAATGTTCTACTTCCTGAAAGAGAAAAGATTTCTTCACTTGCACTAAAAAAAAAATAGGAGAGAAAAAATCCTGGAGAAAAATTCCCATGAAAAATACTTGATTCCATGAGTCAGCATGTCGGCTTTCTTCCTTTTTTGTTAATTTCCTGTAAAATAAGAGATTTGTTTTTGTATTTATTACCTAACCAAGCTATTTTCTAAATGGACGATGCATTCAGGGGCTGGAGTTGCGGCGTGTAAATATCTGTACTTTAGAAAGAGAATCGTCGACTGAGTCTGTTTAAAACTTCAAACTGTACAGAATGTGCAACAAATGGGGAAGTATTTTTGTTGTGCCGAGAGAGAAAAATTTACTTTTCTGTTCCGAGCGTTGTGATTGGACGAGCTTCACCGCGGCCTTTTCTTACTTGTTTTGCGGCTGAAGCTGGTGTGTTTTTTTTGTTTTGTTTAGTTCTGTGCACATAACGCAGCTCTGTACATACTGAAATATACTCGCTCTTCTGTAGTCTTGTACATTTCTCATCTGTACAGTTAGAGACTTTTTTTGTTGTTTGGAGTATTCAGAGTGTGAACTTATGTTTCTCTTGTTTTGTTTTGTTTTTGGAAAAAAATGTGAAATCTGATTTAGGATCATTTACAAAAAATAAAAATATTTTACATCTTGAAGCAGCTGGTTTTCATTAAACAATCTATTAACTTGATTGGTTTTCTTTTCCGTTTAGAAACGCACCAGACACTGATTTTATACGTATTTATTAGTATCTGTTTTAGATTTGATTTACCCTTAGTGTATAGTCTTAAACAATGTAGGCTGCTATTAGATACTTTGTAAACCTAGTAACTAACTATAAAGAGAGTATATATTTTTCAAAACGGCCTCGCGACCCACATTTGGTCCTGACCCACCAGTTGAGAAATCCTGCTCTAAGGGATGAGTTTATTGACAAAGATTAAACACAGCCTTCATGCACTGTTACGAACATGGAATAAAAACACTGCAGACATGCGCTGCTTCAGGGTATGTCCTTCAAAGTAAAAGCGCAGCATCAGGCTTATATGAAAACACTGCAGAGAAGACGTGCTGCTTCATGGTATGTTAAATAAATTTAAAAAGTGGGTCCTGATGCCTGTTGAGAACCACTGCCTTAGAGGAATCATGGGTTTCCTCAGGTTACACAGGGTTATTCGAGTTCAATATTAAATCACAAGGCAGTGTGCAATGCTACTAATTATGTTGTCTTTAAAACATCACATTAATTTGGTAAACTTTCAGCTGGGCAGGGCTCTCTGGAATGTCAGGGGGCGGGTTGAGCATTCCAAATGAATGGCTATACTATCATGCCTTTAGCTTAGGCACCGTATGTATGGCTATACTATCATGCCTTTAGCTTAGGCACCGTATCTACTAGACTAGAGTCTATAAGAGGCTCAGACCCACCCTATACTCACAAACATGCAATGGATTTGGAAAATAATTTCAACCCTCATTTGAATCTGTCACCAGGCGTCTGGTTGAATCCCAAGTTAAATATTGATTAAAAAAAAACGTTCCTTTGGAACCAGTGGGTGGAAAACAGCGGAAAAGGATATTCTGGTATTGGGGATGGCACCTTGAAATCATTCACGGCACTGGCGCAACAGTACGGCCTCCCTCAACAGCAGTTTTGGAGATACTGTATCTACACCTTTAGGGACTGTTCGTTATTTAGAAGTGGGGGTTCACTGGAGGGATTTGGGGCGCTCTGAATTAAAAAGCCGTGACCCCTTCTCTGACCAAAATATATTTTTTCTTGAACCTCCACAAGTGATTGGAAAAATATGATTGACACTCCCCGACAAAATGTTATAGATGACGGAAGCAGAAGTCTTGACGCTCTACTCGGAAAACCCTGAAATATACACATATTATACATCCCACCCAAATTAGCCACTTTGTGTCTAAAATGCAGGAACACGGGTGCAAGCAAGACATTAATTAGAGTGCTGGGACTCTAGACTTGTCTAGACAAGTCTTTATTATATATATATAAATATATATATATATATATATATATACGTAAGATCCCATCATAAGCTCCCATCTTACTCTAGCCAGTGGAATAGTCGGCCCATGACCAATACAAAAAAGTCTGTTCTGAGACCAATGAGTGAGTCAGGTTTTCATAGTTTGATTGCACAGTGAACTATTCTCATCAGTGTTTAAGGAGAGCGATGTTGTTAAAGTGATTCTGAAATCTCTGTGTGTCACTGGCTTCTTTCTCTGTAGAGGCAGTATCCTTCTCCCTGTTTCCCCCAGTGTTTCCTTCACATTTATCAACTGTCAGCATTGGTCAGCATTACATGTTCTGCCTGTATGACATTGGCAAAAACACAAGCAGTATACAAATAGGCTGTCAAGGAACTACTGGTAGCACTTTACATTACAGCTTAGTAACAACATGATAATAGGGGTAATAGTGTGGTAATAAAGATGTAATAATTATGATATACCATGTATATAGAAATGTAAAAGCTGTGTTTCAAAAAGCAACACTTCGCCCCTATAAGATCAAACAGGCTATATTTTCCTCTCACCTGTAGTGCTATTTATCCATCTAGATCACTTTGTGAATAGCTTATGTAAAACATGACATATTTATTTTTATTATGTAACATTTTCTTGTTTGGGAAGGAGCGCTTTGGACTGTTTTTGAGGTGCTCTTTGGATAGAGGGATTCGCCTATGGGCGAGCTCTGTACTTAGGGGGCGTGCTCTGTACTTTGGGGGCGTGCTCTGTAGGGGCGTGCTGTGTACTTTGGGGGCGTGCTCTGTAGGGGCGTGCTGTGTACTTAGGGGGCGTGCTCTGTAGGGGCGTGCTGTGTACTTTGGGGGCGTGCTCTGTAGGGGCGTGCTGTGTACTTTGGGGGCGTGCTCTGTAGGGGCGTGCTGTGTACTTTGGGGGCGTGCTCTGTACTTTGGGGGCGTGCTCTGTAGGGGCGTGCTGTGTACTTTGGGGGCGTGCTCTGTAGGGGCGTGCTGTGTACTTTGGGGGCGTGCTCTGTAGGGGCGTGCTCTGTACTTTGGGGGCGTGCTCTGTAGGGGTGTGCTGTGTACTTTGGGGGCGTGCTCTGTAGGGGCGTGCTCTGTAGGGGCGTGCTCTGTACTTTGGGGGCGTGCTCTGTAGGGGCGTGCTGTGTAGTTTGGGGGCGTGCTCTGTAGGGGCGTGCTCTGTACTGGCCCCGGCTGGAGCTGGATAATATTGCTGGAGGTCGCCTCCCGGTGACCCCCAGTGGTCTTGACATAAGTCTGAGGTTTAAGTAGGTCTAAGTTGCACTTAAGGGCCGGGGGGGACCAGTTCACTTAAGGGCCGGGGGGGACCAGTTCACTTAAGGGCCGGGGGGGACCAGTTCACTTAAGGGCCGGGGGGGACCAGTTCACTTAAGGGCCGGGGGGGACCAGTTCACTTAAGGGCCGGGGGGGACCAGTTCGAAACCTGGTTCGAATCCCCGACCCAAACCATAAGCCTAACCCCAACCAAGTTGCTTTGTTGCCTAAACCTAACCGTTGTTTTACTTACCTTATCTAAACCTAATAATTCAATATTAACGTTTATCATCTTTAAGTGGAATCATATTGTGATGATATTAAGATATTTTAATATCATGACACATCTGTCTAAATTGATGATGAAAAGAAAATGTTCCATATCGCCCAGCCCTACATCACACGTGTGTGGCTTTGACTTACAGTACAACTGAACATTTAGCCCACTTGTAGAAAATACAGACATATAGGCTACAGTATCGCCTACACTACAGTATCGTGTCACCGTTCAGCCTGAACATACTGAGATGATTATTCGTCCATAATATTGTCGTCCATAAGTGGGCTGTAGCTCACCCACATAAACACATGGATGTGGTGCAGAAGGTTGTTGGTTCAGTCCCTGCATCAGACTCTGGCTTCAGAAATGTCCACATGATGAGCTGCTGGCTGCAAGATGCCAGCAGTGATGTTTCTTCATCATCAGTAGTTTGAACACTGATAGAAATACACTGATGGAGACAGTCTCTGGCTCTAGCTCAGTGAGATCAACAGCTGCCTGGTGTGTACTGGTTCAAATCCCACCTGTCTCACTCTTTCAAATCAGATGCCGACAGTCTACATGCGTTTTTGTTTTGTGAAATGGGAAAATGTGTAGGAGGAACCCTGGATCATGTACAGCATCTACCGCATGTCGTCTATATATTGTTAAGTGATGTATCTGATGTGTTTGGACCGGTTTGAACCCACGAGCTCAAAACTGATCACGAGGAGTTTGTTTTGTTCATAAAGTTTATTTCAACATTCAGTTTGTTCTGTCAAAACAACATCTGTCTCAGGGGGAGGGGCTTGTTGTCCCGGCACATTCTGATTGGAGTGTTCAAATTAAAATCACAAGTCTGAAATCTGAGCTTCAAAACAAAACAAACATTAATTTTCAAAAAATACTATGATTAAAACTCTCAGAAATGTTTAATTATTTTTTTTGTTAAAGTTGCTCGGTTTCATTGTATCCATCAGTGTTTCATCACATCCATATTCCTGCCTGGGGCCAATTCCTGTAAACAGCGGACTGCTCTCCCCTGTCTCACTACCGTTAGTTCTGTTTCTCCACATTGAGACTACATTTCCCATCAGCCCCATTGCTTTGTACTGCAGGAATAAGTCGAGTTCCCTTGTCTCAAAGTCAATGGGCTTTTTTTTTTAAATAGAGATTTGGGTTTAATGCCTGAAATAAGGTCTGTGGTTATTTCAGGCATTTAACCAAAATCCCATTGACAAGAGGGAACCAGCAAGTGCTAACTTCCAGGTTTTAGGACTCACACAGCTGACTGGTTTCCTCTGTCTCCCTCCTATTGTTAGTTGTTTTTCTCCACATTGACACTACATTTCCCATCAGCCAAATTGTTTTGCACCATAAATGACACTAATATCTCTAAATGTTGTGATTTATTGACGTTTGTTCAAATGAAACGGAGCAGCTTTAAAACGGATTAAAAAAAGAAAGTCAGCAGTTCCATCCCATAATACACCATCACAGTCCAGAGCGTCCAGGGTCAAAGGTCACCAGGTGGCTCCTCGTATCACAATCATGACATCACAGCGATGACGAGTAGGCTCTATGCACGCAACACTTCCCTGTTTGACAGTAGGCCACGCCCCACTTCTACTCCTGCTCCTCTAGTACAGTGGTTCCCAAAGTGCGGGTCGCGGGACACCGATGGGTGGGCCGCAACATGATTTCCAGAATGTGGGAAATTGACCTAAATAATGTGTGAAAAACAATGTAAAAGCTATTAAAAATAGCACATTTGAACCATAATGGTTAGGTTTTGTTTGTTTTGATTACTCCATTTAGTGCATGTGTATGCTTCAACCACCTCAGAGGATAGTGGGGGTCGCGAGCCTCTGGCACCGTTATTTTGGGGGTCGGGGGCTTAAAAGTTTTGTAAAAGTCTAAAAAGCAAAGTAAAACTCTTGATCAGTAACACCGGCCATAATTGTAGATTAAGAAACAATCATATAGAGCCCAAACGACATTATTTTTTGTGCATTTCATTCCAATTTGTGTGTCAAGGGTTAATCATGTTATGCCATGAGCTCAAAACGTCACAAAGTCAAATTTGGGAGACCTTCATTGACGTCACATGACATGTCAACAGATGTCACATGTGACACGCTTGAAGATGTTTTGAGCTCATTGCATAACGTATTTAAGCCTTGACACACAAATAGGAATAAAATAGACACAAATAATGTTGTTTAGGCTGTTTTTTTTAGGACTGGAAGTGGGGGAGCAGCCTACTGTCAAACACTAGCATTGCGTGCATACAGTACAGCCTATTGTTACAAGACCAAGCAACGAACAAAATGATACGATTTGTTAAATAATAGTCAACATTATGACATCATCAGTTAAATAATATGTTACATCCTCTCAAGTCATGGTTAAACTGGTTAAACTTTTATATTATGCTGCGATCATTCCAATAGCAGTTCAGTGATTATTTATGACCGTTTTAACCAGAGGTGAGACCAAGTCAATTTCACTCCAGTCCCAAGTCTAAATGTAGAACAGCAAGTCTGTCAAGTCAGAACAAATCCAGTCTAGTATCAATTTAATATCTTAAAGAAAACTAAATATATCAGGACTTTTCATTGCAATATGGTTTGACTAATAAAAACTTGGTAAGAGCATCATGAGTTTGATTTCTACAATCAGTTTCAACTTCAATAAATTCAAGTATGGAACAAATCTCATCACTTTCAATCCAAGTCATTTACACAAACACAAGATCTCAAGCCAAGACTTTAGAAACCTTTTCAAGTCATCAAAGTACAAGTCAGAGTCAGGTCACCAGAACCCAAGTCAAGTCTCAAGATTTATCTTCATGCATCAAGTCAAGCAATTACAACTGTGACTCAAGTGTCAAGTCCAAGTCCCGTGTAAGACCATACAATGAACTCAATACTAACTTGATAGTGGAACCTTTATTTGTTCTGACTTGACTTGGTAATCTACATTTAGACGTGAGCCTTGCGCCTCAAGACTAGAAACTGACTTTTTTGTCAAGACTTTAGAAAGTTTTTCAAGTCAAGTCTCGAGCAATTCAAACTGTGACTCCAGTCCCCACCTCTGGTCTTAACTAATTTAAATTGACATTTGATGACATCACCGGTTGCTGTGAAGCTTTAGGATTCAGATAACCGTTTGTGCTCATTCCTTCTGTGGAAAATATTTGAAAGTGTGTCGGTCCGGTCAGAAGACACAAGTCAGACCTGCAGCAACGTTCCCCGCTGGACGACGGGACTTTCCAGGACTTTTCCAAAACTTTTCCAGGAGCGAGACGCGGCGTTTCCACGTCCTTCTGTCTGCTTTGATGTGATGAAAATATCATGCTGTTCTCCTGGAAACTGACCTGATATTCCCAGTCTGGATCTAAATCCCAGGATATTCCATGAGGGTTCTCGACGATTTCCATGACCAGTGGGAACTCTGCTATAATCTTCCTGTAATGTTCCAACGCACTTAAAAAACCCCACTGAAACTGTCAGGAGGTCCAAATTTCAATATCTTCTTCATTCATACTGGAATAAAACAATAAAAAGCTGTGTGAGATTTCAGACAGTCCAACACATTCAGAGCCTGGAGTTCAGACCGTTCAGTCAAAGATGAGTCTCAACAAAACAACCAAACCAAACAGACACAGAGAAGAAAAACACTCAAATCATTTCCAGTCACTTCACTCCCTTCCTTCCTTCATAGGATAAAACTTGATTGTCTCCTAAAATAAAAGTCTTCAGTTTTCACACGTCCTTTCCTTCCTTCCTTCCTCCTGAGAGGCGGTCAGGTCTGTCGGATGTGTGAGGTCATCTGTGTGATGTCATCAGTGTGATGTCATCAGCCCTCCAGCTGCCACTGCTGAGCCTGGGAGGCGTCACATATCGCCATGGCAACGTAACCCTTGGGCCCGATTGGCTGGAGGACGGAGAGGCACTGGCCGACCGAGACCTGGTAGAGCCGGTTAGACTTCTGCATGAGAGAGTGAATATGATTTAGCCCTAGCTCCTCTAATCTCATTAGCCAATAGCTAATAGCAATTAGCTAATAAATTAATACAATAAAAACATTATTATTATATTATCATTATGTTATTGTATTTTATGTTTCAGGTCCATACATTACATAACATGATTAGTAGTATGAATAAAGGACTAAGAGGTTGATATGCTGTTCACTTCCTTCACCTTTCCCTTTGTAGCAACAAACAGAACAATCTTAACAGCACCATCATGTACAGTAAGCAGTGAAATAAGGCTCAGCAGCATGGCAAACTGTGCAAAATTGTGAAAAAAAGAAACTAGAACGACCGCACCGTGGATATATGCCTCCGCCAACAAGTGAGCAGTCGACATGCATGTCTGTCCAGACTTTGACGTTTGAGCCAAATGTGAAGAAATGTTGTCAAGGTGTTACTGAAATATGGCGTTACCAAGCTTGAAAATGGCGTTTGTGAGGTCACAGTGACCTTGACCTTTGACCACCAAAATGTAGCCTAATCAGTTCATCCTTGAGTACAAGTGGACGTTTGAGGCAAATTAGATTAAATCCCGTCAAGGCGTTCCTGGGATATCACGTTAACAAGCATGAAACGAGCGGTCGTGATGTCACAGTAACCTTGAATTTTGACCACCAAAATCTAATCAGTTCATCCTTGAGTCCAAGGACGTTTGAGGCAAATTGGAAGAAATTCCGTCAAGGCGTTCTTGAGATATCACGTTAACAAGCTTGAAAATGGCGTTTGTGAGGTCACAGTGACCTTAACCTTTGTCCTTTGACCACCAAAATCGAATTAGTTTATCCTCGACTCCAAATCAACGTTTGAGCCAAATTGGAAGAAAGACCGTCAAGGCGTTCCTGAGATATCGCGTTAACGAGCGGCCATGAGGGCGGCTGTAGCTCAGGAGGTAGAGCGGGTCGGCCACTAATCCCTTTGGATAAACGAGGTCGCTGGTTCGATTCCCGGCTCCTCCAGTCTGCATGTCGAAGTGTCCTTGGGCAAGACACTGAACCCCAAATTTCTCCCATTGGTGTGCCAGCACCCTGCGTGGTAACCTGCCGCCATCGGTGTGTGAATGGGTGAATGTACCTACTGACTGTAAAGCGCTTTGGATAAAAGCGCTATATAAATGCAGGCCATTTACCATTTACCATGAGGTCACAGTAACTTTGACCTTTGACCACCAAAATCTAATTAGCTCATCCTTGAGTCCAAGTGGACGTTTGAGGCAAATTCAAAGAAATTCCATCAAGGCATTCCTGAGATATCGCGTTAACGAGCTTGAAAATGGCATTCGAGAGGTGACAGTGACCTTGACCTTTGATCACCAAAATCTAATCAGTTCATCCATGCATCCAAGTCGATGTTTGAGCCAAATTGGAAGAAATTGTGTCAAGCTGTTCCTGAGATATCGCGTTAACCAACTTGGGAATGGCGTTCGTGAGGTCACAGTGACCTTGAACTTTGACCTTTGACCACCAAAATCTAATCAGTTCATCCTTGAGTCCAAGTCGACGTTTGAGGCCAATTAGATGAAATTCCATCAAGGCGTTCCTCAGATATAACGAACATCGGACGGATGGACAGACGGACGGACAACCCGAATCCATAATGCCTCCGGTCTGGCTATCGCCCCCCGCAAAATGATCAACATTTACATTCTTACTCGTGCAATATTCACTTTTATTCTAGTGCAATAATTTACATTTATTCCTATGCCATTCCATATTTACTCCTGTCTGTGTGTGTGTGTGTGTGTGTGTGTGTGTGTGTGTCTCACCGCCAGGCTCCACTGCTGGCTCCCCCCTGAGCCGTGACACTTCATCAGTCTGGGGGGGTCGGTGGTCCTGACCTCTGACACATCCAGACACAGCAGCCCTGCCAAGAGCAGCTGGCCCTCTGAGTCATATGCCCAGTCCTACGCACACGCACGCGCACGCACGCACGCACGCACACACACACACACACACACACACACACACACACACACACACACACACACACACACACACACGTTTTAATTTCGTTTAATGAAACATTTCACAAGAAAAGCAGAGGAAAAGGACACCAAATTCACTAAATACACAAAACTGGTGTCAAAATTAAACCTGTGTTAAGCCATGTTAAGGCCCTATTTGTAAGAATCAACTTCTTTGACATGGTGGCAGTTTGAGGAACTGCAGGAACCTATTTGCCATATTCCCGATAGCAAAAGGAGAAGATAGATGCCTTTCTCTTCTCTGTGTGCGCAGTACAAGATGCAATGCACCCCTCCCGCTAGTTAGCTTAGCGCAATGAATACATGGTGTGACTGGTGTACTTGCCACGCTATGTAAGTAAATACATAGCAGGAACTACTTTCCAAACATGGCCACCTGGCACAGGGATTGCACACAGCCCCTTAAAGTCAGGTTAAGTCATGTTGGAGGCGGTGAGGTCAGCTGACCTGTTCGGGGTCTCTGGGGTCACATGGTCGCAGGACCACGGCTCCGCCCTTCTGACTGGCTCGGCCCTGGGCCACCAGGCAACGCCCTGTTGCTAGGTTACGAAGCTGGGGGGAGGGAGGAGGGAGAGAAAGATAAAAATATGTAATATAATAATTGATATAATTGATGACGAGTTAAAGTTGTGACGTGTTAATGTTACGTTTTAGAAAAAAAAATGAAAACATAAATGTTAATTAAATAATCTATCTTGCCTTCTTTTCCAGGATTTTGAAGTCAAGTTATCACATCAAAAATCAATTGCATCAAAATTAAACAACAATTCCGGTTTTTGGTCATCTGAACAATGGAATATTTCAGGGTTTTGTTGGGACATGGGACAGTACCTCTCTTAAGCCTAGGACAACTTTCAAAATCCTAGTATACACAGAGGCAGGATAACTGGCTGCAATTCACTTTCTAACCAGCAGATGGCAGTAGTTGCAGCGTATGAGGTGAGAGAGAGTTACCCGTCCTCTCTGCAGGACTTTGGGTCGTTTCAGGCCTTTGTTGACAAACAGTGCTTGTTGTTGTTGTTGTTGCTTGTTGCCGTTGGCGACGGTCTGCATCTCGGGGTAGATGGTGTCCAGGTACCAGCGGAACGAGTGACACTGTAGCCGCTGCCGCAGTGCCACGCGCTCTGTGATGTCACCGTAAGCCCGCTCCCTCAGCTCCGGACGCAGAGACAAATACTGCTCCTGATTGGACGAGAGAGACAGAGCGATGGGAAGTGACTAAATAACTCTTACAGGGTTTCTGCAGGTTTCAACAAGTTCAATTTAAGACTTTTTAGGACCTTTTTAAGACCATTATGAATGCAATTTAAGACCTATTTCACATCCATACAGGCAAACAAATTAGAAGTGAAACTCTATTGGGGGATGTCAGCAGGTGTTGCTGACCAGGGCTTCCCAAACTCTTTTGGCTTGTGACACTATTTTAACGTCACAAAAAACTAGGGACCCGAGACATTTCAAATTTCATCAGTGACATCGTCACATTATGCTTCTTTTCCCTTGCAGAATTCTGACTTTAATTCAATAAAAATTTGACTTTTTTCTCAAAATTCTGACAGTAACTTTGAATTTTGACTTTAATCTCAGAATTCGGACTTTATTCTCAGAATCCTGACTTAAAGTTATAATCTAAAAGATTTTCATTAAAAAATAAAAATAAATCACTCACAATGTTGATTGAGGCTATGTGCATTTGGATGAAGCCTTTGCAGTAGTGACATTACACTGTTTGGATCTCACCTGCAATTACCCCCCACCACCATAGGTGTCTGACAGCTATGGCTGTGACTGTGTCACCCAAGAGAACAAAACTGAAATCTTAGAGATTCTCACTTTAACACATTGAGTGCCAAGGACGTCTGTGGACGTCCTAAAATCATAATTCATATTATTCCATAATTCTGCTGTTTATGGTCGTACCTAGCCAGTGAGCATGAATCCCTTCAAGGGATCACACGGCGCCACCTTAAACATCGTCACAGGAGCTGCTCCACCCACCTCAGATCCTTTACTTTGTACAGGAGACAGCGGAGAAAGCCGTCATCAAAGTGGAAACCGATGCATGCTTTCTGCCAGAGCCGTATATATTGCTCTGTCTACAGCGGAGAGTGGGCTCGGCTGCATCCGCGCTCACAACTGAGCGAAGAGTATGCCACAAGCTTATGCTTCTATCTATCTCCACACGATTTCCTAGAAAGCCAGCATCCGAAGCCGAACGGCCAAGCCTTTTCGTTCAGTCGCGTTTGCCAGCGCGCATCATTTCCTTGATGGGCGCTGGGATCTGTCCGGGGCAAAAACGGAGTCGAGAAACAAACTCTGTGCGTGTGGGAGGAGCCCGCAGCTCAGAGGTGGAGAGGGGGGGGGGGGGGGGGGGTGTGTGTGTGGCACACAGGCTGCACAGAAACCACACCACACGCCACCACATCAGAAAACACCAGCCAGAGTCAGTGAATGTGCTCGAAATTAGAGTGCAAAAGGTATTCATAAAAGGGACTATATCTTGGAAAGTAAAAAAAAACGCAAAAAGTGCACTTTTTTGAGAGGCTGTCATTTCATAATGGAACTGTCTAGAAACAAAATTTCTTCTTTGGAAGAAGCAGGAGTGTTCAATGTTTCATTAAAGTCCAGCCCCGTTAATATAGCCATAATAGAAAAAATTCTATAGCTGTTTTCAACTGAATGGAAGTGAATCTGGCACAGGCTCCAGACAATTTTACTGAAGCGCTGTGGCACTCAATGTGTTAAACAAACAAAAAACAAAGAAATCACAAGTGACCCTACTCATCTTTGGTAATATTAAATTGTGTGTGGTGTAAAAAACAAAAAAACAAAACAAAAAATTAAGAAATTTGAGGCGACCCTATTTGAATTCCAGGCGACCCCAAGTTTGGGAACCACTGCTTTAGACCCTATGATCCTAATGTCAGCGTTTTCTTGCACAAGGTGCAGCGGCTTCAAATTGGTAACGCATTGTTATTTTAATGCAACCTCATAAACTTTATAAAAGCAACGTTAACTTCTTTAACCCAAACTATCTAAAACCTGGCAAAATCATATTCAAGACATCCTTATATTATAAAAGGGAGCAAGTGGGCAAAGTTTGTCTGTTTCAGTGATAATGTCATCCTTCCTGGCTGAGGAAGTTCAGTGGTGATGTCATCAATGATGATGTCATCAGTGATGTCATCCGTGATTATGTCATCAGTGATGTCATCCTTCCTGCTATTGCAGGCCATGCAGTAGCGAGTCCGCGTATCGGCCGAGCTGCGCATGTGCAGGGCGGGTGAGGCCGCGAGCCTGCGCAGGGGGGCGAGCCTAGGAATTGAGCGAGATTGCTAGTTTTATATCAAAGACATTTTAATGCCTAAAATTCAGATTCTTGTATTTTAGACTTTTTAAGACTTTTTAAGGACCCACAGAAGCCCTGGATTAACCAGTTGGTCAGTAACTCTGTCAGTTGTGAATGTGTCAGGGTTCCGACACCTTCTTAACACATTGAGTGCCAGCCGTTTTTTCAATCCTGTAGGTAAGTTGTGCCAGGTTTTTTTTTGAGGATTCTGGCTCATTTTAGAAGAGCCGAGGATTCTTTTCTGTTAAGACTTCGTGAACACCAATCATCTAAAAATAACTAATAGAATGTGTGCTTTCTCTGTCTAAAAGAGTTAGTTTGCAGAGTTAGTAGTTATGTAGATATTAGCCGTTGAGTACAGCATGGTTTTAGGGTCTGAGACAGGAAGCTGAGATAATCGCAGTTTTGTGAAATTCAATCAAACAGCAGAACAGTCACCTGCCTGTGATTATGGGTGCCCTTGGGCAAGTCTGTATACTGTATTGTGTTTGTGTGTGTGTGTGTGTGTGTGTGTGTGTGTGTGTGTGTGTTCGCGCGTTGTTCCGCGGCTCTGAGAGGAAGAGATCTCTGTCCGTTCTTTGCCCCCACAGCGTGTCTGTCTCCCACTCTGTGTGCTCTCTCTCTCTCTCTCTCTCTCTCTCTCTCTCTCTCTCTCCTCTCTCTCTCTCTCTCTCTCTCTCTCTCGGGACTAGAGAGAGAGAGAGAGAGAGAGAGAGAGTGTGTGTGTGTCTCCAAACTCCTCCCTCCGTCTGTGCTGCGGAGGGAGGATTCTCCGCGGCCGTCTGGACTGTAAAACTGTTTCTTGAGGTGTCGGCTGAGAGCTTTGAATAAGCTTTTGCGATTCTGGTCTTATTTATGCGCAAAGGTACTCGAGTGTGTGTGTGTGCACGCGCGTGTGTGTGTGCGCGCGCGCGTGTGTGTGTGTGTGTGTGTGTGTGTGTGTGTGTGTGTGAAATCGAAAGAGTTTTCGCCCAGCTACTTCCTTGAAAATTACACTGGCTTTCTCCAGCGCGCTGGCTGGCTGTGGCTCTGGCTGTGGCTGGCTGTGGCTTTCTCTCTGTCTTGGGAGAGAACTGTCGCCACTTAGTGGTCGGTAAAATAGATTATACACATTCTCTTCCTCCCAATATTGATATAGAAGACGTAAAAGGGGTTGATTGATGTCCCACCGTCAAAAAAAAAAATGTTTATGTAAGACGAGATAGCTCGTCTATGGCACTCAACCGTTGGATTATGTAAGACGAGATATCTCGGCTATGGCACTCAACGTGTTAAACATCAAATTCAAGGAATTTTCATGGACTTTCCAGGCCCAACTCTCTCAAATTAAAGGAGTCAACACGGCATAGGTTGAGATCGGGATCAAGGTGAATTACTGTTACAATAGTGAGAATGTTTATAATGAGAACTAGCAGGATTTACAGAAGCCCCCAGACAACAGTTAAAAAGAGAGAGAGAGGCTTGAATGTGTCAACATTTCTCAACTGTGTTGTTAAATTGACTAACGATAAATAAAAAATATATATCAAAAGAACTTGAATTTCTATTCTTACACATAATATATAAATTTAAGCACTTTCAATGACCCATGTCTATTTATGTCTATTTTTGATTTTTCTTCTCAGATTTACAAACTGTAAAGGATTTCAAGGACCTGCGGGAACCCTGGAAGTACAACTAAATAACTCTCTCAGTACAGTAACTGTCAGTTGTGGATGTGTGTTTCGCCTGTGTGTGTGTGTGTGTGTGTGCGTGTGTGTGTGAGAGTACCTTGTATTCGTCCATCCAGACGTGTGCCAGCCTCAGGGAGTTGTGGGCCATGGTGTCATGGCCTCCCGGGGAGCCGTACGGACGCCGCTTCCTGAAGATGTGACCGACCCGGGAGCAAGGGACGATCAACAACTGACCCCCACACATCCAGATCTGAGAGAGAGAGAGAGAGAGAGAGAGAGACGGAGAGGGAGGGAGGAGGGCGGTGAGAGAGAGGGCGGGAGAGGAAGAGATGAGGAGAGAGACACACAGAGATGGGGAGAGAGAAAGAGAGGGGGAGAAAGAGACAAAGAGAGGGAGATACATGGGGAGAAAGAGGCAGAGAGATAGGGAGAGAGAGAGAGGGAGGGAGACAAAGAGAGAGGATTGATAGACTGATCTATTGATTCAGTATGTTTACATGCACACTAATATTCCGTTATTATTCCCAATATTATATATATCATCATTATTATTTATATTAATATTATATTAACATACCCTACTTTTAATACAAAAGACTTGGATATCAACAGGTTTTTGGAGATGTGCAAATATCGCTAACGCCCAACTTTCCAGCAGCAGCAAGCTCCTAAAATGGACCATTGTGACGCTGGTAAGAATAGAGATCATGACGACACGTCAGGGCTGCTTATCTGCATCTCTCTCTCTACATGTGGGGGAGGGCGAGCTACGGCTGCATGTAAACGGGAATATTAGTGGATTATTCCTTTAGTCGGAATATTGTCTTTTTCAGAATAAGGGCAAACACCGGAATATTGGGTACATGTAAACGTGCTCTCTGTCGCCCTCTGCCTCCCTGAGTGTGCAAGTCAGGGAGGGAGAATAGTAGGCAATGGTACAGTATTCAGAATATGAACGGCTGCACGTAAACAGGAATATTAGTGGATTATTTATTTTCATTCGCCATGTAAAGTTTAATCGGAATATTGCCTTTTTCAGGATAAAGGCAAAAAGCGGATTATTGTGTGCATGTAAACATAGTCACTGACTGTCAGCAGTTGTCCTTTCTCACCCTGAAGGAGATCTCCAGGTTCTCTCCACCCCAGATGTCCATGCCGGCGTCGTATTGGCCGAGCTCGTTAAAATAGTTCCTGTTCATAGCAAACAGTCCGCCGGCCATGGTGGGAGACCTGAGAGGAGAGAGATTCGGAAACACAATCGAGCCAATCAGAGGCTTTGTGGGCGGGACTCAAGTTTGAACCGATAAAGCCTAGGATAGACTAGACAACTTTCAAAATCCTCACAGATTATGAAAAGACAGGGGAGTATACACTATCCGACTGGTTCCTGAAGATTTTTTTATGATGACTAAAAAACTGGGGGTTATACACTTAACGACTGGAATCACAAGTCATCACACACTAGCCGACTCGTGTCACTGCAACTGAACACAAACACAAACAAAGAAGCTAGGCGGTTTTATCTTCAAAATAAAAGCATGAATTTATTACTGCATGACTCAGTCAAAAAAAATTGCTTTTCGAAGGCACAACATCGTATCTTCATTTACAACAGGTTTCTCTGCAAATGTTTTCTTTATTTCTTCTTTGGTAGTACTTGGGATATTTCGCATCACACAAAAGAAACGTTGCAATAGTACTTTTGATACAATTTTATTTTGAAGGTTATAACCGGATGTTTCGGTTTTATTTGGGCTCACTTGACAAACAGGTTTTAGCGTGTTGGTATGGAATCAGAAATATGTATTGTATGAAGAATGACTAGCTATTTGACTGCTTCTTGGTGCATAGCCTCAGATTTTCATTGGATATTGGCGGGATCCATATTATGCATGTGAGTTGTTGATGAGTTTACAGTTACACTAGGTGACTGCATCCAGAGTTGGCTTGGAAATTGTTTGATATAATTGTTGTGGCTCCGACTGGCGTCGGGAGGCAGTACACACACGATTAGAATCTGTACCCATCATACACTAATGATGGGTACATCATTAGTGTATGATGACCCCCGACCTCAAAATCAAAGATGGCAGCAGCACGCTTCAACAGTAGTTAAACCCCCCCTCCAGTGTATTGTCATTTTTAAGATATTATTATTATGTACCTGGGTTTTGCCCTGGTCTGTTGATTAGCCACACTGTTCGCCAGTGTATTTTGTTGACAAATAACCTCATTTTGGACTCAAAGTCAGAAAAATAAGCTGTTGGTTAAAACGGGTGATGACGTCAGACATTATGGTTGCCTAACAACTGACGTATGATATTCAGATAATAATAATTACAGTATGAGTTACAGTAAATAGCTGGCATTAGCCTCTGGCGTTAGCTAGCTGTTAGCTGTTAGTTACGTGGCAGTAAAACGCCACTGAATAGAGGACCACAGGGATGATGTTTTTTTTTAGGCCTAACCAGAAATCGCCGCCATGTTGGATCATAAGGGGAAAAGGCTATGGGATTTTAGAATGTGGAATTTGCTTAAATGTGTGAAATAAGGTCTGTGGTTCACAAAAGTTTATGAAAACTGCTGCCTTTGTGTCGGCACGATAATCTTTACCAACGTGGACCGCTTTGATGACTTTCGATGCGTAAATGCATTTCTGGGAAGCAGTGCATCATCACCTGATGAGTCCGGTGGGGCCCTGGGGCCCGTGGAGCTGGTTGGGGGGGACCTCACCTGATGGGTCCGGTGGGGCCCTGGGGCCCATGGAGCTGGTTGGGGGGGACCTCACCTGATGGGTCCGGTGGGGCCCTGGGGCCCGTGGAGCTGGTTGGGGGGGGACCTCACCTGATGGGTCCGGTGGGGCCCTGGGGCCCGTGGAGCTGGTTGGGGGGGACCTCACCTGATGGATCCGGTGGGGCCCTGGGGCCCGTGGAGCTGGTTCGGGGGGACCTCACCTGATGGGTCCGGTGGGGCCCTGGGGCCCGTGGAGCTGGTTCGGGGGGACCTCACCTGATGGGTCCGGTGGGGCCCTGGGGCCTGTGGAGCTGGTTCGGGGGGACCTCACCTGATGGGTCCGGTGGGGCCCTGGGGCCCGTGGAGCTGGTTGGGGGGGACCTCACCTGATGGGTCCGGTGGGGCCCGTGGAGCTGGTTGGGGGGGACCTCACCTGATGGGTCCGGTGGGGCCCTGGGGCCCGTGGAGCTGGTTCGGGGGGACCGGGTCCCATCTGAAGTGCAGGCCCCAGTTGAAGCCTCCGCGGACGAGCGGCGAGGGCGAGTAGGCCAGCGTGTCGGCTGAGATGATGTCGATGACGGGACACACCACCGTGTGGCGCTCTCTCTGGATGGGCGCCAGCAGAGGCTGCAGCCAATCAACATTCGCCTCACAGTGACTGTCCAGGAAGACAAGCACCTCGCCTACACACACACACACACACACGCGCACACACACACACACACACACACGGCTGAAACTATGTTTTCCCGTGGATGAAACAATCATTTTGATTAGACAATAAAGTGAGATGGTCAACCTGTTATTCTGCAGATTTAGGTGACACACACACACATCAGCCGTTTAAGAGAGAGCCTATCGTATACTATAGAGCAGGGGTGCCCAATACGTCGATCGCGATCGACCGGTCGATCGCGAAGGTAGTGTGGTCGATCGCATGGCATTGAGGGGAGAAAAAAAAAAAAAAAAAAAAAAAAAAATTACTGTTTTTCCACTGTTTCCACTGTTTTTCCAATGTTTTTCCACTGTTCCACTGTTTTCCACTGTATACTCAGTGTATATATATATAAATAAATATGTTTGGTAGATCACTTTGACTTGGTCATTTTAAAAGTAGCTCCCAAGCTGAAAAAGTGTGGGCACCCCTGCTATAGAGCAACCATTCCCAACCTGTGGGTCGCAAAGGTATTGCAAGTGGGCAGCTAAATCATTTGCAAAAACACTATGATTTTTTTTTTTATTATGTATGAGAATGCATTCCTCCATTGTTGAATGATACTGTTATTCAATTTGTAATCAATTCATCGTTAATTCGCCTATTGCAGACAGCCCCTCACTTTTAGTTTCTGATGTATGATATGTGTGAGAAGGCATTATTGGGCCTCCACATTGTTTACGCTCAGATGTGGGCCGGCAACTTTTGACACATTTTCAAGTGGGCCCTGAGCGGGAAAAGGTTGGGAACCGCTGATACAGAGAATGGGAGGGGGAGAAATGTTGCCAGGTGACAAAACCCTCCCAGTGCAAATTAAACCATACTCATAAACAGCCCAATTATCAATGTTACTAGTCAAAAATAACAAACCAATAAGAAACCTTCACAATACAAGCCAATGTGAGCTGTGTTGACAAGTGACAAACTACCAGTAGGCCTAATCTAGTAGTTTGGCTGGTCACCCTACTTTTATGTGCTTTAGAAATGATATTTAGTGTTTGAATCTCATAGTCCTCTTAACAAAGAATGAAAGGCAAGGCTTTATTTGATTAAAATCTGATGAAACCCCAAAACAGTCAAAAATCTATCTTTTCTCATAAAGTTATGTTTATCCACAAATTCGCCGTTGTGACTTCTGACTAAAGATGACAGAGCAGGTCACATGGTGTAGCGGTTACAAATTCTTTTTTTGCTTGTGACCCCACTTTGACGTCACGTGACTCTTTTCACAGAATTGTGATTTAAAATAAAAATTCTGACTTTAATCTAATAATTCTGACAACGAACCCAGAATTCTGACTTTAATCTCAGGAGTCTTCTGACTTTTTCCAGAATTCTGACATTCAACTCAGAATTCTAACTTTAATCTCAGAATTCTGAAATTAAAATCTGAATTCTGAGTCAGAATTCTGACTTTAATCTGAGAATTCTGACATTAAACTCAGGCCTGAATCCCCCTTTGATAGTTTTAAATTGTGTGTTGTGTTAATAAAAACAAAAAACAAAAAACCTAACAGGCAGCCCCATGTGAATTCCAGGCGACCTCACTTGGGGTTGTGACCCGAAGGTTGGGAACCACTGGACTGTCGTGAATAAGGACATAAGGACACAGGATGTACCTGTTGCATGTGAGGCTCCTATCATGCGTCCTCTGATGAGTCCTTCTCTCTTCTGGTTCCTCACCAGCCGAACCTTCCCCTTCAGGTCCTCCTTGATGTACCGCTCCAAGTCCTCCTTCAAGTCCTCTGGTGAGGGGGATGAAGTTACAGTACTTTTCTAAATATCCAGAGTGATGAATTCCTTGCTTGTAATCTGATTACTTACTGTGGCTATTAAAGTGAATCTTGAATATGGATAATACAGCAGCAGCTACTGGCCCATTACGTCGTAGGGCGACAATGAGGTCAAAAGCAGATAGTACCCTCTGCTGTTTAAAAGGAGTATTGCACAATTCATTTTTTCATCCCACTGATTTGAATCGTCACACGTATAGATAATAAACTGTCTCGTGATGCATTGTTACATCCCTACTACTGATGACGTGATCATTTTGGTCACTACAATCGTGATATGACATTTCTATACTATTTCTTCTCTAATTGCTATGCTGGAGGAAAAAACATGAGCTAAAAAGGCTCAACATCACATGGGTGAAGGACTGGCTACTCGTGTTACCTCCGGCTTGGTCGGGCGTCCATACAGGCACGATTGGCTGTGTCTGCGGGTGGGAAGCCGGATTAAAGATGAAATGAACCCAACGGAAGCCAAGTGGCGCGTGGGTCGAAGTCACGTTTCAGACTGAAAACATAACTTGTCTGAGATGAGAGGTTGAGAGGCGGGTCATAGTAGCATGTCGACGATTTTATTTGACAATTCTGGGGACTGGAATTGGCTTTGGCCAATCCTAATAATAAATCTTGAAAAACTAACCTTTGATGTGAAAAAGTGTGAAAAACTAAAGAAATTTTATTTTTTGTGAGTTTTTTGCATACATTATTTAATAGGTGCACCCAGGTATTTGAACTAAAAGAAAAGAAAAATCATTTTGGGGTTCAGCTCGTCTTTAAGGGTATGTGTCCTGGTCGCTGCACTAGCGCCTCCTCTGGTCGGTCAGGGCGGAAGGGAACTGGTGGGAATAGCGTGATCCTCCCACGTGCTACCTCCTGCCGGTGAAGCTCCCAGCTGTCAGGTGAAAAGCATGGTGCTAGTCTACGGCTCTCCCCAGATCGGCAGAGGGTGGGGCAGCGACCGGGGCATCAGAGGGAAAAACTGGCCGAGCACAATTGGGGAGACCATCGATCATTTCACACTCTATTCAAAGAGCTTGATCAAATGAGTGGTGAGTGCATTCTCCCTTGGCTCAACTGTAGCATGACCAAGCTTGCATGAAGTCTATGAGGATATCTCCTTGTGTGGCGTCCAAGAGACCATATTCTGTTTGATTATTTGGTTAATTTTGGTGATACGCCGTTGTCCCGTGGAAATCAATCAGTTGAAATTGGTTGAATTGATCACGCAACAACAGTAGTTTACCTAGCTCATGTTTGTGTGTTGACATGGCTCAGCTGTTTGACATTATCATCTGACACATCATATCAGCATTTTGATGAACTGAAACTAGTTTTGCAACTGTTGCAGATCAGTTTCAGATCAGTTTCAAGTGTGTTGCAGAGGGCTTTACGCCATGCAAATCAATTGTAACTTAGTTCCACCTACGTTTCCACCAACTAAAGTTGCGTGAAAGTTTCACCGTGTACACCCAGCCTAATAACATCAGATTTAAAGCCATTTTCTGCATTGAGATCTGTTTTGTTGTTGACTATTTACTGAGTGAATGCTGTGAGATCTGTGTTCTGTTAGCAGTGGCATCTACAACGATGACATTTGTGTTCTGTTGGCATTAGTGTCAGCAAAGATGACGTTAGGTATAGTAACGTGAAATTTAGACCCATCTGATGCCGTAAGATCTACGTTCTGTTAGCATTAGCATCTACAAACATAACATTAGGTCTAGTAACTTGACATTTTGACCCATCTGGTACTGTGAGATCTGGGTTCTGTTAGCATAAGCATCTACAAGGATGACATTAGATCTGTGTTCTGTTAGCATTAGCATCTACAACGATGATGTTAGATCTGGGTTCCGTTAGCATTAGCATCTACAAACATGACATTAGATTTGTGTTTTCTTAGCATTAGCACCTACAAATATGATGTTAGATTTGTGTTCTGTTAGCATTAGCACCTACACATATGATGTTAGATGTGTGTTCTGTTAGCATTAGCATCTACAAACATGATGTTAGATTTGTGTTCTGTTAGCATTAGCATCTACAAACATGATGTTAGATTTGTGTTCTGTTAGCATTAGCACCTACAAATATGATGTTAGATTTGTGTTCTGTTAGCATTAGCATCTACAACGATGATGTTAGATCTGTGTTCTGTTAGCATTAGCATCTACAAACATGATGTTAGATTTGTGTTCTGTTAGCATTAGCATCTACAACGATGATGTTAGATTTGTGTTGTCAGCATTAGCATCTACAAACATGATGTTAGATCTGTGTTCTGTTAGCATTAGCATCTACAAACATGATGTTAGATTTGTGTTCTGTTAGCATTAGCATCTACAAACATGATGTTAGATCTGTGTTCTGTTAGCATTAGCATCTACAAACATGATGTTAGATCTGTGTTCTGTTAGCATTAGCATCTACAAACATGATGTTAGATTTGTGTTCTGTTAGCATTAGCATCTACAACGATGATGTTAGATTTGTGTTGTCAGCATTAGCATCTACAAACATGATGTTAGATCTGTGTTCTGTTAGCATTAGCATCTACAAACATGATGTTAGATTTGTGTTCTGTTAGCATTAGCATCTACAAACATGATGTTAGATCTGTGTTCTGTTAGCATTAGCATCTACAAACATGATGTTAGATTTGTGTTCTGTTAGCATTAGCATCTACAAACATGATGTTAGATTTGTGTTCTGTTAGCATTAGCATCTACAAACATGACATTATATTTGTGTTGTTAGCATTAGCATCTACAAACATGATGTTAGATCTGTGTTCTGTTAGCATTAGCATCTACAAGGATGACATTAGATCTGTGTTCTGTTAGCATTAGCATCTACAAAGATGACGTTGCCTCTAGTGACATGAGCTTTAGACCCGTCGAGATCGGTGTCGGCGTGGTTACCCAGTTCGCTGCAGTCGTCGACCAGGATAATCTCATGCAGCAGGTGGGGCGGTGTGCGGTCCAACACACTGTGCACCGTCCTCAGCAGGGCCGACCACGCCTCGTTAAAGAAACAGATCACTACACTGGCAGAGGGTAGAGCCACAGGATACACCTTATTCCTACACCTGAGAGAGAGAGAGAGAGAGAGGGAGAGACAGAGAGAGGGGGAGAGACAGAGAGAGAGGGGGAGACAGAGAGAGGGGGAGACACAGAGAGAGAGGGGGAGACAGAGAGAGGGGGAGACAGAGACAGAGACAGAGAGAGGGAGAGACAGAGAGAGGGGGAGAGACAGAGAGAGAGGCAGAGACAGAGAGAGGGGGGGAGACAGAGAGAGACAGAGAGAGGGGGGGAGACAGAGGGAGAGAGAGAGACACAGAGAGGGGGAGAGACAGAGAGAGAGGCAGAGACAGAGAGAGGGGGAGAGACAGAGAGAGAGGCAGAGACAGAGAGAGGGGGGGAGACAGAGAGAGAGACAGAGAGAGGGGGGGAGACAGAGAGAGAGGGAGAGACACAGAGAGGGGGAGAGACAGAGAGAGAGGCAGAGACAGAGAGAGGGGGGGAGACAGAGAGAGAGACAGAGAGAGGGGGGGAGACAGAGGGAGAGAGACAGAGAGAGGGGGGGAGATAGAGAGAGAGACAGAGAGAGAAAGAGAGAGGGAGAATAATGAGTAATAATTACAGTATCAGAGATCATGGTGGCCGAGTGAGCAGAGCAGAATCAGCTTTATTGGCCAAGTATGTACACATACAAGGAATTTGACTCCTCAAAGTACTCACACACAGAAAAAGGTACAAGTTAAAACAGATGAGGCACGGGTACAAAAATGACTTTTCTTTTCTTTTAGTTCAAATACCTGGGTATGCAGTGCACCTATTTAATAATGTATGCAAACAAAATCACAAAAGTCTAATTTCTTTAGTTTTTCACACTTTTTCACATCAAAAGTTCATTTTTCAAGATTTCATTGATAACAGTAATGTACAGTTTGCTGACGTCACCTAGTACTATCAAATTTCTACCCCATTTCAACCAATCATATCATGACATGCAGCTGTCAATCAAATCTTCATTTCAGGATAAATTTCTCTTCCAAAAGAAAGAGAAAATGGCACCTAGTGCCTGTCATCTGGCAGAATTCCTATCCCATAAACTAACTACTAACTTGGCCAATTGTTAGAAACATGAACAAAAAACAAAAACTATAATCTCCAAGAATGCAAAGAAATGTAACTGGCTCGTTAAAAACGCGCATTCCAGGAATATTATTTACATTTATAACGATAATGGCGCGCGCCTCCGAGCCTGACAGCCTCCCTGGCTGTCAGGGGTCGTCTCTCGGAGTTTCCAGGCGGGCGGGCAGCACCCGTGCATCGGATTGTCCGCTCGCTCCGCACGAAGCAGCCTGGCTGCCTGGTACTCCACGGATCCCACTCGCGTAGCACGACAACACGCTGAATCCCACCGGATTTGGGGGTGGAACACGCCAGGATTGGCCAATGCCAAAGCCAGTCCTCAGAATTGTCAAATCAAATCATCGACACCGTATATGGTCCGCCTCTCAATTTGTTTTCAGTCTGAAATGGACTCAGATGCACGTGACGAACGGGTTCACCTCGACTTTAAACATTTACACAATGTTGTGTTTACTACTACAGTGGAATCCATCCGCTTATAGTGATCACTATAAGAGGAGTGCACTGCAATAAGTGTGGTGTAAAATGTCTATTTTAATATAAACACATAACATAAGATGCTTTGGATAAAAGCACTGTATAACAGGTGTGTAAAACAATGGGTAGACCCGTGGGTCTTACTGGGCATCCCGGGTGTCGGGCAGCTCTCTGTGGTAGCCCAGTCTGGTGGAGATCAGGACATTGAAGGCGTGGCGATGGTAACCAGTGTCCCTCACCTCCTGATCTGCCTCACTGAAGATCATACCTAGAGAGAGAGAGAGAGAGAGACACACACAGACACAGATAGACAGACAGACAGACAGACAGACAGACAGACAGACAGACAGACAGACAGACAGATAGACAGATAGACAGACAGACAGAGACAGAGGCAGTAGTTATTATGGCTGTCAAAGTTGGCCAAAAATGACATATAATATGTCAATATCTATTTTTGCACATTATGTCCATAAGGTGGCAAACCAATACAACGAGAGACAGTGCATACATACATCTGATAGATGCACCTGGCAAGGGGGAGGCCAGGCTTCACTGCAATATGTCCTAACCCGACATATTTACACACTACATCTTCTAAATGCAACTGGGATACATCATCAGTATCATGTAACCTGGGGTCGTTGGGTGTTTCGGGTCTCACAACATCATACACACTTGCCCAGGTGACCCATAAGGACATAAGAACTTCTATCGGTTTCAACATAGACATGTCCACGTCCCACCGTCAAAAAACGCAATTGACGACAATCGTCGTCATTGGCACTCTATGTTAGTATTTGAATTGACGACGATTGTCGTCATTGGCACTCAATGAGTTAATTGGTTAATCCCCCCCCCCCCCCGCGGCCCCATAAAGATTACGTTACATAAGAGATATGTAACGTGCGTGGGGTGACTCACTAGCAGGTGTGTCCGCAGATTTGTTGTTGTACTCAACATGGTATTCCAAAAATATTCTGTGGTTTCCAATAGCGAGCCCTTATTCCCATGCCGGAGCCGATGGTCAAAATTGTAAACTGCAGTACACCACCAAACCACTGAGCACCGAACCCATACATCTGGCACTGTGGAGCAGTTGAAACCCAAAATTAATCAGCCGAAGAAGGTACAGTTTTATTTCGATTGATAACGTGTATATCGCGTGCAGCCATTTGAGCCGACCTCCCAGACGAAGAAGGAAGAATGACTGATGAGTCGCGTTGAGGCTATGTGTTGTGATTGTCCGCTCCTGGCTTTGTTGTTGTCTGCATCAGCCGCCTCCATTTTGTCTTGTGTCTCTCATCAAACAACAAGCCATCTCATGTCAAGTCAAGACATGTCAGGTGGTCAGGATAGGTCAAGCTGTTAGAGCGGAGCGCGCTCTGCTGGATTATTAAGGATTTACATTAAAAAAAAAATATATATATATATTATTATTATTATTTTAATTCGGATGGGTCAATTACATATCGAACATCACCCCCCTCCCCCCATTCAAAGTTACATTCGAATTTGGAATAAAAAGTGACAGCTCTAGTGCATCATGCACATCATGCATCTGCAAAATGTGTCTTTTTAATACTGGATGTCTTTGAACTTTAAATATAATTTAAGGGAAAAACAAGGAAATAAAATGAAAATCAATTATTATTTTTAGATAAATAAATAGGCTAACTAAAATAAATAATATATAAAAATAATAATAATCGTTTTATCTCGATTATCTTGTTTTCATAATTGTGGGAATCCAAAATTGTAATTGAGATTGAAATGCGATTAATTGAGCAGCCCTAGTTTGTTTCCATCGAGGCATCCAGTTAGGAATCTGAGTATAGAGGTCTGCAACCCAAAGCCCAAGTCACCTGACACTGAAGGCTACCTGCTATTGGCTACCTGCTATTGGCAGGGTGGGGCTTGGCTTTTAAATAGGTCACTTTGTTCATGTGCTTTTGTCTGTGGTTCGAGCTGTGCTGGAGTGGACGGACACGCACGCACGCACGCACGCACACACACACACACACACACACACACACACACACACACACACACACACACACACACACACACACACACACACACACACACACACACACACACACACAGCTTCACAGGTTATAAATTAGTGATAAATTAGACCATTAACTCATTGAGTGCCAATGACGACTTTAGTCATCAATTGCTTTAGTAACGTTGAGTGCCAAAGACGACTAAAGTCGTCAATTGCGTTTTTTGACAGTGGGACGTGTATCAAAGCCAGATCCATCTCCTGTGAAAGTATGGTGGCTGTCGAATGTGTAAAAGCTATTTTAGGGACCCATTAGGTGGCGACGGTGCTCTCCAGATTAGAGAAAGGCCAGGAGAAAAGAGAGAAGAAGTCATGAGGAAACGGAAATCACATCGATATGCATGAAGCATAACGTTAGCTGTGCCTGTGAACAGCAGTCAATCTGCTGACACCACAATTGAGCTCCTCCGTCTCCGCTGCAATAGCCCCTCCATATGATTTAGTTGCCGACACCAGCCTCTTTCTGAAAAGTTACATTATTCTCAGCTGGGAGCCGGGACAGGTTGTGAAAAAGCGGGGGGATGCAGCGCACTTTTCAGTGCAGACGGAGCAAAAGCAGAGCGAGAGCAAACGCAGCGACACTCAGAGTCGCGCAGAGACACTCCCACGAAGGAGGAGGAGGAGGGGGGTGGGGCACGCAGGGCAGCGTACAACACACAACACCCGCACAGCAGGCTCGATTGACAGAGACAGGCAAACAAGCTATCTGATGCCCACCAGCAGTAAATCAAGACCAGCAAGAAGGTGTAGGGTCTGCGCACGCAGGGGCCAGCGCTGCTGGTTGCAGCTAAAAAATATTATTTTGCCAAACAAAATTCCTTTGTTTTCACTGTTTTATTGAAGTAAATTATTTTTGAGGTGTCACATCAGAAAATATTACCTTCAGAGTCAGTCATGTGCTTGAAATGCTATATTTCACAAAAGGCTCAATATCTCAGCTTCTAGATGGAAACGCCAATTTTTTCTGTTTTTGACCTATCTTCTCCGGCTGATAACTAAAGAACGGAAAATGATATCAATAAACTTTTTTTTGCTGCTGATACAACATGATATCAATAAACTTTTTTTTGCTGCTGATACAACAGAGTCTCATCGTTCTTTGTGCGTGTTCGGTGTTTACATAGTAATATCACACAATATTCTGTGGGCCTCGAGAAATCACTGAAAACGCTCTGAAACTCTGGCACTGGGAGCGTCCGTTCTCCAAAAGTGGCTGGCACTCAATGAGTTAAATGGGCAAAAATAAAACTACAAAAATCGTCCCATCAACCGGCGGTGGACTGAGCTGACCGTCGGTCGGCCATATATTTGTCCAATCGCCCAACCCCCTAGTCTGAAGGCATTGATTTGTTTCTGACACTGGGAGGAGTAGGAAAAACAGTCAAATCCGCCAAAACGACTCAATCTCTGATGATCTCTCTTTTTTTTTCTTTTTTTAATGAGAATAGCGAATATCTGTACATTACAGTACTATTACAAATACAGTTACAGTATTATGTCAGACACCATCTCTTTTCTATAACGAACAAAAGACAAACATCTCTGATGATCTCTTTGAACCAAATCACACACATTGAGGCTCTTCTATGTGATATTTTTGAGAACTAATGTAACAAGTCATATTTGACACTTCCACTCACTGAGCCCTGGGGAGGCCCCTAACCCCTAACCCTAACCCTAACCCTAACCCCTAACCCTAACCTCTAACCCTAACCTCTAACCCCTAACCCTAACCTCTAACCCTAACCCCTAACCCCTAACCCCCACCTGTCCTATCACATGACCCAAGCAAATCATAGCCCAGGGGCCGGATGCACAAAGCACCTTAAAGGTATGTTTCAACCTGGACCCTTTTCATATTTGTTTATGTATAACTATTATTTGTGTAACTAAGTCATGTGAGCAGATTTTTTTTAAATTGGTGCTGTATTGACTAAGATGGCTTCAGTCGCTTTTCCCACATGCCCCTCCTTGGGGGCATGTGGGATCGAACTCCCGCTATCCAATCAGAGAAATGACATTTTCTGGGAAATGGGAGATCAGATCGCGATGCCTTTAAAGGACTATTATGTACTTTTTTCATCCCGAATCCAACGCCGCCATCCGTGAGTCTCTACAACTTACGGTTGTGGAGATACGTCCTCCCTGCCTACAGGGCTACAGGAGAGAGATAGAGGACAGTGGGGGTTGAGGGTCCCAAGTTACTGACCAAACACTCTATTTCAGTGATTGCAGTCAGAATTTAGAGCCATTTAACACTTATTTTAACAACAAAAACATCGCTGAATGCAGCTTTGAGGCTCTACAAATGTAAACTTGACTTGAACGCACCGCGCTGACTCACCCATCTCCGGCGACAGCTCCGCTCCCTTATTGGCCGGCGGCCGCGGTCGGCCCTCCCGCCGCTCGGCCAGGCCCTCTGTGATTGGCTGGCCGTGCTGCTGGGGCGGGTGCAGCGGCGTGCGCCCGCGGCCAGGCTCCGCCCCCAGAGAGAAGTAGAGGAAGAGGAGGACGGACCAGGTGGCCGAAGTGACCAGGCAGCCATAACAGAAATACCTCAGGGTCACACTGGACATGGTGCCCGAGCCAGCATCGCCTCACATCACACCGCTGCAAAGAGACACACACACAGAAGACACTTCTAAGTTCTAAACATGAAGTCTGGACCAGGGTCCGTTCGTCTGGGCAGGATATTTGCCGGTTTTACCCTTCTAGACTTGAGGGATCTTTCTTTCTAAAAATGGGGAAATGGTCCGTTTTTTCTGGCCGATGGCGAGTAGAGCGGGCGGGGGGGGGGGGGGGCAGAGCGGGCGGGGGGGGCGGGGGGGGAGTAGAGCGGGCGGGGGGGCGGGGGGGGAGCACGCGGGCAGAGGTGAGGAGTGGAGTGTTGTTATTATAGATTTTCACCTGAGACCAAATTGGGTCACATCATGTGTCCCTGAACTAAAATGAGTTTGTCACAGCGTGTTGAGGTCTCTCCAGCTGAGTAAAGGGGCGGGACTAGGGGTGCTCCAAAAAAATCGATTCTGAAAGGATCGCGATTCTTAATGCCACGATTCCTGGATCGATTCCAAACTCCCAAGAATCGATTCTTAAAAAAAAAAAAAAAAAAAAAAAAAATTACAGTGCACCTGAACGCAACATGCAAGATACCGGCTGAATAAGTGTCCAAATGTTCATGTCATTTGTGTACTGTACTGCCACAGTGCCACCACCTCTTGCACTTGGAGCGCGTAGTAGCTCTGGTTAATGTATTCCCCCCAAAATCTATAAATCCTTCTCAAAGTCTACAGATCCCCCCCAGCCTATAAATCCATATTATCTGAAGAACATAAGGGGGGAATTCCCCCCTAGTTTGCAAAATGAATTTAGGCCCTGACTGTAATACTTCAGAAGTTGAATTTGAAGTTCAGCATTAATACATTTGTCATTTTTTGTCTTATATTTTACCTTTGTGTGTTATTGCAATATAAAACTACATAATTGAGAATCGATTCTAGATTCTGGAATCGAGAATCGTTGGAATCGAGAATCGATTCTGGAATCGGATCGTGACCCCAGGAATCGGAATCGGATTGGATCGTGGCTTAGCCGGATCGGAGCACCCCTAGGCGGGACATACTCCACTGCAGGGAGAGACAGGAAGAGAAATGAAATGAAGAAGTAAGTAGGCTACACTGAGCCATGTTTTGACCACATTTCTTGACCCATGTGGTAAACTTTGATTTCTAACTGTTCGTTCTTAGTCATTTCAAGTAATGTGCTGTGCTGAGAAAGAGATCTAGGATTATTCAATAAAAACGATTAACGATTCTATTCATGTGCTGATACGACGATCGTTTGAGAGTGAAAGCGCAGTCTACTGAACAACATAATGGCATCCATTGACTTTTAATTGAGTTTCATTGACTTTATCGTGGGCCGTTCACTGTACTATGTAAACAGCGGTGCTCTGAGCAGCGCTCTGAGTATGAACACCTCGGCCCCGAGCGGGGAGCGCGCTCCCGGTTTGCGGAGCTCCGCCTCACGCTGCCTTCCTGGAGTATGTCCTAAGCTTAAGTGGGAGGTTGATGTGTGTGGGAGAGCTGATATCAGCAGCTTTCAAACTCAGCTTCAGTGTGGTGGAGACAGGCTGCTTAGAGAGTAATGGGGGTGGGGGCCCTCAGGTGGCACGAGAGGGAGGGGAGTGTCAGGTGACATGGGAAGGGGGGGGGGGTTTGGGGGGTCAGGTGACAGGAGGTTTGGACTTTGCTGACATGCAACACCACTTTCACCTGACGCATTTCTTCAATGGTCATAAAAGTGGAATCAACTGTAAAACATGGAATATTGCAGCATTTTTCATAATTTGGCTGAAATTGCTAAAAGTAGACCTAATCAAAATGAGATCTAGTTATTGTAGTAACCTAAATGATTTCATAATTGTGTGTGGTGGTGACTAGGGCATTCACGACTAGTGAATTTTACTAGTCGACTAGTCGTCGCTAAAGGTAGTCGACTAGTCGTTTTATTTTATTTTATTTTTTGTTTTTTTATCTTTAAGAAAGAACATGAGGTATTTACATGACATACATGGACTATCATATCCCATATCCCCCACAAAGAACATCAAAACACAACAAAACAAAACAAGAAAACTGCATAAGATACACAATAATCCTAGAACAAACAAGACTATTGGACAAACAACCAAACAAAAACAATGCATTCAGCTCCTATCCTGATAGGCCTAATGACACTGGGGTAAAAAGTTCTCAAAGTCAAACTCTGTATGTGGTTGCCATATTTTGGGGATGTCTAAGAATCTGCCTTTGCTCTTGTAGTAAATGTTATCCAACGTATGGTAGCTTGAGAGTTCATTCCAACAGTGAACTACAGCTGGGGGATTGGATGCTTTCCAATTTAAAGCTATGCATTTCCTAGCTGCCAACAGGGCAAGATCTATGTATTTACTTTGAATGCATTGTTTTTGTTTGGTTGTTTGTCCAATAGTCTTGTTTGTTCTTGGATTATTGTGTAGCTTATGCAGTTTTCTTGTTTTGTTTTGTTGTGTTTTGATGTTCTTTGTGGGGGATATGGGATATGAGATATGATAGTCCATGTATGTTGTGTAAATACCTCATGTTCTTTCTTAAAGATTAAAAAAAAAAGAAAAAAAAAGGAAATGTAAACGACTAGTCGACTACTAAGCACAGTGTCGACTAGTGGTTTTACTAGTCGACTAGTCTGTGAATGCCCTAGTGGTGACCTGCAAAACCCCTTCACATGGTGAAAATTTGACATTTTAAGTTTTTTTTTAATATTTCCATCAATTAGAAACTCTCCCCTATATATACGTTTTTGAATGACTGAGACAACGCTGTATTTTCTACAGTGTATTTTCTACAGTGTATTTTCTACAGTGCCATTCCACCAAAACCATCAGAATACATACTTTCTCTTTTGTTTTATGAAAATAATCATTCGCCATGATGTACTATGGAAATGAAAGTAACCAAATCACTGGACAGGACAGGATGCTGGACAGGAGGAAACCACTATGGACTGACCACTACACTGACAGACAGACAGGCAGACAGACAGACAGACAGACTGTCAGGCAGACAGACAGTCAGGCAGGCGGGCAGACAGACAGACAGGCAGACAGAGAGACAGACAGACAGTCAGACAGACAGTCAGGCAGGCGGGCAGACAGACAGACAGACAGGCAGACAGACAGACAGACTGTCAGGCAGACAGACAGTCAGGCAGACAGACAGACAGACAGACAGGCAGACAGACAGACAGAGAGACAGACAGACAGAGAGACAGACAGACAGACAGACAGACAGACAGACTGTCAGGCAGACAGGCAGACAGGCAGACAGAGAGACAGACAGACAGACAGGCAGGCAGACAGGCAGGCAGACAGGCAGACAGAGAGACAGACAGACAGACAGACAGACAGACTGTCAGGCAGACAGACAGTCAGGCAGACAGACAGACAGTCAGACAGACAGTCAGTCAGTCAGTCAGGCAGACAGACAGGCAGACAGAGAGACAGACAGACAGGCAGGCAGACAGGCAGGCAGACAGGCAGGCAGACAGGCAGACAGACAGACAGACTGTCAGGCAGACAGACAGTCAGGCAGACAGACAGGCAGACAGGCAGACAGACAGACAGACAGACTGTCAGGCAGACAGGCAGACAGGCAGACAGAGAGACAGACAGACAGACTGTCAGGCAGACAGACAGACAGACAGTCAGACAGACAGACAGACAGACAGACAGACAGACAGACAGACAGACAGACAGTCAGTCAGTCAGGCAGACAGACAGACACCTATATACAGTATCTACAGATTTCTTTTGTGAATTGTGAAGCCAGTAAAACAGGACAGGCTTCAGTTCTGTTACATAGCCTGGCCCTTGGACTTATCTCAACCCTGTCAGCAACTTCATAACCCCTAAGTTTACTCATGTGCAACAAGTTACTTATTGCAATTTACCAGTGGCTACTTATTACTTTTTGACTTATTTACTTACATGCAAAAATAATGTCAACGGTGACTCACTGTTGTACTATGCACATATGTTTTGCATACATCTTTCTTATTTAGTCCTATTTCCATATTACATTATTGCTGTTACATTACATTTAGGGCTGCAGCTATCGATTATTTTAGTAAACCAGTATTCTAACCATTATTCCAAATGATTAATCGAGTCATCGGATAAGATGCCGTTCAGGCTGAAAACACAACGTAACGTTGGCAGAAGCAGGTAGACTCCGGAGGTGGAAACACGACAGAGTAAAACCAAATTATAAAACGGAACAACAAATAACGACATAGCAGCCAGACTCTGTGCTGGGATCTGGTAGCTACCCCAAAGCCTAATATGACATCATCAAATGTCTTCTTTTGTCCTAACAGTCCACAACCAAAAGATAAGTTTACTGTCATAGAAGACTAAAGAAGCCAGAAAATACTCACATTTACATTTGAATGTGTTTGTTAAGAATTAGTCTTAAACGATTATCGATTAGGAAAAATAGCTGACGATTAATTTGCTGCTGGTTGAATAATCGATTAATCATTGCAGCTCTAATTACATTACATCATTTAGCAGTAGTGAAATCAACTGTGCAACACAGTCTGCATCAGCCTAGACTTTTTTAAAGTTATGTTACACAGTATATTGCACTATTATGCACCTATATTACATATTCCTGCTTTTTTCTTCTTATCATTCGAGTGTGTGTGAGCAACTGCAATGTAACCCAACTTCCCCTGGGATGATGATCAATCAGTATCCCTGATTCTGACAGCCTGACACACACACACACACACACACACACACACACACACACACACACACACACACACACACACACACACACACACACACTTAAGGTAGAGCTGCTGACATTGACCCTAGAGATGATATGAAGGCAGTAAGGCACGGCAGCTTCACTGCGTATTAGCATTAGCACTACTAATGCTAAATTGTGTCTTGGTGGATGTTCTGCGGCTGTGTGAAAAAGCTGAAATCCCACCAGAGCTAACGTTAGCAAAACAGTGTTCGATCATGGAACTCGTTGGCTTAACATTTAGCAAACATTCACAAATCAGACATGGAACCACGCTAGAACCAGAACAACAAACGAAACGCGTATGTTGTCTTCCTAAAACAGAGCTTTTAACAGAAACACCATACACCAAAAAACAGACTTACAGTTGGTTAGCTGTTAGCCTGTTAGCATGCAGCGGTTTGCTCAGTGGCACTCCGGCCGGCCAGCTCGGGGCCAGCTGGTTGAAGCCGTCAGGTTACAGCGTTATAGCATGAGTAACATTTGTTACCTGCACTCTCTCATGGTCCTATCCTATCCTCTGCCTCCAGCTGCCAGCAGACCTCTCCAGCAGCAAGCTAGTCTGGGCACCTTCCACCCCGCTTTTTGTCATGGGGGCGTAAACCCCGGACCCAGAATTAACACCGGATGGCAATGCGCCTAACAACGTCTTTGTTGCCGTTAGCTTGACGCGGTGATGTTACCTAAACTAGAGTCTGATCAAAACAAAGCTAGCGTTACATAAAACAAAACGTTTATGCAATATGGCATCTCCGCCACCACCGCCTGACACACCGGTCAAAACGGTGAAAGAGGATTCTGATACTTGGGTCAAATTGTCAAGTTAACGTGAAAGTTGACGAGCTAGAAACGCTGCCATCCGGTCTAGGGCGGGCTCTAGGCGGGAACCAGTAGGGTGACAAAATCAATTGTGGGCGGGAGCCAGGCTCTTTCTCGCCGAGAAGAGCCTGGTGACGCGAGGTTAGCAGCAAGCTGACAACATAAAGCACAGGACTTCCGCTAGGGACTTTCACGATAAAAGAAAGCCAATGGAATGGAGTGCCGCAGGCGATATCCCCACACCCCCAACACCCCCCCTCAGGATGGCGAAGGCATGACCCCATCCGATCCGATCACAGCCATGGGATCACAGCGGAAAGGAGCGGAATGGGGCGGGGTCGTATATGGGCGGGGCCAGGTATGGAGCAAAGAACGTACATTGATAAGAGGGCAGGTCGCAGCAGCAGAGCTACGCCTCCGCCATCTTGGCCCTAAGGAGACTAGTTAAACCTGGCTGTCTAGGGTAAAAACAGCATCCAGTAATACAAAAGTAGGCTACCTCTGCCAGTTGAACAATGAAGAAATACAATAAATATGCATACAATTCTAACTATTTAACTATTTATTTATTTATTTATTTATTTATTTATTTATTTATTTATTTATTTATGTAGGCTATTTATGTATTTATTCAATCTATGAATGAATCAAAGCAGAAACATGTACCAAACATGTTTGTAAACAATCATTCCGAATTTTATTTATTAAATAACAGGCTACAGCACTTTGAAATCATGGGTTCAGATTTACAAATTAAATTCAATTATATATATATATTTGTAAGAAAATACACATGTATTGATGTCCTTCATGCTGCATTACAGTTGCTGTAAAAATTCACTGATTACAACAATATATCCAGACCATTTCTAGAATCGAAAAAACAAAAATGTCCATCTAGAATGTGCAATCATGTATACATCTACCCATAACAAACATTCAAGTAAATGTAAATTAATGTAAAAATGTAGCGGATAGGCCTGGAGAGACTGAACCTGGATAGAAAAGTGTTGTGATTCTAATTTGAGATGATAAATCTTCCACGTGAGATCAATGTTTGATGCTTATTGGATCTACATCAGTGGTTCTCACACTTTTTGGGCTTCAGTATGCCCTTTCCCTGACTTCTGTATCCAAGTAGGCTACCCCCTTTACCCAACTACAACTGTGCTTAG
The DNA here is from genome assembly GCF_964638095.1 of Poromitra crassiceps. Classification (NCBI taxonomy): domain Eukaryota; kingdom Metazoa; phylum Chordata; class Actinopteri; order Beryciformes; family Melamphaidae; genus Poromitra; species Poromitra crassiceps. The sequence goes on from NC_139624.1 coordinate 15,280,652, forward strand.
AAAACTGCAAGAGAAAACTAGCATAGGATGCAATGAATGAATGATAACCTACCTTTTGAAGAATACAACAAAATAACATTACAAAATAAGAAATGGAGTGACAGAGTTGTAATTAGTGCCTCCTGACCAGATTTAACATTTCATTTATTTTCATGATTTATTTTTACATTTTTCCATTTTCCAAGTATTACCCCCTGTATGTATGTACACCATAGGGGTATGCGTACCCCAGTTTGGGAACCACTTAAACATTGAAATCCCTTGTGTGTCCTCTCTGTCTGCATTGTGATGCTGTTGTTGATGCAAGGGAGGCTGATTAGGGGCCAATATGGCGGCGGTGTTGCGTTGGCGCTACCGCAGCGCCTCTAGGGTCTGTTTCCAAAAAATTAATTATTTCCGGCTCTTTCCTTCCATGCTCTTTGATATGGTAGAGGGTAAGGTATGGAAGGGATATCGTACTGAGACAAACACCACCATCTGCTGGACGACTGTAGATAGATCATTACAGTCAACGAGATAGAGAGGACCTTCTCTACGGGCTTGAGTGTGGCATTCTTCAGACAGCATATTACCAAAAAAAGAAAGAAGAGGAAAAAAGTAGGCTATAACAGTAACAGTAATAATGCATATTTTGAATGTAGCCTATCATAAAAACGCCAGCATCCCAAATAAAGCCATCTGTTAGACCTATGACTTTGAATATTATTTTCATTTAGAAAATCGAACTCTTTGCTTTTATTTTGAAAATATTAACCGGAAGTTGGCTTTGTTTGGCTGTATTTAGGTTCCGGGTCGCAGCGACATTCTGCTTTTTCGCCAGAAGCTAAAATAGTTTAGCAGCAGTAACAAGAGGAGTTTGTTGTCTGTGAGTTTATGTGGCGTTATATCTGAGTTAACTTACAGCTGTGTGGATGTGATCAAGCTGCTGTGTCAGTGAGGTGAGTGAAGTCAGCGGAAAAACAAATAAAAGCACACAGCCAAGTTAGGCTAAAAGCACCATCATATCACAGAGAGCGTTACCACCACTGCTTACATTTACATGGATTAATGCAAAATCCCCTTTAAAATGAGTGAAGGAAGTTCTTAATGGAGGGGACCCCACCAAAACCTCCTTAAACCGCCCTTCATGTTTTCAAGACTCATTACTTTCTAACTCAATGTAACATTCCGGGAGTCAGAAACTTTGTATGAAGCTTAGCTGATACATGTTTTCGTAACGTGTAAACCTGCACAAAAGACATGAAAAATGCCTTAAAGGGATAGTTCAAATGTTTTAAAGTCCAGCCCTATTTGCTACTTACCAATGATGATGTTGATTGGTAGAGTTCTTTCTCAGCACAATCTATCCTGTAGCTCTGGAAAGTTGGGCAAAAAGGATTGCAAGATCAATGGAGTCACGGTCATATGTGTGTACAAGCTGACTGAAGCTCAATGAAATGTCATCTACAGTCACACAAAGTACATCTCGGTGAGCCTCAGTCACCTTGTACATGCAGGAGTGTGACTCCGTGGACTTTGCATTCCTTTTTTCTCAACTTTCCAGAGCTACTTTGAGGAACAGCATGGATTGTGCTGAGAAAGAACTTACCATTCAACATCATCAGTGGTAAGTAGCAAATAGAGCTAAAAAAAAAAGAAGTGAACTATCCCTTTCATTTCTAGTCTCTGTGAACCAACGCATGAATACGCCCCTTATAAACCCATAATACTGACCTTGCTTTATGACTGCTGTAATCATTACTGGATAATTAATGTTGGCGTGAAGTGACTGATGAGACATTAAGGACATCAGGTAGGGCTGCAACTCACCATCATTTTCATGATCAATTCATCTGTCGATTATTTTCACGATTAATCGATTGGTTGTTTGGTCTATAAAATATCATAAAATAGTCGAAAATGTCCGTTCAGGTGTTTCCCAAAGCCCAAGATGACATCCTCAAATCTCTTGTTTTGTCCACAACCCAAAGATATTCAGTTTACTGTCATAGAGAAGTAAAGAAACCACAAAATATTCACATTTAAGAAGCTGGAATCAGAGAATTTAGATGTTTTTTCGAATGACTCAAAACGATTAATCAAGTATCAAAATTGTTGATTAATTTTCTACCGATCGATTAATCGTTGCAGCTCTAATTTCAATTGAGTGTGCGACTTCTTTTCTTTATGTAGCTCTAATTTCAGGCATAAAATGAAGGGCTATGGTTCTTATTTTATATATTTTTTTAAATGTGTGTTTGTGTTGTGTTTATGTTGTGTTTGTGTTTCATGTTGTGTGTTTGTGTTTCATGTTGTGTGTTTGTGTTGTGCTCGAGCAGGAGAAACAGCTCTCACAGATCCAGGGCTAAATCAGCCTCATCACAGACAGACAACATCATTCACAGCAAAGTCACAGAGATAATCCAGACGTGTGTCTCTGTTGAGACCGACTGGGCAGAAGGTAAAGTCACAGAGATAATCCATACATGTGTCTCTGTTGAGACCGACTGGGCAGAAGGTAAAGTCACAGATAATCCATACATGTGTCTCTGTTGAGACCGTCTGGGCAGAAGGTAAAGTCACAGATAATCCAGACGTGTGTCTCTGTTGAGACCGACTGGGCAGAAGGTAAAGTCACAGAGATAATCCAGACATGTGTCTCTGTTGAGACCAACTGGGCAGAAGGTAAAGTCACAGAGATAATCCAGACATGTGTCTCTGTTGAGACTAACTGGGCAGAAGGTAAAGTCACAGTGATAATCCATACATGTGTCTCTGTTGAGACCGACTGGGCAGAAGGTAAAGTCACAGAGATAATCCAGACATGTGTCTCTGTTGAGACTAACTGGGCAGAAGGTAAAGTCACAGATAATCCATACATGTGTCTCTGTTGAGACCGACTGGGCAGAAGGTAAAGTCACACAGATAATCCATACATGTGTCTCTGTTGAGACCAACTGGGCAGAAGGTAAAGTCACAGATAATCCATACATGTGTCTCTGTTGAGACCGACTGGACAGAAGATAAAGTCACAGATAATCCATACATGTGTCTCTGTTGAGACCGACTGGGCAGAAGGTAAAGTCACAGAGATAATCCAAACATGTGTCTCTGTTGAGACCGACTGGGCAGAAGGTAAAGTCACAGATAATCCATACATGTGTCTCTGTTGAGACCGACTGGGCAGAAGGTAAAGTCACAGATAATCCATACATGTGTCTCTGTTGAGACCGACTGGGCAGAAGGTAAAGTCACAGAGATAATCCATACATGTGTCTCTGTTGAGACTAACTGGGCAGAAGGTAAAGTCACAGAGATAATCCATACATGTGTCTCTGTTGAGACCAACTGGGCAGAAGGTAAAGTCACAGAGATAATCCATACATGTGTCTCTGTTGAGACTAACTGGGCAGAAGGTAAAGTCACAGAGATAATCCATACATGTGTCTCTGTTGAGACCAACTGGGCAGAAGGTAAAGTCACAGATAATCCATACATGTGTCTCTGTTGAGACCGACTGGACAGAAGATAAAGTCACAGAGATAATCCATACGTGTGTCTCTGTTGAGACCGACTGGGCAGAAGGTAAAGTCACAGAGATAATCCATACATGTGTCTCTGTTGAGACCAACTGGGCAGAAGGTAAAGTCACAGAGATAATCCATACATGTGTCTCTGTTGAGACCGACTGGGCAGAAGGTAAAGTCACAGAGATAATCCATACATGTGTCTCTGTTGAGACCGACTGGGCAGAAGGTAAAGTCACAGATAATCCATACATGTGTCTCTGTTGAGACCGACTGGGCAGAAGGTAAAGTCACAGATAATCCAGACGTGTGTCTCTGTTGAGACCGACTGGGCAGAAGGTAAAGTCACAGAGATAATCCAGACATGTGTCTCTGTTGAGACCGACTGGGCAGAAGGTAAAGTCACAGAGATAATCCATACATGTGTCTCTGTTGAGACCAACTGGGCAGAAGGTAAAGTCACAGATAATCCATACATGTGTCTCTGTTGAGACCGACTGGACAGAAGATAAAGTCACAGAGATAATCCATACGTGTGTCTCTGTTGAGACCGACTGGGCAGAAGGTAAAGTCACAGAGATAATCCATACATGTGTCTCTGTTGAGACCAACTGGGCAGAAGGTAAAGTCACAGAGATAATCCATACATGTGTCTCTGTTGAGACCGACTGGGCAGAAGGTAAAGTCACAGAGATAATCCATACATGTGTCTCTGTTGAGACCGACTGGGCAGAAGGTAAAGTCACAGATAATCCATACATGTGTCTCTGTTGAGACCGACTGGGCAGAAGGTAAAGTCACAGATAATCCAGACGTGTGTCTCTGTTGAGACCGACTGGGCAGAAGGTAAAGTCACAGATAATCCAGACGTGTGTCTCTGTTGAGACCGACTGGGCAGAAGGTAAAGTCACAGAGATAATCCAGACATGTGTCTCTGTTGAGACCGACTGGGCAGAAGGTAAAGTCACAGAGATAATCCAGACATGTGTCTCTGTTGAGACCGACTGGGCAGAAGGTAAAGTCACAGATAATCCAGACGTGTGTCTCTGTTGAGACCGACTGGGCAGAAGGTAAAGTCACAGATAATCCAGACATGTGTCTCTGTTGAGACCGACTGGGCAGAAGGTAAAGTCACAGATAATCCAGACGTGTGTCTCTGTTGAGACTAACTGGGCAGAAGGTAAAGTCACAGAGATAATCCAGACGTGTGTCTCTGTTGAGACCGACTGGGCAGAAGGTAAAGTCACAGAGATAATCCAGACATGTGTCTCTTTTGAGACCGACTGGGCAGAAGGTAAAGTCACAGAGATAATCCATACGTGTGTCTCTGTTGAGACCGACTGGGCAGAAGGTAAAGTCACAGAGATAATCCAGACATGTGTCTCTTTTGAGACCGACTGGGCAGAAGGTAAAGTCACAGAGATAATCCATTTGTGCGTCTACTATGAGGAACAGTATGGATTGTGCTGCGAAAGAACTCAACTCAGTTCACAAAGACATCGTTTACACTCTAAAAAAAATCAGTTACCATGAAAAGTCCGGCTGTTGTACTACTAGTTATGAGAACAAATTCTTCATAATGCTGGGGACTATTTTCTGTGCTGGAACTACTTTCCAGAGATGCACAATTGTATGGCTGCATTGGGCACTGGCTACATGGACCAGACTTGCTGGCAAAACAAAATCATTGCTGTTTAGTTATTTTCATAGGATTATTTGATCGTATGAATTAAATGCATAAAAACAACGGCTGGTCCTTTTAAGTTGGACCAGATGAGGTGTCTCAGTGTCTCTTCTCTCCTCCAGGTCTGACCAGCTGCTCTGAGATGAAGCGGACACACCCCCTGCTGCAGGTGAGCAGCAACCACAGCTTATATTTTGGAGTTAAGCTTTTATTTTGGTATAAGGCTTTTGTTTAAGTGTAAAGCTTTTATTTTGGAGTAAAGTGCCGTCTCAACCACATTTTGTGTTGACCAAAAGTGAGCCGCCCTCCAATAAAAGTACATTCAGAGCTTCCATGATCAAAACTAAAAACAAAATGCTAAATGCTAAATGCTAACAATATGCTGATCCCTGCTATCTGATCAGTAAGATGATGGGTTAGGACGGACAGTGACGGTGTGTCCAGCAGCAACATGGCCATCAGACAAATCTCTGACTGAAAGCTGTGACTGTTTACCAATCCTTAAAAGTGCTTGAATTGATCCTACAGGAAACCCCGGGTTTGAGCCTCGTGCGCTCCGCCATCTCTTTAATTGCTGGGCCAAACTTGATACACTTGTTTCTATCTATCTATTATTGGCCCGTCATTTTGAACTAATTTGTCCTTGAAAAGTCCTAATTTGTCCTTAAAGTCCTAATTTGTCCTTGAAAAGTCCTAATTTGTCTGTCTGTCTGCCTGCCTGTGTGTGTGTGTGTGTGTGTGTGTGTGTGTGTGTGTGTGTGTGTGTGTGTGTGTGTGTGTGTGTGTGTGTGTGTGTGTGTGTGCGTGCGTGCGTGCGTGCATTGATTGATTTTTTTTGATTGATTGCCTTTATTAATCCCACAGTGGGGAAATTTACTCGTTACAGCAGCTCTCACAGGGAAGACATAAAAACAGCTCTAAAAATAAACACAAGATACAGTAAAATCCAATACACACACTAAAAGATAAGAACAGCAACACTACTTACCAACAACAACCAACAATAGCAACAGCAGCAAAGGCATTAGAGTGTAAAGTGCAACACTATAAAGTGCAAAACTATAGCCAGCAGCACACAATAACAATAGTTACCAATAAAAACGACAACAACAACAGTGCTATATTGTGCTGAACTATTATTGGATGTTAAAAAGTCTGACAGCCGTAGGGACAAAGGACGTGCGGTAGCGCTCCTTCTTACACCGTGGGTGTATCAGTCTGGCACTGAAGGAGCTACTTAAGGCACCCACAGTCTCATGCAGGGGGTGAGAGGAGTTGCCCCTGATTGTCGTCAACTTGGCAAGCATCCTCCTCTCACTCACCACTTCAATGGGGTCCAGAGGGCAGCCCAGGACCGAGCCAGCCTTTTTCACCAGTCTATTGAGCCTTTTCCTGTCCCTCTCAGTGATCCCTCCTCCCCAGCAGACCACTGCATAGAAGATTGCAGAAGCCACAATAGTGTCATAAAACGTGCTTAATAGAGATCTGCATACACCAAAGGACCTCAGTCTCCTCAGAAGGTGGAGACGACTTTGGCCCTTCTTGTAGAGGATGTCAGTGTTATTTGACCAGTCCAGTTTATTGTTGAGGTGAACACCCAGGTATTTATAGGTTCCTACCACGTCGATGTCCACTCCCTGGATGTTCACCAGTGATGGGGTTTGGGGCTTCTTCCTTCGGAAATCAATCACCATCTCTTTTGTCTTACTGGCGTTCAACTGGAGATGGTTATGCTCACACCAGTCAACAAAGTCCTTGATGACCCCTCTATATTCCTGTTCATCCTCCCCTGATACACACCCAACGATGGCTGTATCATCGGAGAACTTCTGGAGGTGGCAGCTGTTCGTGTTGTGTCTGAAGTCTGCTGTGTACAGGGTGAAAAGGAAAGGGGCAAACACCGTCCCCTGGGGTGCCCCTGTGCTGCACAGCACCACATCAGACACACAGTTAGGCAGCCTCACGTACTGTGGCCTGTTGGTGAGGTAGTTGATGATCCATGCAGCTAGGGGGCAGTCTACTCCTGCTTCCTCAAGCTTCACCCTGAGCAAATATGGTTGTATCGTGTTGAATGCACTTGAAAAGTCAAAAAACATGACTCTCACAGTGCACCCAGCATTCTCCAGATGTGAAAGGGATCTGTGCATAAGGAAGGTGATGGCGTCATCAACCCCAATGCCCGGTTGGTAAGCGAACTGCAGTGGGTCCATCACAGAGCTCACCAGAGGACGGAGGTGTTTGAGTACGATCCTCTCCATAGTCTTCATGAGGTGAGAAGTTAATGCCACCGGTCTGAAGTGATTGGGCTCCCTTGGGTGAGAGACCTTTGGGACAGGAACCAGACAGGAGGTTTTCCACAGCACAGGGACTCGCTCCAGACTGAGGCTCAGATTGAAAATATACAGAGCCACTTCACAGAGCTGGTCAGCGCAGTCTTTAAGCAGTCTGGAGCTAATTCCATCAGGGCCTGTGGCCTTCCTTCCGTTGATTTTTCTTAACTCCCACCTCACCTGGTCAGCAGTTAGGGCGAGACTGGAGGGGGGACGGGTGGGTGAGATGGAGACATGTGAGGGTGATGCAGTTGATGTCCCAGATGCCCTGGGAGGTGATGCTGGCTCATCTGTAGTCCAATAGGTGGGGGAGGGAGAGGGAGGAGGAGGGGGGGTCAGTGGAGTGGGACCCGAATCGAATCTGTTGAAAAACACATTCAGGTTGTTTGCTTGTTCACGGTCACCGGATTCTAGGCCCCCACTACTGCCCTTGCTGTAGCCTGAGATTTTTTTCAGGCCCCTCCAGACTCCTCTAGCATTGTCTTGTTGTAGCTGATCCTCCATCTTCCTCCTGTAGCCGTCCTTAGCTTTCCTTATTTTATTCTTAAGTTCCTTCTGTACTCTCCTCAGCTCCTCTTTATCTCCGGATGTAAAGACCCTCCTCTTTTCAGCCAACAGGGTCTTTAGCTCAGGGGTCACCCACGGCTTATTATTAGAGAAACACCTCACTTTCTTGGTAGGCACAGTGTTCTCTTCACAAAAGTTTATATAGTCTGAGATACATTCAGTCAGACTGCGTCTGTGTCTCTCTGCAGGGGGCGGAGAAAGCAGGCGAGCAGGAGGAGGGGAGGGAGGTGGGCTGTCAGAGCGAGGCAGCAGAGAGGAGAGATGCTGCTGTCCAGGTGGACCTGCTCAACCAACCAGGTAAGAGACAGAGAGAGAGACACACACACACAGACACAGACACAGAGAGAGACAGAGGGCGAGAGAGAGTGAGAGAGACCTGCTCAACCAACCAGGTGAGAGACAGAGAGAGAGACACACACAGACACAGAGAGAGACAGAGGGCGAGAGAGAGTGAGAGAGATCTGCTCAACCAACCAGGTGAGAGACAGAGAGAGAGACACACACACAGACACAGAGAGAGACAGAGAGAGTGAGAGAGACCTGCTCAACCAACCAGGTGAGAGAGACCTGCTCAACCAACCAGGTGAGAGAGACCTGCTCAACCAACCAGGTGCGTGAGCACGCAAAGCAGCGAGGTACTCTCTCTCTCCCTCTCTCTAGATGGGTTTACATCCACCTGGTTTTATGCAAATTTTGCAAAAATCTGAATGGAAAGGAATTTGGAGGTGGGGAAACATCAAAATATCGTGAAAGATTGGGTGGAAAAGTTGGTGTATTGATGAAAGGTCAATGTGACTAAGTGCAGTGGAAACCGATCAAAGACGACCTAAACACATGTGGCGTGAGGCTCGGAGACGTATCAGACTGAAAACCATCTGAAAACAAATCTTTTATGAGATGACAGAGAGTTGAGAGGCGGGCCATAGCATCTTGATGATTTGATTTGACATTTCTGGGGGCTGAATTTGGCGTTGCCCAATCCTAGCGTGTTCTGCCCCCAAATCGAGTGGGATTCAGCGTGTTGTGGTGCTACGCGAGTGGGATCCGCAGAGAACCAGGCAGCCAGCTGCTTCCGTGTGGAGCTGAGAATCCGAGGCAAATGTGTCGCCTGCCGGCCTGGAATGTTAGAGGGGCCGGGGTAAGACCAGAGGGGCCGGGGTAAGACCCGCGGACATGAACGTTATCCTGGAATGCGAGTTTAACGAGCCAGTTACATGTCTTTTGCATTCTTAGAAATTATCGTTTGCTTTATTTTGTATGTTACATACAATTGGCCAAGTTAGTAGTTAGTTTATGGGCTAGAAATTCTGCCAGATTACAGACACTAGATGACCATTTTGCCTGCAGAATTTTCTCCTCAAAATGAAGATTGATTGACAGCTGCCATGTCGTGATATGATTGGTTGAAATGGGGTTGAAATTTTATAGTATAGGACGTCAGCAAACTGTAGATTACTGTTATGAATGAAATCTTGAAAAATGAACTTTTGATGTGAAAAATAAAAATAAATGTGATTTTTGTGATTATTTTCGCATACATTATTAAATGGGTGCACTGAATACCCAGGTATGGGGTATAAAATAAAAATAACTAAAGTAACTAAAATAATAAACTAAAATAAAAAATAAATACATTTTTGGGTTCAGCTCGTCATAAGCGAATCTTCCGCTGTCTCTCAGTGAACCTTTCTTTGAACCAAACTCCACTCAAAAGACATGCTGTTTCATGCTGCCTTGCTTACTGGCACCTCAACCGTAAAACTAGATGAAGGCTGGTAAAGAATATGTAAGCTAGGATGCTACATGCTACATGTCGGCATACACTAAACACACTTGTAAGGTAAATAAGCAATGCATTATAGGCACAATTTGAAGGTTTAGGAACGAAATGACATGTTATTCACTTACAGTAACTGCTCAGCGGATTATATGTATCTCGAATTGAAGATCTTTGTGAATAACCAAGTAACTTTCAATTAACAGGTGGTTTTCAAGAGCTTGGCGTAATCAGCGGTGGCAGACGGCACAACTGGTTGCGCCCTCATCACCAACTCCTAATATTCGCATAACAGAAATGTGCATAATTTTGCATTTTCTTTTGCCAACTTTCTGAAAACTCTTTAAATAAAATTTTAATTCTCAAAAGTTGCGATACATTTGGATGGAAACCCAACTACTGTCTCTCCCTCTGTCTCGATCAATTCAAAAAGTATGCATTGCCAAAGCAAAGTCAACAAATTCATATTCAACTGACAGGAACCAAACTTGAAATACAACAATCTCCTTAAACATACTAGCCTTGCTGCCTGCCTGCCTTGCTGCCTGCCTGCCTTGCTGCCTGCCTGCCTTGCTGCCTGCCTTGCTGCCTGCCAGCCTGACTCTCTCTAAAGGGCTCATTATACTCGAGCAAGCTCCGTGGGGGTGGAGCTCCGCGAGTCTCTGCGAGTCACCGTGCGGACCTCGTGCTGGGGCAGATGCTATTATACTCAGAAGTGATCAGCCAAGTGATCAGCATGTATTGTACAATGGTAATAGTGAGAACAGCCCGTGAAAAAGTCACAATGAAACGCTCTTATGTGCAGTACTGAGTGCGCTTTCACTCTCAAACGACCGTACATCAGCACATGAAGGAATCACCAAACTTGTTTTTACTGAAAGCCGTTTTAGTTCTCAGCCCTGATAGCCTACTCTGTGCTGCTTTTAATCTCTCTCAAATCATGCTCTCAACACAACACATTTACTTGGTGAAATGACTAAAAACGAACAGTTCCAAATCAAAGTTTATAGCCTACCACATGGGTCAAGAAATGTGGGGAAAACACAGCTCAGTGTTCAGGGCGCAGTGGCTTGAAATGTTTGGAGAGAAGCCGTGCGATGGTCGCGCTGTGAGAAAAAAAATCAGGCACACGGTGAGCGCCCAACGGAGATAGCGAATAACCACGCCCAACAAATTTACGTCATTTGACGCGCCCGGCCCTCGCTCCACCCCCGCGCCCTTCACGGCATGGTGAGCATAAAGCAGCCTTAAAAGCCTTCCTGTCTGTCTGTGTGTCTGTCTGTCTGTCTGTCTTTCTTTCTGTTTCCCTGTCTTTCTGTCTGACTGACTGACTGACTCTCTCCCTGTTTGTTTGTTTGTCTGTCTGTCTGTCTCCCTGTCTGTCTGTCTGTCTGACTGACTGACTGACTGACTCTCTCCCTGTCTGTCTGTTTGTCTGTCTGTCTGACTGTCTGTCTGTCTGTCTGTCTGTCTGTCTGTCTGTCTGACTGTCTGTCTGTCTGTCTGACTGACTGTCTGTTTGTCTGTCTGTCTGTCTGTCTGTCTGTCTGTCTGTCTGTCTGTCTGACTGACTGTCTGTCTGTCTGTGTGTGCAGGTTGGTCCGGTGTGATGTGTCAGTGTGGTGGAGTCAGAGCAGACACACGGACAGGCGGACACACAGGTCAGACCGTCTCTGGTCTCCGGCCAATCAGCTTGCTGCCTCAGGATGAACCCACCGCCAACACACCACAGGCCCCGCCCCTCTCTGGACCATCTGATGCAACCTCAGGTATTTGTTTCATTGGTTTTTATGCCTCCGCCCAGAGATAGCCGTGGCTGGAGGCATTACAGTATGTTTTCGGGTTGTCCGTCCGTCCGTCCGCCGATTCTCGTTAACGCGATATCTCAGGAAGACCTTGACAGAATTGCTTCAAATTTGGCTCAAAAGTCCACTTGGACTCAAGGATGAACTCATTAGATTTAGTAATGTTACTCATTACCATAGGTGTCACCAAAGAGAAGGACAATTAAATCTTCGCATTATCACTTTGACTAAATGAAAGACTAAAACTAGGTGTGAAAAAAAACATTTTAGTTAACAGAAATACTAAATAGAAAAAAGGAGCTTCTTGATGCTTATAGAAGAATTTAATAACGAAGTAATATACAGGTATACTTATTCAGTTAATACAAAGTACATCTTCAAGATAGGACAAGGGCAACGCGTTTCAACCTCTGGTCTTCGTCAGGCTGTAGAAGGCCAGAGGTTGAAACGCATTGTGTCCCTTGTGCCCTTGTCCTATCTTGAAGATGTACTTTGTATTAACTGAATAAGTATAACTGTACATTACTTCGTTATTAAATTCTTCTATAAGCATCAAGAAGCTCCTTTTTTCTATTTACTGTTTATATTGGCCTGCTGAGCTATCTTGTCGCCACTTTTTTGACTTTTCCAGTTAACAGAAATACAAAATTAAAATTAGACTTTAGAAAAAAACGAACTGAAATTATATTGTGTACTTACCAAACGAACTAAAATAAAATAAAGATAGAGAGAAAATGTCTTTAGTTTCAGTCTTTGTCAATTTCGTCAAATATATTTACAATTTATTAGAAGGATAAACCCCTTGAGATGAACCATCTCGTTTTCGAGGGGCACAAATATACAGAAAGAAAAATGTGCCAACACAAACACAAGCACGAGGAGGCATTGGGTCATATAATGTATGTTTATTGCGACTGGGTTGTCTAGATTCTACATGACTGTGAGTCAACTGCCTTCACAAAGTATTATGTTTGTAATACCCAGAGCCGTATAGATAGAAGAGTCCCGACATCTCCATTCACTCCAATGGACCGGTTTTTTACTCTCAAGAGTTCCAGGAAGTAAGGTCCTGGATTAAGCAGCACTGTCGAGTTGCAGCAAAATAGACAGTTTGTGTTGTACTCTGAAAGGGTTTTTCATCCCTTGAATCAAATTGTACATTATCAGCTTTATTTTAGCATGCAAAAGTAGCGCAAGACCCATTCCTGGCTGTTCATTGACTAATGAGTCTCGCATTTTGGTCCTCTGCTGACGCCACTCTCTCTCTAGAGGACACTAGTAATACCTATTCTGAACTTCTTACATCTGCCCCTGCAGGTGAGATCCAAACAGTGTTGCATGTGTGACGCTAGTCAGTTTGTTCGACGTCAATCGACCTTATTCGATTGACGTCACTCACGTACGGGCACGCCCACTGCCGCCATGTTGTTGACATAGCGCAGCCGCTTTAAGTGACAGCCTATGGAAGAGCAGAGTTTATAGGAAGCTAGCCGCCGTTAGCGTTACCTGTATCGTTCCAATTGTGTTCGGATGGTGACCTGCGTTAGGCATGGCTGTAGTAATGACAGCAATAAAGTCCCCGTGGTTTGTTTCTATCTCTACCGTCCACAGACGTGAAGGGAGCGAGACGGAGGATACGTCAGCAGCACAGGAGATGTGTGGATAGTTAGGAGAGACAGGTGAAACTTTCTGACAGCTCCTCACAGCAAAGTCTGTTCACCTCGTTCTTTTGTTTATTTATTACAGGCATTAACGGCAGCATACAAACAACAACTGTGGGGTTTTTATTGCTGTCATCACTATCGCTATTTTGTAATGGAACAGAAACGACAATAAGGCCGTTACTATAGTTGTCAGCTGCAGGACGGTATGTCAACAATATGGCGCTGTCCGGGGTTAGCGAATAAGGTCTATACTATGCAGCTATTTCATGAAAAAAACATATAATTATACAAAAGCTTCCCCTCAAAACGATCACTTCTGGCCCATATAATAGTGTGCCAGTGTGTTTATGTTGAGAGACACTGCTGATGAGACATTGTTTTGCTGTGTTCTGTGTTCATATGGTCGAGCGAGGTTGTGTTTATATGGAGAGAGAGAGAGCGTCAGTAAACCGTTCAAACGCAGGGAATAAGCGTTATTTTCTGGTAATTTCACAGCGGTTATGTTATAAAAACACAAATAAACACCTCGTACCTCCAAACCATCGATGTATGAGGTCCAAACAGCTCAAAAACCCATCTGGCAAGGAGCTCTATTTCCTGGTTTTCTTCCGCGCTGACTCCGTCCTGCTGAGGGAACATCTTAGCGATGCTATTGGCTGGGCTGTTACGCTGTGAGTGCATGTGGGATGTACCCACCCAATTTCATCCTGACCACAGCCAAACAAATGTAAACAGCACCAAAATCAGGCAGGGGGCAGCATCTGACCACAAACACAGCCACAGGATTTAGTGGGTTAAAATTTATGTTTTTGACGAGAAACTTTTTTATAATGATAAAAACATGTTTTTTTAATGGAATAGTTGCATAGTATGCCTTTAATGCGATAGTAACCACCCGTAATGCTAGCAGAGACTGGGAAAAAAGTAGCTTGTTATCCTACTTCACACAAGAGTTGTGAGACTATAGTGTTAGCTCCACCCACCCTGTGAACCTACAGTAACCTACAGAGTGAGTCTATAGTGTTAGCTCCACCCACCCTGTGAACCTACAGTAACCTACAGAGTGAGTCTATAGTGTTAGCTCCACCCACCCTGTGAACCTACAGTAACCTACAGAGTGAGTCTATTGTGTTAGCTCCACCCACCCTGTGAACCTACAGTAACCTACAGAGTGAGTCTATTGTGTTAGCTCCACCCACCCTGTGAACCTACAGTAACCTACAGAGTGAGTCTATAGTGTTAGCTCCACCCACCCTGTGAACCTACAGTAACCTACAGAGTGAGTCTATAGTGTTAGCTCCACCCACCCTGTGAACCTACAGTAACCTACAGAGTGAGTCTATTGTGTTAGCTCCACCCACCCTGTGAACCTACAGTAACCTACAGAGTGAGTCTATTGTGTTAGCTCCACCAACCCTGTGAACCTACAGTAACCTACAGAGTGAGTCTATTGTGTTAGCTCCGCCCACCCTGTGAACCTACAGTAACCTACAGAGTGAGTCTATTGTGTTAGCTCCGCCCACCCTGTGAACCTACAGTAACCTACAGAGTGAGTCTATTGTGTTAGCTCCACCCACCCTGTGAACCTACAGTAACCTACAGAGTGAGTCTATTGTGTTAGCTCCACCAACCCTGTGAACCTACAGTAACCTACAGAGTGAGTCTATTGTGTTAGCTCCGCCCACCCTGTGAACCTACAGTAACCTACAGAGTGAGTCTATTGTGTTAGCTCCGCCCACCCTGTGAACCTACAGTAACCTACAGAGTGAGTCTATTGTGTTAGCTCCGCCCACCCTGTGTCACCACAGACACCAAGTTCATAAATGCTGCAATACTGAAAATGCAAAGGCTTCCATCAATGGGCCATAGGCTCAATCACCATTGTGGTAACTCAGTCGGTGATAGACAGTGACTTAACAGACTTTTATTTACATGGACATCTTTGAGATTATAATGTTAACGATAATTGATTGATTGATCTAATTTGATATTGATTTTATTTGATATGATCAAAAATAACCATAATAACGTTGCTACAGGTTACCAAAGAGGCGAAACAAGCTCGAAGAAGATTCTGGTCCTGAACAGAGAAGGTGGGAGGAAGGTGTTTTTGGTGATGGGCACTGCACATGCTCAGCCTAGCCAGCAGGGGGCTCCACAGAGCCAGCAGGGGGCTTTACAGAGCCTGCAGGGATCACCACAGAGCCGAGACACAGCATGGAACCTCCAGAAGAGCCAAAACATTGTCATACAGCGGATGGACGGCGGCAAAGGAAACATGAGCCACTCGTCACCTCGGCTGCTGACCGGTACCGCTGCCCCCCGCCGCTGTGCTCCCGTGCCCCCACATGCCCCCGGCACGCTGTGTGTGACGGGGAGTCGAACGAGCAGCTTGCGGTCTCAGCTGTCTCTGCCTCCAGTCACCAGGTCCACCCCTCCAAACAGAAGTGCAGGCAAATCAAACACCTCCCTGCCTGTACGAGCTGCCCCGCCCTGCCCGCTGCCCCCATACACAAACACAAACACCCCTCGCTTCTCACGCACGAGCGGCGGTCACAAGATCCTGGTGATGAGCGCCGCCGGCAGGAGGGTCTGTCTGGTGATGAAAGCTTCTCAGCAAGCCCCTCCCACTTCTCAACAAGCTCCTCCCACTTCTCATCAAGCTCCTCCCGTTTCTCAACAAGCTCCTCCCATTCGCCCGCAGCGCCTGCCTTTCCAGCCACCCGCCCGTCACTTCCCCCCCAGAGACCCCCCGGCCCCTGCCTCCCGCCGCCCGTACGTGTGCGAGTTCTGCGGCCTGCGCTACGCTAACGTGGCTAACCTGCGGCAGCACCGCCGCACCATCCACGGCATGGCCGGCGCCACCTTTATCTGCAGGCTGTGTGGGCGGGGCCTCAGCCGCCGGGCGCAGCTCGCCACGCACATGCTGCGCCACAGAGGGGAGCACCGTTACGCCTGTCCTTATTAGACTTTACTAGACTTTTTGTTATTGTATCAACTTACATCATTCTGTTCAGTAAGAGTGGTCAGTTGTCATACAGTGAAACTACAATATGTCGAAAAAATAAAATTCCACCAGTCTGGAGAGAGAGAGAGAGATATATATATATATATATATATATATATATATATATATATATATATATACATATATATATATATATATATATATATATATATATATATTAATAAGGGATGCACCGATCCACATTTTTTCACTTCCGATCCGATTCCGATACCTGAATTTGGATATCTGCCGATACCAATATTTTTCTTGAATATACAGTATAGGCAAAGATTTGGCCAATTAAAGATTTTTTTTTAAATATACCTTGCAAAAAGCAGACAAAATTAAGAAAATATACAAGGCAAAGAAGGATACTATTATACATGTGCAAATTACGACCAGCGCTATCTATATATATATATATATATATATATATATACGGTATATACATATACTTATAGATGCATGTATCTATATATGTATATATATATATATATATATATATATATATATATATATATATATATATATATATATATATAACGTAACGCTGATGACTTTCAATCGAAAACTGTGAGAATTGTTCATTTATTTCAGTGACTGACTTTTCTGTTAAAGCTGTATGAGTTTCTGCAGTTTGATGTGGAGCTCTTTAAAAAAGAGCTTCACCTCAAAATGACTAAAAAAAGGTAATAAAGGAATAGAAACAATATCCATTTGAATTTGTTGACCTACGGTACAACCAAGCTCCTTCAAAATGGATTAACCATATTCTAACGGCAGCATTTTTTACGAGTTGTAGTTTTGTAATCAGGCCCGTATCTAGCTATGAGCACAGGGAGGTCCGGACCTCCCTAATAATTTCAGAGAAAAGAAAAAAAAAACATTTTTTTTTTCTTTTTTTACAAATGTAATTAAAAATATTTTGCAGTGCACTATGTTCCTTTCTTGTTTAAGAATGTTTCGGGAAATGAAAATGTAGCCTATTTAAATAGAATTATCAACAATAACAATCAAGGAAGTTACATGCTTGTAGGCTAGAGAAGAAGAAGAAGCGCGCATGCACGCACATGTTGTGTTGAACCAACCAACAACCAATAAGAATTGTTTAATCTGGCAATAAAGAAATGTGAACTTGACATGCTATTTTAATAGCTTACTCAAAAATGCACCTCCCACTATACAGCAAAGAGAGGAGTCAATGTTTCTTGATATATGCCATTCAGATCAGAATAATTAGTCTAGTCATTAAGTTTGCTGAT
>NC_139624.1:15298453-15303453 GCF_964638095.1 Poromitra crassiceps
ACATGTAGTGAAATGTATCGTTTTACGATGTATGATAAAAAAAAGATATAGAAAACTTCAATAATCCTTTATGATGAATTTCCTAGGTTTCAAAATAACCCACAAATTCTCCTTTACAGTGAGAATCACTTACTTTAATCAGAACTTTGATTTTTGTTTAGACGAGTTCCGAGTTTGCATTTTTATGCACATTGGGCGTGGCTAACACATTGGGCGTGGCTAACACATTGGGCGTGGCTAACACATTGGGCGTGGCTAACACATTGGGCGTGGCTAACACATTGGG
This sequence comes from Poromitra crassiceps, assembly GCF_964638095.1. Classification (NCBI taxonomy): domain Eukaryota; kingdom Metazoa; phylum Chordata; class Actinopteri; order Beryciformes; family Melamphaidae; genus Poromitra; species Poromitra crassiceps. Next base: position 15,298,740 of record NC_139624.1, read on the forward strand.
CGTGGCTAACACATTGGGCGTGGCTAACACGTTGGGTTTGGGCTCATTTGGTATCAGGCAATCATTTTCGTTCCTTCCTTCCTGGACATTTCTCTCTAGCACTGGATCAGGATCAATGACATGAACCTCTTCCTGCGCCATTGTCAAATAGCTTGGGTGCTCATCAAGCTCAGTGTCTGTGAGCCCTAGCAGATGGTCATCAGGCCTGACATTCACAATGTCACTTCTCCCCTCAGAAGGTTTTAACTCATTGAGTGCCAGCCACTTTTGGAGAACGGACGCTCCCAGTGCCAGAGTTTCAGAGCGTTTTCAGTGATTTCTCGAGGCCCACAGAATATTGTGTGATATTACTATGTAAACACCGAACACGCACAAAGAACAAGGAGACTCTATTGTATCATCAGCAAACAAATAAAAGTTTATTGATACCATTTTCCGTTCTTTAGTTATGAGCCGGAGAAGATAGGTTGTTTTGAGCAAAAACATGCGTTTCAAATTAGAAGCTGAGTTATTCCGCCTTTTGTGAAATGAAGCATTTCAAGCACATTCACTGAGTCTGAAGCTAATATTTTCTGATGTAGTGACGTGGTGTAGTTGTGTGGTGCCCTGCGTGCCCCACCCCCCTCTCCCCCCCTCAGCTGCAAACTCCTCCCCACACTAACACACAGCCTCTCACAGCGTCTATTTTCGGAGTGCTCCCGTTTTTGTGCGCCGGCTCCCAGCGCGACACAGAAAAGCCACACCGGACTGCTGAAAATGGTTTGGCCCTTCGGCATCGGGTGCTGCTTTTCTGGCGGCTAATCGTGTGGAGAAACTATGCAGACAGACAGACAGAGGCAGAGGGGCTCAGTTGTGTGCGCGGATTGACTGCTGTTCGCAGCCAACATCAGCTGCAGTCAGAGCCATCTATATGGCTCTGGCTGCAGCATGAGCGGTTTCTCTTTCATCACGGGGATTTTTCCTGTTGTTTTCCTGACCTTTCTCTAATCTGGAGAGCACTGTCGCCACCTAATGAGTCCGTAAAATAGGTTATACACCTTCAATAGCTACAATATTTGTACAGGAGATGCAGGAGGCTTTGATCCACGTCCCACCGTCAAAAAACGCATTTGACGTCGATCGACGTCATTGGCACTCAACGTCACTATTTACTTTGACGTCGATCGACGTCCTTGGCACTCAATGAGTTAAAGAGTGATCCAGTCTCACTTTTGTGAAACCTGGATCAAACACGAACGAGGCGCTCTCTACAGATGCAGCCCTTCTCATGCCGTCCTCTGCCACACCCAGATTTAACTCTGCATGCTCTGTGTGATGATGATGAGATCTCTCACGTGACCCCAATTTCTCCTCACTCCTGAGGTGACTCCTGGTTTCCTTCCTTATCTGATCGCAGTCTAGGGGCGGACTGGTAGTCACTCGCAACACAATGAATATGGAACAATGAATAAGGCTGATTTGTGAATGAAGGTGCAGGGTACTCACATGCTAGCTGTCTGCTCTGGCCTGGGAGCCTCTGGGTGGTCTCTCACATGCTAGCTGTCTGCTCTGGCCTGGGAGCCTCTGGGTGGTGGTACTCACATGGTAGCTGTCTGCTCTGGCCTGGGAGCCTCTGGGTGGTGGTACTCACATGGTAGCTGTCTGCTCTGGCCTGGGAGCCTCTGGGTGGTGGTACTCACATGGTAGCTGTCTGCTCTGGCCTGGGAGCCTCTGGGTGGTACTCACATGGTAGCTGTCTGCTCTGGCCTGGGAGCCTCTGGGTGGTACTCACATGCTAGCTGTCTGCTCTGGCCTGGGAGCCTCTGGGTGGTACTCACATGCTAGCTGTCTGCTCTGGCCTGGGAGCCTCTGGGTGGTACTCACATGCTAGCTGTCTGCTCTGGCCTGGGAGCCTCTGGGTGGTACTCACATGGTAGCTGTCTGCTCTGGCCTGGGAGCCTCTGGGTGGTACTCACATGCTAGCTGTCTGCTCTGGCCTGGGAGCCTCTGGGTGGTACTCACATGCTAGCTGTCTGCTCTCGCCTGGGAGCCTCTGGGTGGTACTCACATGCTAGCTGTCTGCTCTGGCCTGGGAGCCTCTGGGTGGTCTCTCACATGCTAGCTGTCTGCTCTGGCCTGGGAGCCTCTGGGTGGTGGTCTCTCACATGCTAGCTGTCTGCTCTGGCCTGGGAGCCTCTGGGTGGTACTCACATGCTAGCTGTCTGCTCTGGCCTGGGAGCCTCTGGGTGGTCTCTCACATGCTAGCTGTCTGCTCTGGCCTGGGAGCCTCTGGGTGGTACTCACATGCTAGCTGTCTGCTCTGGCCTGGGAGCCTCTGGGTGGTACTCACATGCTAGCTGTCTGCTCTGGCCTGGGAGCCTCTGGGTGGTGGTACTCACATGCTAGCTGTCTGCTCTGGCCTGGGAGCCTCTGGGTGGTCTCTCACATGCTAGCTGTCTGCTCTGGCCTGGGAGCCTCTGGGTGGTACTCACATGCTAGCTGTCTGCTCTGGCCTGGGAGCCTCTGGGTGGTGGTACTCACATGCTAGCTGTCTGATCTGGCCTGGGAGCCTCTGGGTGGTACTCACATGCTAGCTGTCTGCTCTGGCCTGGGAGCCTCTGGGTGGTACTCACATGCTAGCTGTCTGCTCTGGCCTGGGAGCCTCTGGGTGGTCTCTCACATGCTAGCTGTCTGCTCTGGCCTGGGAGCCTCTGGGTGGTCTCTCACATGCTAGCTGTCTGCTCTGGCCTGGGAGCCTCTGGGTGGTGGTACTCACATGCTAGCTGTCTGCTTTGGCCTGGGAGCCTCTGGGTGGTACTCACATGCTAGCTGTCTGCTCTGGCCTGGGATTCTCTGGGTGGTACTCACATGCTAGCTGTCTGTTCTGGCCTGGGAGCCTCTGGGTGGTACTCACATGCTAGCTGTCTGCTTTGGCCTGGGAGCCTCTGGGTGGTACTCACATGCTAGCTGTCTGCTCTGGCCTGGGAGCCTCTGGGTGGTACTCACATGCTAGCTGTCTGCTCTGGCCTGGGAGCCTCTGGGTGGTACTCATATGCTAGCTGTCTGTTCTGGCCTGGGAGCCTCTGGGTGGTACTCACATGCTAGCTGTCTGCTCTGGCCTGGGAGCCTCTGGGTGGTACTCACATGCTAGCTGTCTGCTCTGGCCTGGGAGCCTCTGGGTGGTGGTACTCACATGCTAGCTGTCTGCTCTGGCCTGGGAGCCTCTGGGTGGTGGTACTCACATGCTAGCTGTCTGCTCTGGCCTGGGAGCCTCTGGGTGGTGGTACTCACATGGTAGCTGTCTGCTCTGGCCTGGGGGCTCTGGGTGGTCTCTCACATGCTAGCTGTCTGCTCTGGCCTGGGAGCTTCTGGGTGGTTCTCACATGCTAGCTGTCTGCTCTGGCCTGGGAGCCTCTGGGTGGTCTCTCACATGCTAGCTGTCTGCTCTGGCCTGGGAGCCTCTGGGTGGTGGTACTCACATGCTAGCTGTCTGCTCTGGCATGGGAGCCCCTGGGTGGTCTCTCACATGCTAGCTGTCTGCTCTGGCCTGGGAGCCTCTGGGTGGTACTCACATGCTAGCTGTCTGCTCTGGCCTGGGAGCTTCTGGGTGGTACTCACATGCTAGCTGTCCGCTCTGGCCTGGGAGCCTCTGGGTGGTACTCACATGCTAGCTGTCTGCTCTGGCCTGGGAGTCTCTGGGTGGTCTCTCACATGCTAGCTGTCTGCTCTGGCCTGGGAGCCTCTGGGTGGTCTCTCACATGCTAGCTGTCTGCTCTGGCCTGGGAGCCTCTGGGTGGTGGTACTCACATGCTAGCTGTCTGCTCTGGCCTGGGAGCCTCTGGGTGGTGGTACTCACATGCTAGCTGTCTGCTCTGGCCTGGGAGCCTCTGGGTGGTACTCACATGCTAGCTGTCCGCTCTGGCCTGGGAGGCTCTGGGTGGTCTCTCACATGCTAGCTGTCTGCTCTGGCCTGGGAGCCTCTGGGTGGTCTCTCCCATGCTAGCTGTCTGCTCTGGCCTGGGAGCCTCTGGGTGGTGGTACTCACATGCTAGCTGTCTGCTCTGGCCTGGGAGCCTCTGGGTGGTGGTACTCACATGCTAGCTGTCTGCTCTGGCCTGGGAGCCTCTGGGTGGTGGTCTCTCACATGCTAGCTGTCTGCTCTGGCCTGGGAGCCTCTGGGTCGTCTCGAACCCGGCCAGCTCCTCTCTGGGGGTTTGCAGGAGGCATCCGTGGCAGAGTGGTGGTGGAGCAGGCGTTTGGACGCCTGAAGTGCAAGTGGAGACGGCTGAGGGATCTTCAGAACAGCCATGTGGACATTATGGTGAAGATCATTGTGACATCATGTGCTCAGCACAACATGTGCATTGGACTGCAGAGGGGGCATGCAATGAACATCTACATCAATGTTATAGGCAGGAGCATGAGAATAATTAGCTGAGGGGGATAACAGGAGGTTCAGAGGATTCAGATGAAGGACATAGTCTAAACTAGCTAACTTAGTTTAGTACTTAGATATACTGGTAGATTAAACTATATACTTACAAACCCATTTTATTTATTTTGATTATCAAAAAACAGTAAGGCTTTTTTTATGATTCTTCTTTATTATTCTGAAATGACAGATGGGAATGTTCCCATTTTGTAACAGCAAAATAATGTTGCATATTGTATTTCCAACACTTTTCAACGAAACAAAACAAAATGTCAACATGGCGTTTGAGACATGTTACAATCA
>NC_139624.1:15308453-15320953 GCF_964638095.1 Poromitra crassiceps
GCTTTGATGTTACAATTACGGCTAAAAATGAGACAATAAACAAGGTTGTGATATCTCCACAATTAAAATAAAACAGCAGGGGCTCTATTCTCCCCCTGGCCTTAAATTTGTGCTATTAGTGGGTGTGGTCATGTGCATTGCCTAATACTTCCTGCCAGATTGCATGGCGCTAACCATTTAACTACGCGTTTTTAAGCGTAGAATTATTCACAACTGTGGCCATTGGCGATCTGCAGTAAACCAATCACATTCTTCCCTCCCAAGCTCCGATCCACGGAGATCCAGTCCGGTTGTGGCTGCATGCTGTCATCTATCCATGCCAATTTGGAGATCTCAGTGCATCACAGATCATATCCTAAACACCTCTCCTGCACCACACACACTGAAGAAGACAGATCATAGTCTAAACACCTCTCCTGCACCACACACGCTGAAGAAGACAGATCATAGTCTAAACACCTCTCCTGCACACACTGAAGAAGACAGATCATAGCCTAAACACCTCTCCTGCACCACACACTGAAGAAGACAGATCATAGCCTAAACACCTCTCCTGCACCACACACTGAAGAAGACAGATCATAGCCTAAACACCTCTCCACCACACACTGAAGAAGACAGATCATAGTCTAAACACCTCTCCTGCACCACACGCTGAAGAAGACAGATCATAGCCTAAACACCTCTCCTGCACCACACACTGAAGAAGACAGATCATAGCCTAAACACCTCTCCTGCACCACACGCTGAAGAAGACAGATCATAGCCTAAACACCTCTCCTGCACCACACACTGAAGAAGACAGATCATAGCCTAAACACCTCTCCTGCACCACACACTGAAGAAGACAGATCATAGCCTAAACACCTCTCCTGCACCACACGCTGAAGAAGACAGATCATAGTCTAAACACCTCTCCTGCACCACACACTGAAGAAGACAGATCATAGTCTAAACACCTCTCCTGCACCACACACTGAAGAAGACAGATCATAGCCTAAACACCTCTCCTGCACCACACACTGAAGAAGACAGATCATAGCCTAAACACCTCTCCTGCACCACACACTGAAGAAGACAGATCATAGTCTAAACACCTCTCCTGCACCACACACGCTGAAGAAGACAGATCATAGTCTAAACACCTCTCCCACACACACTGAAGAAGACAGATCATAGCCTAAACACCTCTCCTGCACCACACGCTGAAGAAGACAGATCATAGTCTAAACACCTCTCACACACGCTGAAGAAGACAGATCATAGCCTAAACACCTCTCCTGCACCACACACTGAAGAAGACAGATCATAGCCTAAACACCTCTCCTGCACACACACTGAAGAAGACAGATCATAGTCTAAACACCTCTCACACACGCTGAAGAAGACAGATCATAGTCTAAACACCTCTCCTGCACCACACACTGAAGAAGACAGATCATAGCCTAAACACCTCTCCTGCACACACACTGAAGAAGACAGATCATAGTCTAAACACCTCTCACACACACTGAAGAAGACAGATCATAGCCTAAACACCTCTCCTGCACCACACACTGAAGAAGACAGATCATAGCCTAAACACCTCTCCTGCACCACACGCTGAAGAAGACAGATCATAGCCTAAACACCTCTCCTGCACCACACGCTGAAGAAGACAGATCATAGCCTAAACACCTCTCCTGCACCACACACTGAAGAAGGGCTGCTGCACATCACAGATCATAGCCTAAACACCTCTCCACCACACACACTGAAGAAGGGCTGCTGCACATCACAGATCATAGCCTAAACACCTCTCCTGCACCACACGCTGAAGAAGACAGATCATAGTCTAAACACCTCTCCTGCACCACACACTGAAGAAGACAGATCATAGCCTAAACACCTCTCCTGCACCACACGCTGAAGAAGACAGATCATAGCCTAAACACCTCTCCTGCACCACACGCTGAAGAAGACAGATCATAGCCTAAACACCTCTCCTGCACACACGCTGAAGAAGACAGATCATAGCCTAAACACCTCTCCTGCACCACACACTGAAGAAGACAGATCATAGTCTAAACACCTCTCACACACACTGAAGAAGACAGATCATAGCCTAAACACCTCTCCTGCACCACACACTGAAGAAGACAGATCATAGCCTAAACACCTCTCCCACACACACTGAAGAAGACAGATCATAGTCTAAACACCTCTCACACACACTGAAGAAGACAGATCATAGCCTAAACACCTCTCCTGCACCACACACTGAAGAAGACAGATCATAGCCTAAACACCTCTCCTGCACCACACACTGAAGAAGACAGATCATAGTCTAAACACCTCTCACACACACTGAAGAAGACAGATCATAGTCTAAACACCTCTCCTGCACCACACACTGAAGAAGACAGATCATAGCCTAAACACCTCTCCTGCACACACGCTGAAGAAGACAGATCATAGTCTAAACACCTCTCCTGCACACACGCTGAAGAAGGGCTGCTGCCCAAACGTCTGTGTGGCAATAAAAGTATTCAACTTCGAGTGCTGTCCTCCTTTCTCAACGGTCCTAAAAAATCGAATCCGACTCAACCCAACCCGCTTGAGACCGAGATCAACTCGCCCGCCGTTGTCACATACACTCAGCCCGAGACCAAAACAAACAAACAGTTATTAGACCTAGTAGGACATTATAAAAAGTGTGCAATTAATGCTGCCGCGGCTCAAATAATGGGAACGGTATGTATGTGTTACTGCCATAAATGTTTTTCAGCTTTCATGCTGTTATATGGACGTATGCTTATCCCTTTTCAGGCTCTCTCTCTCCTGCATCTCCGCTGCCTAATTACGCACCCAGTAGCCCCGCATTTCCCACCAATTTAGTCTGTCATTTTCCCCATGGCGCACATAAAGAAACATGCTTCCGTCACTGTTAACTTTTGCAGTAGCTAGGCCCAGGTTACTGGCTATATCCCCGGCGCACTGAACAAGGCCTGGTTTTGAAAAGCGATAACCGCAAAATTAACGCCCTTTGGGGAGATCGCTTTAGGCTGGTATTTAAGGCCGAAACGCCCATTCTGGCCTATTCTGGCACTGTGCCACGCCTCATCAGCGTAAAGCGCATTTCGGGGCGGAAAAACATGACGCTATCTTCCCGAGTCACGGGTAGGCAGGCGAAAAGTGTTTTTTTTTTGCATTTAACGCCAGTTTAGCGCCTAAGACCAGGGGGAGAATAGAGCCCCAGGTGTCTACCGGAAGAGACATTTGTTGTTAACGCAACGTCACGGTGATTTGGTCTATATAGTGCCCTAGCACCCAGCGTGCTCCACCAATCACAGAAGATCATACAGCGAGCGCCACCATTCAAAGACGTCAACATTATACTTTAAAATTGTGGGTGTATTCTCCATGACATCGAATAAAAAATGTAAAAAAATAAACAAGGATGATATCATACACATTTGTGGCTTCTACAGGAACATACTGTATACCATCGTTTCACAACTAGCTCGCCCGTGGTAAGTCTACATTGGGTGGTTATGGCTAATAATCAAAGGGTGCTTTCACGCTGGTGACCACGTACCATTCCCGAGCACACTTGGCCCCAAATTGACCCCAGTTTTGGAACATTTAATGAGTGTGAACATTGCGTTCCGTTCCGTTCTGCTCCCGGGCGCCCAACGGGGAACCGTGACAGGATCCACTTGAAAAGGTGGTCTGGGCAGCGCTTTGGCGTGCACGGGCACGGAACACTTGTGAGTGTGAAAGCCAACCATATCCGAACCACATAGACAACACACGGGCGAGGATATACTGCAGGCATACTTGATGACGCAAGTGCACTCCGGTTCCCGCGCGCAGAAAACGGGTGCCCGGGTGCGAAACAGAACGAAACGAAAGCAATCATTCCCGGTGAGAAAGCACCCTAAGTCTCATTGCAACATATGAATGTGAAAAATACTCTTCTGGAACCATGGTGTCATGTGACTGTTGAGCTCTATTCGCCTTTTTCACTTCCCACCCAATTCACCCATTTTCTGTCTAAAAGGCAGGAAGTAACACAGGACAGGTGCAAGCAAAGAATTAACGGGGCCCCCGGCACTGGATCACCCAAATGGATTGGAAGTTGGAAACCCTCATTAATGTTTTGCTTGCGCGTGTGTGTGTGTGGGTGTGTGTGTGTGCATGCGTGCGTGCATGCGTGTGCATGCGTGTGCGTGCGTGCGTGCGTGCGTGCGCGCGTGCGTGTGTGTGTGTGTGTGTGTGTGTGTGCGTGCGCGTCCATGTGTTACATATTGATTACCTCTCTACTGGGGATTCAAGGGGGCTTGCTGCCTCTCTCTCTAGCTAGATTGTTTTCTGTCATTTTTTTTCTTCATTTTTGTCTTTATGTCACGCTATATTTCTGTCTTTCTCTCAGTTGTTTCTCATTTCATGGCTGTGCCAGCAGGGGGGGGGGCTTTTGTAATTTAACCCATGGGTGATTCCCAACCAGGGGTAGGTGTACCCTACTTGAGCAGCTTGCAGGGGGTACTTGGAAAGATTGGGGATTACAATGTATTTACAAAATGATGGGGACAAAAACCTTCTCTCTCTCTCTCTCTCTCTCTCTCTCTCTCTCTCTCTCTCTCTCTCTCTCTCTCTCTCTCTATATATATATGTGATCGATTAGAACCACAGAGATGTCTTTCAAGCTTTAATGAAGTATCACAGGCAGAAAGTAAGGCAGAAGCAACATACAGAGCTTACAGATTGCAGAAAGGGAATAGGACCATACATATCATAGCAGAACAATACCTTTATACCCCCCCCACATTCGAGGTATGACATCGTTGGTGATGTCACAACGTCCGGGGAGGTATGACATCATCAATGACCTCACAAAGTCACGTCTGCCATCACAGTCAGCCTAGACCGTCTGACATCGCTGATGACCTCACAGGGGAAACTCTGACATCATCATTGCGTCGTGGCTCCTTGGTTCGTGGGCGTCAATTGTCAATTATTTGTGCTGTTATGGTTATTATTAGCCTAGTTACTCATATATATATATATATATATATATATATATATATATATATGTGTGTATATATATACATATATATGTATATATATATATATATATATATATATATATATATATATATATATATATATATATATATATATATATATATATATATATATATATATATGTGTGTATATATATCAGTGCGGCTGGTGAGCTTCGGTCGCCACCGTAAAAAATGTGGCCGTTTTTTTTCTTCTCTTGTGGGCGTTTTTTTTTCTCTTTTGCAGTTTGAAGACAGATTTAGAGGAATATCTCATTTTAAATTGGCATTAGGATTAGACTGTTGTGATGTCATTATTCAGTTTTAACCATCAATAATTGTTCCTTTTCTCATTATTTAATTTCTCAGAGTAAATACTGTATATTTATTTCGAGATTTTTGTCAATTATTTGTGCTGTTATGGTTATTATTAGCCTAGTTACTCACTTCTACACTACCTTAGATTGTGTTACTTATGGATGGCATGGAATTATAGTGAAAATAGATTATCCCCCCTTTTTGCTGGGGACCCCACTTTGAAAACCACTGGCTTATAGGCTGTGATTACTATTTATATAAATCTATTTATTCACATATATTCATGATATATTATGGTATACAGCCTACCTGTGACATCAATGTTTTGATTATGAAAATGTAGCCTATTACTGCATGCCTGATCCTATGATGTCATTGTAATCACACTCAGGTGTGCTTTCACAAGACAGGTGTTGTCCATTCAATCAGCCCACCTGTCTTTATAATGGCTGTCTTGCACTGTGTTTGTATGAGACTTGACAAAGTCTATGGCCGAAACTGTTGTCAAATAGCGTTAAATTACACTTTATTGCATCTGGAACCAGAGTGTGCCTTCCCCTGGCTGCAACAACGTCAGCATGGCTACTCGTTTAGTTACATTCCAATTCATCAACTTTGGAGCGTTATTTACCCCCCCTTCCCGACATGCTAGGTTGACATGCTTCGTCCCAATCAATTCCTTATTTCTTCTACTTTCATATGGTATAAAGATTACCACTCACGCTTTAAAAACGGGCTCGCAGTCAGCGATGGATTTACCGGCCAAATTCAGTTTAAAAATGTGGGAATTTAAGGTTGCGGTTTTTATTAGGAAAAATGACAGCATGAAACATAAATACGAAAAAAATTGCGCTGCTTGGTGAACCATTTCCACGCCGAATTTAATAGAAGGCCCGGATAACTTGAAATCAATTGACTTACTTGTATATACAACTATGCCGTCTCTAATGGAACCGCTGCAGCCGAGTCGTTGCAAATATCCCAGTTTTCTGACATTGCAAATATCCCAGTATCCCGCAGTAGCGCAGCCCGCAACTCGAAACTCGAAACTCGTTTTGGCTCGTAATCCAATGCAACGACTGTCTGGCTTGTGAACACTTACTGCTTGATAAAAAGTAAATAAAAATGAGGGGGAAATATAATATGCTGCTACTGTCATCAGTAAATGTCGTAAATCATTCCTGTCAGGTCATCACATGGGTCATCACAGCAAAGTGGATTTCACTTCCTAGTATTTGATTCAGCGTTGAGAGACTCATTCATCAGTGGACGATACAATGTCAATCTTAGCAATCTATCCAATCAACAACCAATTAGGTTGAATAAATTAATTGTTTGGTATTGATTGGTGAGGGCGGGTTATGCTCCAGCTGAATATTATTGGTTGAAAAACACATCATTTCACTGTTCCTTTTCAAATGCATGCGTTTTCAACCAATAATATTTTGCATGAGATAAATTACCATGGGAATCAAACGCCCTAGGGGAGGATTTTTTTCTCCTCTACCCCCCGAGGGCATGACCAGGGCATGACAGACTGGCACAGACTCTGTCTGCATGCTGCTCCATCACTGCCCTACAGAGGTCACTGTTGTGGAAGCATTTTAAGAATAACATGATTTTTATTAAGAAAAAACACATTTGATTGATATTTTATTAAAAAAATATATATTATTATATAAAATCCCCCATCTCTTCTAGAAAATAGAGGAGAACCATCCTCCTATGCCTCACTGGAAAAAAATACGTATATACGTTTGTATACGTATATACAGTACATACATATATGAGAGCTTCAGTGCCCAGGGGTGCCTGGCCATAGTATCTCCCAAAAAGGTCATATAAATGACAAGAGCCCCACTTTTACTGCTGCAGCACCACCGTAAACAAGTAACAACTCTATAACTTTTTTGCCATTTCTCATATTCTATTTCTATTTGTCTCTATTTCCCCCTCTTTCCCGCTCTGTCACTCTGCCACTCTGTCACTCTGTCATTCTGTCACTCTGTCACTTTATTTCCTCTGATTTATCTTTCATTCTCAATTAAATATCATCTTTCTTTTTTTTTTATCTCTCTGCCTTTCTCTCTATTAAGTGAATTAAAGTGAAATCTGAAAAACAAATGTATGAAAATAACTGTTGTGTGTGTGTGCGCACGTGCATGTGTCTCTGTGTGTGTGGGGGGGGGGGGGGGGGCAGGGCTTAATGAAATAGGAGGTTATGGGGCTCTGTAGGGACGATCAATGAGGGGGGAGGAGTGTGTATGTGTGTGTGTGTGTGTGTGTGTGTGTGTGTGTGTGAGAGAGAGAGAGAGAGAGAGAGAGAGAGAGAGAGGGAAGGACAAGAGAGAGTCCATCATTTGAGCGCCGTTTGCCGAGCGACACACTCTCTCTTCTCACCGGAGTGAAGAGAGAGAGAAAGAAAGAAAGAAAGAAAGAACAAAAGAAAGAAAGAAAGAAAGAAAGAAAGAAAGAAAGAAAGAAAGAAAGAAAGAAAGAAAGAAAGAAAGAAAGAAAGAAAGAAATGGAAAAATGATCAGGATGACCAATGCAAAAACTTGAGAGACAGAGACAGACACACACACACACATAGAGAGAGAGAGAGAGAAAGAGAGAGAGAGAGAGGAAACTTCACCAACCAGAAACCAAAAACCATGCAGGAGGGGTTCACTTATTAAACAATTTTTTTGTGTTTTTTTTCTAAAATAATTTTTCCTCCTCTATAACTAAACCCCAACACTTTGAGGAAAGGAGACGATCTTTCAAACAATACGGACATTTTACTTTAATAGTTTATTTTATTTTTGTTTAGTTATTATTTTTTTTAGTAAAACGGCATTCTGCCTGGTGATGTTGTGGGTCCTGGGAGTTGTCATGGTGATGGTCGCCGTGGGAGACGGAGCACGGGTGGTGAGTGGTGAGTAGCCTAAAAGTACGTTAAAAATGTCTCTGGCATGTCTGCATCAATGTCCTTAATTTTGTGTGTATATTTTAATATTTTTACTGTAATAATACTGTTAACCAAATTTCGACGGAAAAATGTCCGCAAACCATGGCGGCGGAAAAACTCAAAATTCAGATGCATCTGTCCGTGTGTGTGTGTGTGTGTGTGTGTGTGTGTGTGTGTGTGTGTGTGTGTGTGTGTGTGTGTGTGTGTGTGTGTGTGTGTGTGTGTGCGTGCAATGGGACAGTGCTTGGCCACATTGAATGGATTACATGTACACATGGTAAAATGTGTTCTGGTTGATCAGATTGCAATGGGACAGTGCTTGACCACATTGACATACACATGGCATTAAAATGTGTTCTGGTTGCGTTGAATGGGACAGTGCTTCACCACATTGACATACACATGGCATTAAAATGTGTTCTGGCTGATCAGATTAATGGGACAGTGCTTGACCACATTAACTTGATCACATGTACACCTGGTATTCAAATGTGTTCTGGCTGATCAGATTGCAATGGGACAGTGCTTGACCACATTAACTTGATTACATGTACACCTGGTATTATGTGTTTTGGGTGATCCGATTTCAATGGGATAGTGCTTGACCACATTAACCTGATCACATTTACACATGGTATTAATATGTCTCCAGTGTCCACAATGAGATCTGATTGCGATCCGATCAGGCAAGCGCGATAGCGTAGAGCAGCAGAAACACAGCTGTGACTGTTGTTGTATTGAGAACACGTTTGCATTTCCTTGTGTTCAATGTGGTCACAATGCGTCCCTGACCACCTCCGGAGGTGTTTTGGCCGATCAGATCACAATCCGTCCTCAATGTGTCTTGGGCTGCATTTACACCTGTAATTTCATGTGGTCCAGCACTATCCCATTGCAATCTGATCCCCCAAAACACATTGTAATGCCAGGTGGAAATGGGGTCGTTGTCATGGAAACCGAAGGCCCAGTTTGCCGTTTTATGCAGGGAGTGTTGTCGTGTAAAGCAAACACACAGATCAACATGTGTCCCAGGCAGACTGGTCTGAAGGCTTCTGCTGAGGTGGTGAGAGAGCTGACGTTCAGGACAAGTTTGACGGGACATCGGTACAAGCTTTAGACCACTGGTTCCCATCCTTGGGATCACGAGCCCAAGTGGGGTCACCTGGAATTCAAATGATAAAGGTCGCCAGATTTTTTTGATTTTTTTAACAACCTACTGAAGAGGATTAGGGGCCACATCAAAATGTATTTGAGTTCTAAGTTTAAGTCAGAATTCTGGAGGGAAGAATAATCAGAATTCTGAGGGGGGAAAAAATCTGAATTCGGAGGAAGAAAGTCAGAAGACTTCTGAGATTAAAGTCAGAATTCGGAGGTTTAAAGTCAGAATTCTCAGATTAAAGTCAGATTTCGGAGGGGGAAAAAGTCAGAATTTTGAGTTTACAAATTACAAGAATTGCTGTCACACAAGAAAGTAGTTGAGACATTTAGCACTGTAAATACGAAGGCTACCGAAGCATCATATCGTGTGGCGTTACGCATAGGCTGGTAAACCCCACAACATTGGTGAAATGTTGATCCTCCCTGCTGCTAAAGATATGTGTTCGGTAATGATAAGAGAAGCTAAATGTCATCCTGATGTCTGACAATAGGCTACAATCCAGCGACATGAAAAGCAATGCTATGGTGCGCACTGCGCAGTGAGATTATTAATGCTATGGTGCGCACTGCGCAGTGAGATTATTAATGCTATAGTGCGCACTGCGCAGTGAGATTATTAATGCTATGGTGCGCACTGCGCAGTGAGATTATTAATGCTATGGTGCGCACTGCGCAGTGAGATTATGCTATGGTGCGCACTGCTCAGTGAGATTATTAATGCTATGGTGCGCACTGCTCAGTGAGATTATTAATGCTATGGTGCGCACTGCGCAGTGAGATTATGCTATGGTGCGCACTGCGCAGTGAGATTATTAATGCTATGGTGCGCACTGCGCAGTGAGATTATTAATGCTATGGTGCGCACTGCGCAGTGAGATTATGCTATGGTGCTCACTGCGCAGTGAGATTATTAACACATTGAGTGCCAGCCATGTTTTCATTCCTGTAGGTAAGTTGTGCCAGGGGTGTTTTTGACGATTCTGGCTCATTTTAGAACAGCCGAGGATTCTTTTCTGTTAAGAATTCATGAACACCAATCATCTAAAAATAACTAATAGAATGTGTGCTTTCTCTGTCTAAAAGAGTTAGTTTGCAGAGTTAGTAGTTATGTAGATATTAGCCGTTGAGTACAGCATGGTTTCAGCGTCTGGAAATTTATTCAGAGATAAATGGCTTTTTGTGAAACAGTCACTTTAACCATTCATTTTTGGCATCAGTAAGACCGTCAGACATTCTAAACAATAGTTTTGAACAGTAATTTCCTCCATAACAACAGGAAACACCCCTCTCATTCAAACTCCTCCCTCCGTGTGTCTTCTCCTCCTTCCTCCTGGCTCTAACAGCGGGCGTGTCAGAAGCGCGTTGCTGCTGCCTGCCTGCCTGTCTGCCTGTCGGGCAAGACGAGTCTGAAATGGATTACTGTAAAATCGCGTCGCCATTTCCTTGAATGGCTTGCTCCCGCGGTGTGTGTGTGTGTGTGTGTGTGTGTGTGTGTGTGTGTGTGTGTGTGTTCGCGCGTTGCTCCGCGGCTCTGGGGGGAAGGGATCTCTGTCCGTTCTGTGTGTGTGTCTACGGGCTTCTGACTGTAAAATCGCCAAGCCATTTCCGCGGGAGGCGGCTGCTTTTGGTCCCGTGGCTTTTGGGTCCCGTGGCTGTGGCTTCTCTCTGTCTCTGTCGCCACTTAGTGGTCGGTAAAATAGATTACACACATGCTCTTGCTCCAAATAGTTATCTCGAAGATGTAAAAGGGGTTGATTGATGTCCCACCGTCAAAAAAAAAAAATGTTTATGTAAGACGAGTTAGCTCGTCCTTGGCACTTAAGCGCTGGATTATGTAAGACGAGTTAGGTCGTCTATGGCACTTAATGAGTTAATGCTATGGTGCGCACTGCGCAGTGAGATAATGCTATGGTGCTCACTGCGCAGTGAGATTATTAATGCTATGGTGCGCACTGCACAGTGAGATAATGCTATGGTGCACACTGCGCAGTGAGATTATTAATGCTATGGTGCGCACTGCGCAGTGAGATTATTAATGCTATGGTGCGCACTGCACAGTGAGATAATGCTATGGTGCGCACTGCGCAGTGAGATTATTAATGCTATGGTGCGCACTGCGCAGTGAGATAATGCTATGGTGCTCACTGCGCAGTGAGATTATTAATGCTATGGTGCGCACTGCACAGTGAGATAATGCTATGGTGCGCACTGCACAGTGAGATAATGCTATGGTGCTCACTGCGCAGTGAGATTATTAATGCTATGGTGCGCACTGCACAGTGAGATAATGCTATGGTGCGCACTGCGCAGTGAGATAATGCTATGGTGCGCACTGCACAGTGAGATTGCCGAGAGCACACGTAAGGATTTATGCACAATACGAGCGATGGTAAACAAACCGCGTCACTGGGTCTGGGTGGCAACGGCAATGGAACCCTATGGAGCCTGAGTTTGAGCGTCTGACTCTAGCCGGCTGACCGTGTTTACATTTTAAAAACTGCGACAGTTCACACAGCTTTACCACGACATCACCTTATGTTCAGACCTTACAGTGGGCCAAATTCTTCCGGGTCCGTCTAACACTTCCGGCGGTCACGGCGCCAAATATGAAAGAACGTCATGAAGAAGAGAGTTGTTTTTGTAGTGGACAGCGCAGGGTGTAAAACAAAGAACGTAGCCTACTACTTTGAGCTCGGTACACAGCAAGCAAGCGGAGTATCCACTGTTAGCCAGGTCAGATAACATTATCGACGACAATGACGAGCACTTGTAAAACATACCTGGACTCCAACAAAGAAAGTTTCGGATGGTTTTCTCTCCTCCGAGGCAGCGCGAGCCATTAACGTTAATAAAGACCCGCAGACGTTAACGTAATTCCCTGGAATGCGAGACTTAACGAGCCAGTTACATGGCGTTGCATTCTTAGACATTGCCGTTTGCTTTTATTTGGTATGTTACATACAATTGGCTAAATTATTAGTTAATTCAGAGTTAGATGATATTGGAGCAGCGCAGCCATTTTTTATTTT
>NC_139624.1:15323453-15325953 GCF_964638095.1 Poromitra crassiceps
ATTTTCTGTAAAAATGTGTAAAAATGGGTACATTGCTCAGCGTTGATTTCGTTACTTCAACTCACCTACTACTAGATGTAAAATTTGACGAGCTTTCCAATGCCGCCAGTCCCGTGTCTTTTGGTGCTTCCGTTCCAGAGATATGGTCTCTTGGCAAGGAGCTATTGAAAGTTAACCTAGCTACAGTATGCTATGCGGGTGAACAAGATGGCTGCCTTTTGCTTTTCGTCGAGAGCTCTGAAGGGGCGTGGAGGACCTCTAGAGGCGGGACCATGGCTCACAAGACTTGTAGTTCATAGGCGCTCCAGTTCCGCAAGCGGGGAGGGAAGCCGGGTGACGCGTAACGCGTCATCCGGCTTCCTTAAAAATGTGAGAGATGCCTGATAGGTCAGGCAGTGAAGCTCCAATTTCAAAATATTTCAACGGATTCTAAAACCTTAGGGGCGTGAGATTGATATATATTCATATTCCCCACGGTAAAGCCGTCCTTTAAGCAGGGGGTGCTGGGAGGAAGGGAGTCTCGGCGGGGCCCGCCGGAAAAAGATTTGACCTTTTTTTGGACATTTTTAGCCATATTTAGAGGAATACCAACCAGGGCTTCCTTGACAGCCAGAACGAGCCAACTGTGCGTTTGGCCCAAAAAATAATAAATGATCCCTCTCATCCCCTCCACCAGGACTTTGAGCTGCTTCCATCGGGCAGGCGGCTCCGAGTCCCGCGGTGTCGGATGAACAGGACCAAAAACTCTTTTGTGCCTCATGCCATCACCCTCCTGAATAAGCAGGGGGGTAAATAGGCGCGACTTTGGGGGTAGCCATTGAATGATTTGATTAAATTGGGGGGGGGGGGGGGGGGGGGGGCTGTTAGTATTAGTCTATTTAATGGAAATGAGGTGGATATGTCGGACTTGCCTGTCCCTACAAACTCCAGGTGGATTTATTGCTGTCCTTATCTTCTATTTTTTATATTCTACATTTTATGTCTGGTTTTTAGGACCTTACATTGCTGCAGGTTTAAGTCTGTATGTGCCCATGTGTCTTTGATCTTTTTGTATCTTTTGACTTTCTGTACGTTGGCACTTGTTGCACATTACAACAAATTTCTGTGAAAGCAGACAATAAATGAACTTGAACTTGAACTTGAATATCTCATTTTAAATTAACATTAGGATTATACTGTTGTGATGTAATTATTCAGTATTTTCTCCTTTTCTCACTCATTCAGAGCAAAGAGGGAGATATATAGCATGATGATAATGCTCTATATCTCCCTATTTGCTCTGAATACACCAGTTAACATGACACAGAGTTAACATGATAGAAATATTATCAGCAAACTTAATGACTAGACTAATTATTCTGATCTGAATGGCATATATCAATAAACATTGACTCCTCTCTTTGCTGTATAGTGGGAGGTGCATTTTTGAGTAGGCTATTAAAATAGCATGTCAAGTTCACATTTCTTTATTGCCAGATTAAACAATTCGTATTGGTTGTTGGTTGGTTCAACACAACATGTGCGCGCATGCGTGCTTCTTCTTCTTCTCTAGCCTACAAGCATGTAACTTCCTTGATTGTTATTGTTGATAATTCTATTTAAATAGGCTACATTTTCGGTATATCAATAATGCAATCATTTCCCGAAACATTCCCAAACAAGAAAGCAACATAGTGCTGGGTGCTGCAGCACCTGCAGCACCCGTACTTCCCGTGGCCCTGGCTATAGAGCACCGCAGGAATGAGTCCGGAAGTAGCATGTTGTATCTTCAGGGGAAAAGTGAATGGGGATTTCACTTAGGGTGCTTTCTCACTGGGGAGTGGAACCGAGCACACTTGTCCCCAAATTGACCCCAGGTCTGGTTCGTTTCATGAGTGTGAACGTTGCATTCCCTGCCCGTGCCCGGGCGCCGAACAGCGAACCGTGACAGGGTTCACTTAAAAAGGTGATGGGGAACACTTGGGCGTGCCCGGGGACGGAACACTTGTGAATGTGAACGCCAACCGTACCAAATCACGTAGACAAGACACGGGCGAGGATACACTCCAGCCGTAGTTGATAACGCAAGTGTGCTCTGCAAGTGTTCCGTTCTGTTCCCGAGCACGGAATACATTTTGTAATGTGAAAGCTGACCAGCGGGGGAGAGGGGAGGGGGAGGAATCAGACTCTGGCATGGAACAGAACGAAAGCAATCGTTCCCAGTGAGAAAGCACCCGCATAAAATAAGATCCGTTAACAAAAGTTTATGGGAGAGGTCATTTGTGTTCAGCAGGTTAATCTTCACAAACATTCATCACTTTTATGACTTTTGAAACCTAAATGCTTTTTCTTTGTTAAACACGATTTTCAGAAAACGATAGAAGTTGCTGTAATCCCTTTACAGTATGTAATCGATTACTGTCCAGCCCTGATTGATTCACAGGTGACTGCCATGGTGATTTGCTATGGGGCCGGTTGATGGGCTGATGGGCGTATCGATCAGAGCACTGTGATTGGACGA
>NC_139624.1:15330953-15335953 GCF_964638095.1 Poromitra crassiceps
CAAAACATACTGTATTATGATGGCAGAATTTCACTCCAAAATGAATCTCTCTCACCACACTGGAAACATAGCAGCTCATTCTCTCCACAATGGAAACACAGCATTCTGAAGTCAGTTAGTCAGTATTCTGACTGTTACAGCGCAGATTAAACGTTTAGAAAACCGTTTCTTTGTTAGGATGAATAAATTATCGTGCTGAGATCGTACACATGGCACGGACTCGCGGGGCGGCCAGAGGCCATGCTGGGCGCGGCCAGAGGCCATGCTGGGCGCGGCCAGAGGCCATGCTGGGCGCGGCCAGAGGCCATGCTGGGCGCGGCCAGAGGCCATGCTGGGCGCGGCCAGAGGCCATGCTGGGCGCGGCCAGAGGCCATGCTGGGCGCGGCACCACTGGGTAATTCCTTTGCGAAAGACGGAGGCCCGATAGCGAGTGGCGGGAGGCAGCGCAGCAGGAGCACGTCCGCGAGCCGAGTGCACCCTCCACGTCCCTGGGCCCCAAACAGGCCTTATGACAGTCGTCTGGGCACCAAGCTGGCCCCACACTGGGTGCACAACTGCAGCGGCCCCATTGTCAAGTCCATACTCAGCTCTTCTTTCTTTTGAATGGCGAATTGAACAGTCAAAATGATTGCACCCGACATCTGCAGTTTGTTAGCGTTCAGCTGCAGTTGTTAGCCTCCCATCGTTAGCCTGCTTCGCTCGTCGCGGAGCTACTACGTCTTATCCAAGGTGATCTGATTGGTTGAAGTATCCCTCCCAGACAGTCATCCAATCACCTGCCAAGTAGTCTTTTTTAACGTGACATTGGCTCTGCTGCAGGACTTTCCTTTGTGAAAACAAAACACGTCCATCTGGAAGCGTCGGGTTAGAGTTGCATGGAGGTGAGTCAAGATTCAGCAGCGAGGTGTGGAAGCACTAAACAGTTATAGCCTCAGCCTGTAGGTACAGGGAATCACAGTGGAGACACCGCTCTCCTGGAGGCCTGTGGAGCCTCCTCCCGCGCCGTGCTGTAGCGGGGAGGAGCGGTTGGTACCTTGGGCAGTGGCGTGCTGAGCTCTGCCTCGTTCAGCACCTCGGACAGCTCCCCTGCCACAGACAGAGGGAGTAGCGCTGACATGTGCTCCAGTAGTCTCTCCCCAGACTCAAATATTACGTTGAATCGCTGCCCTCCGCATACTACATAAATGAGTCTGTGCCACTTCACAGCCACTTCTGGGGTTTGAGGGCGGGTCTAGGGGGGTTGAATGAGTGACAGGTCGTAGCACCAATGAGAGAGCGGTTAAAAAAAGTGGGCTGTGCCTCCCCTGTCGACTGATCGCAAAGTCGTTACTGATTGGGGAAGACTGAATCCACCACTGGCCAATCACTGGCCAAGTGAACGGTTCACTTCCGACCCCAGCCCTCTGAGGGAAAGTGTCCCAGACCCAGAGAGAGATCTGCAGCATGCAGTAACGTAGTGTATCAGACCCAGAGAGAGATCTGCAGCATGCAGTAACGTAGTGTATCAGACCCAGAGAGAGATCTACAGCATGCAGTAACGTAGTGTATCAGACCCAGAGAGAGATCTACAGCATGCAGTAACGTAGTGTATCAGACCCAGAGAGAGCTCTGCAGCATGCAGTAACGTAGTGTATCAGACCCAGAGAGAGATCTACAGCATGCAGTAACGTAGTGTATCAGACCCAGAGAGAGATCTACAGCATGCAGTAACGTAGTGTATCAGACCCAGAGAGAGATCTGCAGCATGCAGTAACGTAGTGTATCAGACCCAGAGAGAGATCTGCAGCATGCAGTAACGTAGTGTATCAGACCCAGAGAGAGATCTGCAGCATGCAGTAACGTAGTGTATCAGACCCAGAGAGAGATCTGCAGCATGCAGTAACGTAGTGTATCAGCGTAAGAACTCTCATGGGTCTGGCATTGTGACTAGTGCTCCAGTGACCGTGTCATGTATAGTGGGGTGTGTGTGTGTGTGTAGTGCAGTGTGTGTGTGTGTGTGTGTGTGTGTGTGTGTGTGTGTGTGTGTGTGTATAGTGCAGTGTGCGTGTGTGTGTGTGTGTGTGTGTGTGTGTGTGTGTGTGTGTGAGAGAGAGAGAGAGAGAGTAATGGGCAGTTTTGTGTTGTCTTCTTCCAGAGGTGACAGCAGCAAGTGACCCGGTCAAACATCCTGGAGGCAGCGAGGACAATCGCCCACAAGTTCTCATGACTGTTACCTCAGGTGCCTAACTGACTTACAGTCAGAGATGGAAAGTGGCTAAGTACAAATACCTTTTTATACGTATGTAGGATTTTCAGGTATCTGTACTTCACCAGAACTGACTTGAAGGACTGTCGGTTTTTTTATTTTCTAGATTTAGATCTTCAGTGACTGTGTTTCAAACAAATCCAGGACCAGATATTAAATACCATCTGCATACACCAGAACTGTGTGTCTGACTGTCCATGTGCTCGCTCCATCGTCTCCACTCCAGAATTGAGCGTGAGAAATTTGTTTAAATCTTATTATGATGTGGTTCAGTTAGCTTTGCACAGAAACAGCCAGTAGAAATACATTTTACTTTTATACTTTTTGTTACTTTTACTTGTGTAAAACGGGGGTTCTGAAATGGGCAGCTCAGGAGGACACCTTTACCGATCATCTCTTTCCATTCATGTACTATGATGAGCTTTGTACTGAACATGCACTCGCGCACCAAACCATTCAAAAGTTTTCAAATAAACTGTTTTGGTCGATTTTTGGAGACAAAACATCATGTTTGGTTTGCTGAAACGCGCTGGTGCCATGGTGTTAAAGTTCAGCTGAAATTAAAGATAATTTTTCTTCTATTTAAATCACATCCTTGATCATTCAGTGCACCTATTTAACAATGCATGCAAAAAAATCACAACAATCTAAAAAAAATGCCACATTCTTTTTTTTTTACATCAAAAGTTCATTTTTCAAGAGTTCATTCATAACGAAATCTACGGTTTGCTGACCTCAGGTATTATGACATTTCTACCCCCATTTCAACCAATCATATCATGACATGACAGCTGTCAATCTTCGGGCTTAGAGGAAATTCTGAGGAGGCAAGATGGCTGCCTAGTGCCGGTAACCCTGGCAGACTTTCTAGCCTATAAATGTTCATATACTTGGCCACTATGTAACATACAAAATAAAATGAACAGTAATGTCTTCATTTGATATAGAATGCAAACATGTAACTGGCTCATTAACTCGCATTCCAGGAATATCGTTGTTTGCCGCGGCTAGTCAGACACTTCAAGCCGGCAGGCAGCACTCTGCCTCGGCTTTGGAAGGGAAGTTCGCACGGACAGCGTTCTCTGCGGATCCCACTCGCAATGGGGCAGAACACGTTGAATCCCACTGGGTTTGGGGGCAGAACACGCCATACAAGTGCCAGTATTGGCCACGGTCAACTTCAGTCCCCAGAACGGTCAAATAAAATCATCCACATGCTATGTCCCGCCACTTTACACTGTTTCAGTGAGAGCAATGTTAGTTTTCAGTCGGATTATGTCATTACAGACCCTGAGATGTCATTTCAGGTCATCTTTAAAGGTGCAGTCACTAATAGGTGTGCTATGCTCCAAAATACTTGTCCCCAATCCTGATGAAAATGCCAATGGTGCGTGCATACTGTAATAAGAGAGTAGACATTTCCTTAATGTTAATGCGTGAAAAACGACAAGAATAATCATACGAGTCCCAGATCTCGAGTCTAAGTCGAGTCTTTTGAGGACGAGTGTGTGCAACTTAAGTCTCTCCCTCTCATAAGCACATACATGTACGTGTGCACGTGCACATGGAGATGATACAAGTTTATTTAGGAAAAACCCCCTTGAGATAAGTCATCTCGTTCTCCAGGGGGCCCTAACATGCAAAACAAGACAAATGATAATCAAGGAAGTGACAATAAAAAGGAGACAAGACAGACACAACAAATCAACAACATATCTCTCTCTCCTTCTCTCTGTCTCTCCCTCGCTCCATCCCTCTATCTGTCTCTCTCTCCCTCTCTCTCTCTCTCTCTCCCCCCCCCCCCCTCGTCTGTCTTTCTAGGCATGCTGCTGGTCTATGTCATCATTCCCACAATCCCCCTCCTGCTACTCATCCTGGTGGCTTCTGGGACATGTTGTTTTCAGATGTTCACTAAAAGGTAGGACTGGAAACCACTCAACTACAAACTACAAGTACAAAGAGGGCAAACCCTAGAAGGACTCTTTAGAACAGTCACTCCACTGTTGAGTTGTAGAGGAGGCTACCACCACAGGTATGACGTACAGTATGTTTATCCCCTGCCTGTCTGCTCCGACTGTTTTGTTTTGTTTTTAACTTGTGTTTTAATTTGTTCTAAGTAACTTTGTATTTATTTTATCCCCTACCCCCTATCCCTCAAAAGGCTGTGCCTTCTGCCAGGTCGCCATTGTAAATAAGAATTTGTTCTTAATGACTTACCTGGTTAAATAAAAAATAAATAAATAAAATGTGTAGGCCAAACCCAGAGCAATATAAGAGTTGTGTCATCTCCATTCACTCCAATGGACCTTTTTCTTTTCTTTTTTTTCTTTTTTTCACCTCGCAATAGTTCCAGGAAGCAAGGTTCTGGATTAAGCAGCGCTATAGAGTTGCAGCCGAATGGCCCATTTGTGATTGAAAGGGTATTAACTCATTGAGTGCCAGCCACTTTTGGAGAACGGACGCTCCCAGTGCCAGAGTTTCAGAGCGTTTTCAGTGATTTCTCTAGGCCCACAGAATATTGTGTGATATTACTATGTAAACACCGAACACGCACAAAGAACGAGGAGACTCTATTGTATCATCAGCAAAAAAAAGTTTATTGATACCATTTTCCGTTCTTTAGTTATGAGCCGGAGAAGATAGGTTGTTTTGAGCAAAAACAGGCGTTTCAAATTAGAAGCTAAGATATTCCGCCTTTTGTGAAATGAAGCATTTCAAGCACATTCACTGAGTCTGAAGCTAATATTTTCTGATG
>NC_139624.1:15340953-15343453 GCF_964638095.1 Poromitra crassiceps
AGCGATTTGGTCGGGCTTTTCTGACCGGACTAGATCGCTCCGTGGAATTGGAGCTTAAAAAGGAAGATTGTGATTAGTTTACAGCAGTTCTCCAATGAGCACGTTGTGAATAATTCTACGCTTAAAAGGTGTGGTTAAGTGGTTAATAGATGGGTTTAGCGCCGAGGGGAAAATATGGATTGCGCTTGACCACGCCCACAATTTGCGCTGCGCCTGGCCTTAAACGCTATTTTAAGGCCAGTGGGAAGATAGGGCCCGAGGTTTATATTAGGTAAGTACAACAATGTGGTTAGGGTTTGGGTCTGGTCGTTGTTAGATAAGAAACCCTAACCCTAATCTTAAACACATCTTTTTTTACTGTCTGTCTCTCTGCTCGGACTCAGTATATATTCTACTGTCTGTCTCTCTGCTTGGACTCAGTATATATTTTACTGTCTGTCTCTCTGGACTCAGTATATATTCTACTGTCTGTCTCTCTGCTCAGACTCAGTATATATTCTACTGTCTGTCTCTCTGCTCAGACTCAGTATATATTCTACTGTCTGTCTCTTTGCTCAGACTCAGTATATATTCTACTGTCTGTCTCTCTGCTCAGACTCAGTATATATTCTACTGTCTGTCTCTCTGCTCAGACTCAGTATATATTCTACTGTCTGTCTTTCTCTCTTCTTGCACTACCCTATTGAAAAACGTTACCTTATCTGTAAAGGATAGACTCGTGGGTAGCCATAGAACCGTTTTCATTCCAATATCTTGAGGTGAGAGGTCAAGGGACCCCTTTGAAAATTGTTTTTCCCTCGCTAACTTCGGAGCGTTATTTAGCCCCCTTCCCGGCAAGCTAGCATGCCATGGTTGGCCATGAAATCGGGAGATTAACAGGAGAATGACCAATCAGGAGCAAATCGGGAGTGTTGGCAGGTGTGCCCTCTTTAGGGGTGAGCACCCCTAAATACATTTCATTTCAGCACCCCTAAAAATGCCAAACATCTAGACGAATATGTAGGTAGCTGCCATGTTACGCCAACTCGCTGGGAAGCGGGTGTAACAACATTAGCTCCAAAGTTGGCAATGTTTTCGACAAAGTTACGCCGGTTCCCGGTTGTAACACAAAGAGTATTGAAGGAAAGAGACGAAGCTCTTTGCTTTGGAACAAGTTAGTTAGTGACGGACAAGCCTGTCTTTTATTGTCACACAGTCACACACCAACACATGCATGCGGCCACAAACACACTCATGCTGACGGTGGCCGGTGAAATTTGTCCTCTGCATTTGAACCATCCTGGCTTGTCCTTTCCTCCGGGGGGCAGGCCAGGAGCAGTGGTCGCCTTTTCTTTCCAGCGCCCGGGGACCAACTTCGGATGTTGTCGTCACTGGTCGGATGACGATCTTCTGCATGTTTTTAGTGGGGGGTTATGTACGGAGGAACCGTTAAAGTTATTAGCCTTTAGTTCGATCTTTGACGCAAATCAGATGACGTGCAACTATACAGCAGTTGTTAGAACTTTTGAAATATTTACTGTATCTTGAATATTGCACACCTTCACCTAGTTGAAGAAGTAATGTACGGTGTATTTCATGGCAGGTGTAATGTCTATGTTTCTATATTATCAGAAGTGTTCTGTTTTATTATATATGATATATAAAAATAAAAACAATTGATCATAGAAAATACAAAAAAATAGAACACCAACCGTTATACAGGTAGAAAACTGACTGGAGGGGACTATAAGTGTCCATTCTAACATGATGATGATGAAGGTGAAGATACTCTGTCTTTCTCTTCTGTTCCTGTAGTAAGCCCCAGACCAAGACCAGCATTGACCAATCAAATCTCTGGATCTCCAAGACGCCCAAGATGGACAGCATGGAAGTCTGAATGCATCGCATGGCATCACAGTGACATCACAGTGACATCACAGCTGCTCGCCCTCACCACTCAATATGACATTAACGTAACGGACCTGCGGTGCATTCAGGAGCACCGGAGAGGATGGTGATGTCAGCAGAACCTGTGTGACATCACTGTGACATCATCAGAAACCTCACAGCTCTGACCGGGGTTTGACCGATATCTGGTGCCAATGTCAAAAAAATCACAAGATTCTTCGCACAATATCCCCTGAACCTGTCCTCATCATACCTGCAAACTAGTCACTTTTCTGCTAAAATCGCCATTTTGAGTTCAAATCATTTTGCTGAGTTTAAGGCTGGCTAAGCCCCACTGCATCCGTATTATCGGATTTGATCATCTGCCATTGAGGAAAAGTGCCGGTTACTTTTTTAAGTGGTTACAAGAGACGCATGCGTGCATGCACACACACCCACACCCACACACACACCCACACCCACACCCACACCCACACCCACACCCACACACACACACACACACACACACACACACACACACACACACGTGCACGCGCGCACAAACACACAAACACCCACACCCACACACACACACACCCACACACACACACACACACACACACACACCCACACA
>NC_139624.1:15348453-15505953 GCF_964638095.1 Poromitra crassiceps
ACCCCCCAATTCCAACCCTTTGATGCTGAGTGCCAAGCAGGGAGGCAAATAGGTCCCATTTTTATAGTCTTTGGTATGACTCGGCCGGGGATCGAACTCACAACCTCCCAGTCTCAGGGCGGATACTGAAACCACAAGGCCACTGAGCTGGTATGTCACAGGATAGTAGGCTATATGAAAATTTACGTTGATATTGTAGGCTATTCTGGTTTTCAGACATGTAAAATGTCAACATTTTATTCTGGCGATTGGGTTGCTGTTTCTCCACTTCCAGGACCAGGGCACACACGTAGGACCAGGGCACACTCATAGGACCAGGCCACACATAGGACCAGGGCACACACGTAGGACCAGGGCACACACGTAGGACCAGGGCACACACGTAGGACCAGGGTACACACATAGGACCAGGGCACACTCATAGGACCAGGGCACACTCATAGGACCAGGGCACACATAGGACCAGGGCACACACATAGGACCAGGGCACACACGACACATAGCCCCTTTTGCGACTTGTTTTGTGTAATTGCTTCCTAAGCATTTGCCCTCCACAGTCCCTGGCCCAAATGTCAAGTGAGGCGCTAAGAAAACAGCAAGCAGCAAAACCTTCTGATACACTCATCATAGAAGTGTAGCAGAGACATTTCAAAGACACCTACCAAAGTAGAAGTCTTCATTGATTAGATCTGCCAGTTTTGCCCCCCGCCGGCAAGGGAGCGTGCACATCTCCTCCTGGATTCGAACCAGAAATCCTTGGTTTACAAGACAAATGCTCTACCAATGAGGCTAAAATCTCTGAAGCCTCAGTCC
Organism: Poromitra crassiceps; assembly: GCF_964638095.1. Classification (NCBI taxonomy): domain Eukaryota; kingdom Metazoa; phylum Chordata; class Actinopteri; order Beryciformes; family Melamphaidae; genus Poromitra; species Poromitra crassiceps. The sequence continues at coordinate 15,349,267 of NC_139624.1, forward strand.
CTTGTCTCACTTATATAGCGTCGGGTGAGAGGGAGCAGGGGGGAGGTGAGAGACAGCTTGCAACGTCGGTTAACATGACTGTTTAAAGACAATGTCATCTAATCTTACATAGGCTATCCAATGATGAGGAATGACATGTTTTTGGAGTGTGTAACCCTCTGAAGTCTAATTGATCCCTCCTTTATAATGTCCGTCTTTACTTTTTTGTATTGTTAGGAAAATGATTTATATAACTTTTTTTGCAGCTGCCGAAATTTGCACCCCCCCTTTCTAAGGCCAGGTAACTGTTAGCTCTATGAAATTCTCAATGTCCCTCACAAACAGCCTAAAATAACAGTCACCTGGCCTTTGACCCAGCAAACTCTACAAAAAAATCACAATAAAGTTTAATTGTTAAACTTGATTATCAATTAAACATTAGATGAAGACATTATTCAAATATGCTGCCACAGATTATTCTTGTCATAGATCATTCTGGTTGTGACTTAAGTCACTTTAGTCAATGCCAGGCTAGAAGCCAAACACTGAAGATATGAGGTTTAAATTCATTGTGCCTTTAATGTGAACTTGCCTTCATGTTAGTAAACTCTAGGGATAATATATACGATCAGTTTCATAAGCTCTCCATTTACTTTGTAATGACATTTTACATAACATGTTTACATCGTTGTTTACATTCTAGCAATGCAATGTCAAGATGTATGGCTGAGAAACAAACATGACTATGCATAGTCTGACTCTGCTGTCACTGAACTTTGATTAAATGATTACACGTTTCGTTAGACAGAAAGAAGCTTGTTATGCCTGCAGACAGGAGGCGCTCTTTACATTACATTACATTACATTACGTCATTTGGCAGATGCTTTTATCCAAAGCGACTTACAATAACACACTTTTTGTCAGCAATAGAGCAATCAACTATGGAGCACAGTCTATGACAACTACAAATCCTGAAGGAACAGTGGTACGAGTTTAGTTTAGGATTTTTTTTTTAATAGAAAGAGAGAGAAAGAAGTTAGATCAAGAAGGGCCCAGATGGAGCCTGAAAAGGTGAGTCTTTAGTCTTTGCCGAAAGATCGGCAGTGATTCAGCAGTCCTGGCCGAAGGTGGCAGCTCGTTCCAGCATTGGGGTGCCAGGGACGAGAAGAGTCGAGATCGGGATGAGCGACTTTTGAGCGCCCGTAGCGAAGGAGGGGCGAGGCGCCCTGCACTGGTGGAGGAGCGAAGGGAGCGGTGAGAGGTTTGGAACCTGACCATAGATTGCAGGTACAGGGGAGCTGACTGGTGTACTGCCCTGTAGGCCAGTACCAGTGTCTTGAATTTGATGCGAGCTGAGATGGGAAGCCAGTGGAGGTCCCGGAAGAGGGGAGTGACATGAGAGAATTTGGGTTGGTTGAATACCAGACGGGCTGAAGCGTTCTGAATGAGCTGAAGCGGTCGGATGTCGGTGGCAGGTAGGCCAGCCAGGAGCACGTTGCAGTCGCAGCTATGTTGGCTGAGCAAGACAGCTGGTTGTCGAGGATCACCCCAAGGTTCTTAGCTGTTTGGGAGGGAAGTACAGTGGTGTTGTCGATGGAGATGGAGAGATCTGCGAGAGGACAGTCTTTCCCTGGGAGGAAGAGTAGCTCTGTCTTACCAAGGTTGAGCTTGAGGTGGTGGGCAGACATCCAGTCGCCAATGTCCTTGAGACATGCAGAGATGCGAGCCTCGATTTGAGTGTCCGACCACTTCAGCTCATCTAACCTGCTCTTCAGCAGGTTAGATGCAGCGGTGTTTCTTCAAACGAGATGACTGAGTGAACATTTTCTTACAGCGGTCACACCAGTAGCCCGTTCCAGTGTGAATGTGCTTGTGTCTTGTTAGGGTATTTGAATGACTGAAACTGCTTTCACATTGGTCACAGTGGTAGGGCTTCTCTCCAGTGTGAACACGTTTGTGTGTTGTTAGGTTACCTAACCGACTGAAACTGCTCCCACATTGGTCACAGTGGTAGGGCTTGTCTCCAGTGTGAATGCGTTTGTGTGTTGTTAGGTCACCTAACTGACTGAAACTGCTTCCACATTGGTCACAGTGGTAGGGCTTGTCTCCAGTGTGAATGCGTTTGTGTGTTGTTAGGTCACCTAACTGACTGAAACTTCTTCCACATTGGTCACAGTGGTAGGGCTTCTCTCCAGTGTGAATGCGTTGATGTCTTTTTAGTGTACCTAACTGACTGAAACTGCTCCCACATTGGTCACAGTGGTAGGGCTTCTCTCCAGTGTGAATGCGTTGATGTCCTTTTAGGCGACCTGAGTGACTGAAACTGCTCCCACATTGGTCACAGTGGTAGGGCGTCTCTCCAGTGTGAATGCGTTGATGTGTTTGTAGGGTACCTAACCGACTGAACCTGTTCCCACATTGGTCACAGTGGTAGGGCATCTCTCCAGTGTGAATGCGTTTGTGTGTTATTAGGTGACTTGTCTGACTGAAACGGCTCCCACATTGGTCACAGTGGTAGGGCTTCTCTCCATTGTGAATGCGTTTGTGTGTTTTTAGATCACCTGACTTACTGAAACTGCTCCCACATTGGTCACAGTGGTAGGGCTTCTCTCCAGTGTGAATGCGTTTGTGTGTTTTTAGATCACCTGACTGACTGAAACTGCTCCCACATTGGTCACAGTTGTAGGGCTTCTCTCCAGTGTGAATGCGTTGATGTCTTTTTAGGTTACCTAACAGACTGAACCTGTTCCCACATTGGTCACAGTGGTAGGGCTTCTCTCCAGTGTGAATGTGTTTGGGTCTCTTGGTGTCTCTCTGTTTCCATAAAGGAGGACATAAAGAAAGAGTTAGGACAGAGGGACATGTGTGCGTGTGTTGCAACATCAGTGATACAACAGTGATATTTTTCTCACCTCTTCTGACGCATCCATTTCGACAATGGTCCTCCTCTCCTACACCAGATGTCTGTCCTCCCAGGCTCCCACCAAGCAGCTCTGTAGATAGAGCAGGGTTAAATTAAATCATTCATACATTTTATTACAAATTGAGGTCTCAAACTCTTCAGGAAATTGTTCAAAATTGAATAATTCATTCAGAATGGTATGTTGCTTAAAATTAATTGAGATAATCATACATAGGTTTGAAGGTATGATACAAATATTAACAATCTAAAGGTTGAAGACCGGTGAGTTCTTAAATAGCAGAGGATGATTTCAATGAATACATAGACACATTCCTTTGTCGCCTATGTAATCTTGTAAAATGTGGCAATAAAAGTAATTCGGATAAAAACATAATCAGTGGGCTCTCCTGATTCTAAATATAGTTGAATCGTTTGGTTTGACCAAGTACAACTATTTTACATGCATTTTACAAAATGTCTATGCGAAAATAAATGGAAGATGACAATCTCTTGGTGGCATGCTGAAGCAGGAACTGTGTGTGTGTGTGTGTGTGTGTGTGTGTGTGTGTGTGTGTGTGTGTGCGTGTGTGTGTGAGAGAGAGAGAGCCCAGAGAGAGCACAAAGGGTTATAAACCAATGCTTGGACGGCCTTAGTTTTCTTGAGTTTAAACTGAGTCACTAAGTTGGACATGAGAAAATGTGGGATCGCGTCTAATAACGGAGAGTTGTGCACACTGTGATTCATCTATTGCCTTATCAACTGGTATTATAGGCTACTCAATAAACAAAGGAGATCACCACCGTCGTCCTCAATGATTGTAGAAGATATATTCCATAATAATATATGATCAGTATGCACTACACATCTTATCTAACAATAAGGCTAATTTAATTCTGCCATGAATGATGATTCTTGGAGTCTTTACGTTTCCAAAGTTGTCCTTGCTTGTGCGCAGTAGTTGTTGTAGACTGGATGGGAGCACAAAGAAACCTCAGAGGCCTAAAGTCCTCCTGCTCTATTGTCCTGGAGTTTCTGCAGAAAACGTCTCTTGGGTGATCACAGCTGGGCTGCGGTCTAAAGAGTCAGAACGACTGTAAACAGCTGTTTATATAGCGCTGGTGACGTCACACCTTTGAACTCACCGACGCCCCGCCCATTGTACTACAGATGGTTCAGGTCTGGTTCAGGTGGGGGTTGTGGCAGCTTTGTTTGAATGAGGTGAAGGCGGGACTTTGTAGCTAATCCTTTGTCCTTCACAGTGCATTGCTGAGCCTGTGACCAATTGTGTCAATCTATAGCCTGTAGTTTGATAGCTAATGAAGATTTTGAGATACTTTTCCCCTTGACCCCCCCCCCCCAAAATACATATTTAGCACATTCTAACCCTATTATATTATATTATATTATATTAATAATATAATATAATATAATATAATATTATAGTATATGAATATATTATGTAACATTATTGAATGCTATAATGTCAATAGCCTACTGTAGATATACCTGAGTGGGATTTCGTTTTTTGGATTTCTTTGGTGAGCTAGCCTATTGATGGCCCGAGATCATGATCTATTGGGCACCCCTGCTGTAGAGGAACTAATGATATCTATAATGTTTATTAATAGGTTGCATTGGTTTAAGTTATGTTATGTTGAGGTAGTTTAACTAGTTTCTTTTTGATCTTTGTCTGGTTTTGAACAACACCAAAGACTCAATGATTATTGGGCTACTTGGTGTTTAAGATTTCTGCCAAAGATCACTTTCCAGCCTGTAGCCTACTGTTCAGTACTGTCATCTTTACTGCCCCCTACTGTTCAGTACTGTCATCTTTACTGCCCCCTACTGTTCAGTACTGTCATCTTTACTGCCCCCTACTGTTCAGTACTGTCATCTTTACTGCCCCCTACTGTTCAGTACTGTCATCTTTACTGCCCCCTACTGTTCAGTACTGTCATCTTTACTGCCCCCTACTGTTCAGTACTGTCATCTTTACTGCCCCCTACTGTTCAGTACTGTCATCTTTAATGCCCCCTACTGTTCAGTACTGTCATCTTTACTGCCCCCTACTGTTCAGTACTGTCATCTTTAATGCCCCCTACTGTTCAGTACTGTCATCTTTAATGCCCCCTACTGTTCAGTACTGTCATCTTTACTGCCCCCTACTGTTCAGTACTGTCATCTTTAATGCCCCCACCACGCCAATGAATTTCAGTGTCAGTGGCATTCACAACATTGACAACATCACAGAACATTTTGAAATGAGGAGAGGGGGGGGGGGGTATTTGAACGATCACCCCCCCCCCCCCCTTAGTGGAGCATTGGCTGGCGGTGGTGGAGGCTAGGCACTCTAGTGTGGTCCCCTTCACCGGATTGTAGTGTTAAGCACACTGGGACACCATATATTTCACCTGTTTGCAGTGATTGCCGTTTGCTGTGAGTACACGAGTGGTGGGTAAGTTATGGCACTCCTGGAACACACCCTTATGTAGGCTGCCTCCCCACTGCTGGTCTTCGCCCACATTCCCCCTCCCTTTGTATAGTTTGGTTTTAAGCATTGGAAGTGTTATTAAAAATAATTAATCTGCTGTTATCTAAATTATTGTAATAAACATATTGCTAAACATTTATAAACATGAGATTTTCTCTACTAATTCTCTACTAACCCATTTCCTCCACAGACACTTCCAGTCATCATTCAATCAATAAATCTAAATTTACTTTTGGAACCACGTCTCTGTCTTGCTTTAAGGTGTTGAACCTGTGTAGCCTATGAGACTTGTATTTCATTTAGCCTAGGTTTTCATCTTATAGTTCCTGGGGTGAAATTCCCCAGGTGGCGTTGTCGGGTCATTTATATCTTCTGGTTTATTTACAACACCACCTTGCCACATCTGGGTGCATATTTCGGCAGCTGCAAAATCCACTCTGCCGGATATTGCATCCCCCTGTCCCTCATAGTCTGAATGAGTTGGCTGTAAGTTATATCAATCATTTTCCTAACAAAACAAAAAAAGTAAAGACAGACATTATAAAGGAGTGATCAATTAGACTTCAGAGGGTTACACACTCCAAAAACATGTCATTCCTCATCATTGGATAGCCTATGTAAGATTAGATGACATTGTCTTTAAACAGTAATGTTACCGTACGTTGCGAGCTGTCTCTCACGTCTCACCTCCCCCCTGGTCGCTCTCACCCGACGCTATAGAGACAGTCTGCATGTCTGGGAACGCCCATACAGCCTCTAGGAACGCCCACAATAGCTGGCTCAGCCTGGCTGGGGGCGTGGTCAGGGTGGGGTAAAAACCCCTGTTCTATCCATTCAGCAAAGTTAGAATTTAGCTGATAGCCCAGCCCAGGCAGACACGATCGGGGATTTAACCACCGCAGTAAACGCACATCTGAGCAGACGTCTTGTGTTCGGCTCTAGAACCCCCAAACCTGTAGTTTAGAGCCGCAGCACCGTCTTTTGGTGAGTCAGCCCATGAGATATATGGGCGGTTTTAACCCCACTCGCGCGCCAGCCGTTTAACATTTTGTGGGCGTTCCCAGACATGCAGACTGTCTCTATACACGTGAGACAAGGAAACGATGCTTCAGAGATTTTAGCCTATGCTTGGTAGAGCGTTTGTCTCGTAAACAGAGGATTCCTGGTTCGAATCCAGGAGGAGACATCCCGTGAGGTGGTGGGGAGGCATTTGCCGGCGGGGGGCAAAACTCGGCAACAACGGTAGTTGTGTGAGCCACCTTCATAGAGCAGTCACCCCCATCACTAACAAACATCTGTTATGTCAGTGAAGCAGACGCTGTTCTGTTGTCTAGTGTTTTTATTAAAGTAGAAATACAGTTAAACAGTACAACATGGATGACATCATCCATTTATTCATTGAAATATGCTAATGCTTACTTATTAAACATGTCACCGATTACTCATTAAAATATGCAAAACATTAGTCATCATATGCCCTCGTTCACACAGGACGCCGAACTTAAGCAGAACTGAAGCTTGAAGCAGCACAAGCTGAACGTACGCCTTACTGTTCACACAAGACGCCTTGTCTTTTCCTCTCAGCTCACTCAGTCAGGCCTGAGTGATCGCTTCGGCGTGGCTTCGGCACGGCGTCGGCGTGACACGCGCGCCGGTGGTGTGAACGGCTTTGCCTGTTAACAAGGACGCCGAAATGAAACTTGTGGGTACAGCGTAGGTACAGCTTCGGTTGAGCGTTGCTTCGGCGTGCTGTGTGAACGGGGGCTTACATGTAAAGGCCCACTCACATCTAGGATAACTAGCCTACAATGCATCCTCCTTCCCCTCCTCCTCTTCCCTCATTTCTGCAGTCCGTATATGTAATATATATATATATAATATATATATATATATATATATATATATATAATATATATAACTCTAGTCTAACCCTAACCCTATAAGATAACAATAACCATAGATATAACTATAACTCTAGTCTAACCCTAACCCTATAAGATGACTATAACAATAACGAATGATAACCATAGATATAACTATAACTCTAGTCCAGGGATGTCAGAGGTACGGCAGGTTTCATCCGGCCCGCGAGATGTTTTGGAATATAAAAAAAAAAATTTTTTTTTTAAATTATTATTATTAAATTCGCACCCCATTATAATTGAACTACGTGTGGCTAATAAGCAAGCTAAGAGTTCATTCATAAGTGCACTGCACTACAAGGAAGTATGTCAGTAGGTCATCAGGTGTAAACAAAGCCGCCATGATGCCACGCTGGAATTGAATCGCGCATTCGGTTACCTACCAAAAAACAAGGGAATCAACAAGATGCTGTCGAAAAAGAGAAAGGTTGTGCAGGCAGTTTCAAGAGAAATGGAAAGAGCAGTATTTCTTTTGTGAAGTAAATGGATAAATGAGTCGAATTGGTTTTTAGTAAAAAAAAAAATCCGGCCCCCATGAGGTCTCAGTTGAACAAATCCGGCCCTCTACCTAATATGAGTCTGACACCCCTGCTCTAGTCTAACCCTAACCCTATAAGATGACTATAACAATAACTGATAACAAATAGCTACAGTGTGAGCAGTGTTGTAGTACTCGAGTCCCGGAGATGAGAACTTGGACGTATTAATTGACAAATACTTTTTTGGGGGTATTACGCCCTAATAATCTGACATAGCCAGAAGAGCAAGGGCTCTTAGAAAACAAGGTAAAATTCAGTCCACTTGGACTGTCAGCTGCAAGGTCTTTATTAAACCTATTGGTGCAGCAGAGAATTCCTATGGGCAATGCATCAGTAGCATTGACCAATTGACAAGTTTGATAGAGACCACTGATCTGTATTGTTTCCATGATTGTTCTTGTATGGGTAAAGAAATACATATATTATGAATGTATTTGAACATGACATTGACCCTGAGAGCAATTTCTTTAAACATATAAGTAATAATTGTGCTTACTATACGGAAGAGAAGTTCGATAAGACCATTAAGAGGGAGATTTGTAGAAAATGTGTGTTTATATCATAACGTGGCAGAATTTATATAGTCAGTATTAGGGGTGTCACGATACACTCAGTTCACGATACGATACGTATCACGATACTGGGTTCACGATAACGATACGATACGATACGATACGATTTTAACAATATTTTTTTAAACTTGAATAATGACAATATATGACTGGAAAAGTAGTATTTTATTTGAAATGCACAAATACAAAACATGCTGTTGTGGGAAATTGTTATTACAATAACAACTAGAAAAAACATGAGATTGGAGATAAGGCTTATCTTGAAATAGAATGAGTTACACCGTCACTTAGATTTACTTTGAACTAAAAGGTTTCTCAGCAGTATAAATTCTCATTATGCATCTTCAGTTTTTCTTCAAACTCAAACAACAAGACTTTTCTTAGTCTATTTTTTATGCATCTTCAGTTTTTCCTGTCAAGTAAACAGTTTTGCCAGAAACTCAATTGAATGGTTTCTCTCCTGTATAACTTTTCATGTGTCTCTTCAGAGACTTGTTCAACTGAACTACTTTCCACACATTGAACTTCAACAAACAAAGACGTTTCTTAGTCTATTTTTGAATTTTTTTTTTTTTTTTTTTTGCGATATGATATTTCATCTCAACGATACATATCGTGACGTTTTACTATCGCGAAATTTCGTGGGACGATATATTGTGACACCCCTAGTCAGTATGCATGGGATAGATCCAGATATTGATCCAGAAAGTAACTTTTTTGATAAAGGAATTAGTAATTGCTGTTACTACACGGATGATCAGTTTAAGAAAAAATACAACCTTGAGCATAGATTTTCAATCATACATTTCAATAGCAGAAGTTTATATGCAAATTTTCAAAGTATCAAAGATTACCTTGGCCAATTCACCACGCCTTTCAGTGTGATAGCGGTATCAGAAACCTGGCTATGCCCTGATAAAGGGTTGGATTTTGAACTACAGGGATACGATCTAAATTTTATGAATAGGATAAACAAAAGGGGAGGGGGGACAGCGTTGTATGTAGATAGTAGATTAAAATGTAAGATTGTTAACAGTATGACGACCACCATTGATGAAGTATGTGAATGCATCACTGTAGAGATTTGCATGGAGAAAAATAAAAATATCATGGTTAGCTGTGTTTACAGAGCTCCAAGCTCTAACATAGAAACATTTAAGGATGTGATGGAAAGTATGTTTGCAAACACTGAGCAGAAGGTCATTTTCATTTGTGGTGATTATAACATAGATTTACTAAATCCTAACAAACTATTATTGATTGATGATTTCATTACTGCAATGTATAGTATGAGCTTATATCCTATCATTACTAAACCCAGTAGATTAACATCTCACTCAGCAACAATTATAGATAATATATTTACTAATTATTTAGAAGATAAGTTAGATAGTGGATTACTAATCAATGATATCAGTGACCACCTGCCAGTGTTTGTAATATATGATTGTGACTTTATAATGAGGAAGGATAATAATGTAACCAATCGAAGGAGAGTAAGAACAGATGTAACAATTAATGCTTTTAGAAGCGAACTGTCTTCTCTAGATTGGAGAAATGTGTACGAGGCAGTGGACGCTGCTTCTGCATATGACTCTTTTCTGGACGAATTCTTATTGTTATATGACAGAAACTGTCCAGTGCAACAAAGTAGAAAAAAGCCAAATAGCTCGGATAAGCCCTGGATGACAAAGGGTTTGTTGAATGCCTGTAAAAAAAAGAACACTCTATATAGAGAATTTATTAGGTTTAGAAGTAGAGACAAAGAAATTAAATATAAAAAATATAAAAATAAGTTAACTGATATTATTAGGAAATGTAAGAAAGATTATTATAATAACTTATTAGAAAAAAATAAGAATAATATCAAGGGCACTTGGAAAATCTTAAACTCAATTATAAGAAATAGAACAACTAGCTCTGAATTCCCAGAGACCTTTCTAGATAATGACAAAACAATAACAGATAAAAATGATATGGTGGAAGGCTTCAACAAATTCTTTGTGGGTGTGGGGCCGAAACTTGCAGGAGAGATAAACCCTCCACAAGGGGGAGGTGTTGCCCAATTTTATGGGGAAAGAAATCCAGTTACCATCTTCATAAGGGATACAGATACAAAGGAAATTATTGATGTCGTAAACAACTTCAAGAACAAAACATCTTTGGATTGGAATGGTATTGATATGACTTTGATTAAACAAGTAATTGAATGTATCGCCGAACCACTAACACACATCTGTAATCTATCATTCAAACTGGGCTCCTTTCCCAGAAAAATGAAAACGGCTAAAGTGATTCCGTTATTTAAAGCCGGTGAAAGAAATCTCTTTACCAACTATAGGCCAGTTTCCCTGCTTTCCCAGTTTTCAAAAATTATGGAAAAACTCTTTGTTGCACGTTTGGATAGTTTTTTGGAAAAATATGAGTTGCTCACAGATAGTCAATATGGTTTTAGAAAGAATCGATCAACCTCAATGGCGCTAATGGATCTTGTAGAAGAACTAACAAGTACAATTGATAATAAGAAGTTTGCATTAGGCATATTTATAGATCTGAAGAAAGCATTCGATACAATTGATCATGACATTCTGTTACAAAAACTGGAATGGTTTGGGATCAGAGGGGTAGGGCTACATTGGTTAAAAAGCTATATAGAAAATAGACAACAATTTGTACAGATAGGGGAATATAGGTCTTCACTTTCAGACATCACCTGTGGTGTGCCGCAAGGGTCAATTCTAGGACCAAAATTATTTTTGCTGTACATAAATGATATATGTAATGTTTCCAATATACTCAAATGTGTTATTTTTGCTGACGATACAAATGTCTTCTGTGCAGGGGAGAATCTTCAAAAGTTGTTGGAGGTTGTCTCAGCCGAATTGGGCAAGCTGAAGTTGTGGTTTGATGCAAATAAGTTATCTTTGAATATAAAAAAAAACAAATTCATGGTTTTTGGAAATCGTAACATACATTTGAAGGCACCGGTGGAATTAAAAATAGATAGTGTTAGTTTAGAAAGAGTATATGAGAACATATTCCTGGGCGTCATAATCGACCACAACTTCAGCTGGAAACCCCATGTCAGCTATGTCAGGTCCAAATTAGCAAGGAGTGTGGGGTTACTGGGTAAAACGAGGCACGTTCTGAACCATAAATCACTGTATACACTGTACTGCACTCTCATTCTACCATATCTAATCTACTGTGTGGAGGTGTGGGGAAATACCTACAAGAGCACACTTCAGACAATAAGCACCATGCAAAAAAGAGCAATTAGAATAGTGAACAATGTAGGCTATTATGAACACACCAATGACTTATTTTTAAAGTCACAGACATTGAAATTTAGGGATCTAGTGGATTTCAAAACTGCACAAATAGTGTTTAAAGCAACACAAAATCTACTGCCAAACAACATCCAAAAAATGTTCAATGATAGAGAAGGGGGATATAACTTAAGAGGGAGATTTAATTTAAAACAGCCGATTGTGCACACCACTAAGAAAAGCATGTGCATTTCTGTCTGTGGGGTGAAGTTGTGGAATGGTTTACCGGAGGAGTTAAAGGAAAGTAAAAATATTGTTCATTTTAAGAGAAAGTTGAAACACTTTATACTGGAGAAATATAGAACTGATGGTTAACTGTCTTTTGATGATGTATAGTTCAAATGCTAAAAATGTATATATGACGTATAGATCAAATGCTTAAAAAAAATAAAAAAAATAAAATAAAAAATTGCTTGCTGTTTTTGTTAATTTGTTCGTTTGTCTTTTTGTAATGAGACCATATGGAAAGTTTGTAATTTATAAGATGAACTGGGTTAGGGCATTTACAAGCTTATAGCTTCAGCCCTAACCTTTTCGGCCAGCATCGTATGTTTGTTTTGTTTCGCATGTTTGTTTGTTTTTTTGTGATGTGGCGCGAAATAAACTTTATTCATTCATTCAAAAGATATTAATAGCTAATTAATACCGTGACATTATTCAATTTAGTGCAAGGGCGGGCACGTGTGTTGCTCATCAAAACAAAAGCACAAACACAATCGTGCTCCATATTTTCTCTAAATATTCGAGCAATTTGGTAAAGGTAAAGTTATCTTTATAGGCTAGTTCTTGCTCTCGGTGTGAATGGGCCTTTAGAGATCATAAATATGTAAATGTTTTTACTACTAAATATATAAATGTTTAATCAATAAATATTCAAATGTTTACTCATTAAATAAGTATGCAAATGATTAAGTGAAACATGTTACTGATTCCTGCTCCAGTGTAGAAAATGTATAATCTTCAGTACTGTAAAGAGTCTCAAACTGAAAGCTCTGGAACGACCAATCAGAGAACAGATCATACCAGCCAATCCCAGAGAGATTATTAACTCTACCCACCTCGTAGAAAAGGTCCATTCTCTAAGTACTTTACTTTTCTCCATAATGTGGAACAGGTGGAAAACGTTTTGCAGGGTATATATTTTTTGTGTGTGTTTGTTGTTGTAATACTCATTTCGGCCACAAGACTGCAACACTAACCCATACTCTAAAGATTGGAAGAAAACATATGTACGCCCAAACTCAAATGTTTGATGAAGCCCGACACCTGCTTCAGCATGCGTTTCATCCGCCATTTATTTTCCCAAAGACATTTAGTAAAATGCGTATAGAAATTGTTTTACGTGGTCAAACCAAACGATTCAGCTTTATTTAGAAACAGGAGAGACCATAGGACATTTCACTCTATGGGAAAATAGATAGCGGATGAAAACGCATGCTGAAGCAGGAAGTTTAAGTTATGTTGACTTAGGCTTTCTATTGGCTGGTCTCTTTCCTCTGTGATTTCGCCACCTCTTGTACTCTATAGAGGGTGAGATCACAGGGGACAGAGACCAGCCAATGAGAGAAGGCCAGTTCAGTGCCCTATTTTTCCACCATTAGGTGTCAGGCATCACCAAACATTTAGGTTTGGGTGTAGTTACACTTGCATGTTTTCTTCCAATCTTTAGAACATGGGGTAGTGCTGCACTCTTGTGGTCGAAATAAGTATTACAACAAACTGTTAAAAATGACCCTGACGAAAATAAAGAAACAGAGAAAAAAAAGGTACTTACAAAGATGATCCTGGCAAAAACCTGTTCTCTCGCTCAGGGCTACTGTACAAACAGTATTAATGAGCTTACAATATAGCTGATTGGATGTAATCCAACAGGTACTGGAGCACACAGATCAAGTGTATAATAAAGTTTTTTTATTGAACTAACGTTTCGACACTACTGTGTCTTCATGAAGACACAGTAGTGTCGAAACGTTAGTTCAATAAAAAAACTTTATTATACACTTGATCTGTGTGCTCCAGTACCTGTTGGATTACATCCAATCAGCTATATTGTAAGTTTGCCTTTTCTGAGAAGCACCAGACCAGCCTGCTGGGCTGTAGAGGTTGAGGCGCGCTTAACTACATCCTACAAGTATTAATGAGCTATCAGTAGCATGATTAACTCATAGATTAGCCGTCAAATCAGATATGAATATTGGATATATATCTATATATATGGTATATATTCAAGATTCAAGATTCATATATATAGTGTGTTTCTGGACGATCTGAAAAGGGGTGGGGCCAGCGAGGCGACCGACCAATCAGAGCAGCTCGTACTGGCGCAGGTGCATGCGCTGGATGATGTCACGGCAGTCTTGGAAGACTCGGCGGATGTTCTCGGTGTCGATGGCGCAGGTGAAGTGAGGGTAACAGTAATGCTTACCCTCACCACTGGCTGTGCTGATCCTCTACACACACACACACACACACACACACACACACACACACGTAAAGAGAGCATACAGTTGTTACTCATTTAGTTTGGCCCAGTGGCTGACCTTTGACTCCAAACGTGTGCGTCCAAAGCAGAAGGTATGTGACAAAGCGTCAATCAACGTCGTGGGACTTGATTGTTTATTGAGGATCCCTATTAGTTATTACCGCAGTAACAACTATTCTTCCTGTTGTGGCAAGCTGTCACTCCAATCCAGACTGGCCAATAGAGATGTGTCTTTCACCTTTCAGCGTAGGTCCCGCCCACAAGATGCTGCTCTACAGCAAACGAAACTTTTGGATTCACATGAATACATTTTAATCTCAAATGTATTTTACTTGCAATAAAAAAAGATATTGCAGTGTTGATCGTTTTGATCTCAATCAATTTTTGATTGCATGATAAAGACACAAAAGTAACTTCACAACTCTGAGGTCAAAGCAGGAGAACCTGTGTGTGTGTGTGTGTGTGTGTGTGTGTGTGTGTGTGAGTGTGTGTGTGTGTGTGTGTGTGTGTGTGTGTGAAAGAGAGAGAGAGAGAGAGAGAGAGAGAGATGAGTGTTACCAGAAACTCGTCTCTGATGAAGAACTTGGCTCTCGTCACTTGGGGGTCTTCATCAGCATCTGGTACAGCTGGACACACGGACGGACGGACGGACGGACACACACACACACACACACACACACACACACACACACACACACACACACACCTCTGAGTGAAGCATTTTGCCTGATCACATGTTGTAGCTCATATGAAAATGTGCATCTTTGAATCTTTGGCCCAATCCCAACACACCCCTTGCCCTGATGGTGGCTACAGCTAAAAGAAAACCACAAATATACCATCAACGGGGATGGTGTACTGGGTGTATTCGGGGAAGTAATCCTCCAGTTTGGATTTCCCGGCCAGGATCTTATCAGCCAGGACGTCCTGCTTGTTGAGGAACAAGATCACTGAGATCGTCTTCAGGAACCTGACCAATCGGGGCACAGTACAGTGTTAACTACAGCCAATCACAACGCAGCACAGTGTTAACTACAGTTAATCAAAATGAACAGTGTTAACTACAGCCAGTCACAATGCAGCACAGTGTTAACTACAGCCAGTCTGTAACTACATGTTCTCACGATGGCCGTCCTTGGGCACTGGATGGAACGTGCCCGACCCTTGTGCACACAAAGGATCCACCCATGGACGCACCTCAGGCGCATTATGGAATGAGGCTGCAGCTGGTCTGGGGTTTGAGGGGTTGGTGGTGGGGTTAGACGCTGGAGGGGTCTTTAGACCCCCGGAGGGCCTTCCTACCTTGGAGATCCTAAACCTAAGCCTCACCTGGCAGGTGATTGGATGAATGATCTGTTTATATCACCATCTATTCATGGGCTATAGCATACATGGGCAACATACGGCCCGCGGGCCATATGCGGCCCGCGGGCGCCCCCTGTGTGGCCCGCGATGGAATTGCAAAAAAAGATTATTATTATTATTTTTTTTCTACAGTGCACCTGAACGCAACATGCAAGATACCCGCTGAATAAGTGTCCAAATGTTCATGTCATTCTGGTCAATACTCTTCTGTTATAGCATTTCAGTCTGGAATATGGAATATCTCAATAATATTTATGACTAAAAGGCTAAAAGTAATCTCATGTGTAAGAAATGACTGTTCTACATTGAAGTAGAAATTTAAATAATTAACTTGTTGGTTTTGGATTTATTTAGCTTCAAGAGTGCATTTTTGTTCTTGTGTGACCCTCAACACAGGCTTTGAGAATCCCGGGCCACTTACTGATACTTATGCTTAAATTAACCCACTCATATTCTGGTTTATTTCAAGAAAACATTTCGGCTAGTGGAAATTCTAATTGGCTGGTAACTTTAAAATCTAGCAGCCATATTGGCAGGTGGTGAAAAAAGTTAATTTCAAGCCCTGCAGGGAGAGCAGGTGGTGACATAGGAGTGAGTGAGTAAAGGATCAAATAAGACTGAATGGTTAAGACTGAATAATGACATCACAAGTGTTAATTTAAAATGAGTTATTCCTCTAAACCTTGCTTCAAATGCCCCAAATTTTTCGCGCTGGCGCCGTTCAGCGCTCAGCAAAAACTGGTAGCGAGGACATTTTTTTGTGGCCCTCTCTATCATCAAAGTTACCCATCCATGGGTTATGGCATGACAATATTTGTTCGGCCCCCGGCAACAATCTGGGTTTCTCATGTGGCCCCCCATGAAAAATAGTTGCCCACCCCTGGGCTATAGTCTGGCAGTAGCCAGCCACAGATAGAAATCTATGTCTAGGTCTAGTCTAGTCTGGTGCACAACTCCTAAAAAGTGGTTAAGGACCGCCCCCTAAGACCAAAACAAAATGTGTGACAGGCATACTGATGAACTGACCAACCACAGACCCCATTGTTTGCCCGACGCAACTCGTGGACGGTACATTTTGAACGATACACCAATTGTACGCAGAGGGCCGGACGTGCGCCGTCATACTATCGGTGCCAGGGGATTTCCTCTGGCAAAACCCGGAAATCCTGAATTGTGATTCAGATCCTTCATCACTGGAAGCGTGCTGACGTAAGACGTTAGGTCTGACCATGTGAGACTAAACACAGACTAATTTCAACCACTTAGGACTGCCTCCTCCTACGACACCGATTGGTCAAGTCAAACCCTTATCTGGCAGCATGGCAAGATGGATTTCTCGCGTGATCGTAATCTTGCGAATCCAGCTGCTTCGCAAAGGTTAGCATCTAGCTGCTATCTGCTGTTAGCATCTAGCTGCTATCTGCTGTTAGCATCTAGCTGCTGTTTATATAAAACCCTGTGAAACTCTCTGTGTAGCCTACGTGTTTATAATCCTGTGACTCTCTGTGTAGCCTACCTGTTGGTCCAGATGGACTTGAAGAGGTCAAGTGATTCTCGCAGGCGATTGGTTGAGTTGTCCTCTCTGATCACCATGTTATAGCTGCTGCTAGCCGCTACAAAGATGATAGCTGTCACATCTGTTAGGTTAGACAGGTTTGAGGGGTTATAGATGGGTTAGATAGGTTAGGTTTTTTGCCAGGGCACCAGGTTTACACCTCCCACCCCCAAGGGCACCGCGGCTACTCCCCTACTCTTGTGAAGAGTGCCGATGGAATCTTTATTTACCACAGAGATCAGGACCTCGGTTTAACCAGAGATGAATGGACTCTAGAGATAGCTCTTTTCAGGCTCCTCCAATAGTATGAAATGGTTCTCTTCTGATCTCCTAAATGGGCGTGGTATACTACCTGTGATTGGCTGTCTGTCAATGTTCTGAAACGTCATTGGTACGCTAGACCACTCTCCTAAGGGGGCGTGGCAGTGGCGAAACAGATACAGGAAGTGACTGGAAGTTGAGCTGTCTCGATAGTCCCTGTCTCTGCCCTTCGGCATTGGGGAGATTATGATGAGACCAGAGGGAAGAGCACCTCCTATTGGTCCTCCAACATCACCAGATGGTCTCCCATCTAAGGACTGACCACAGTCAGACCCGCTTAGCTTAGCAGACAAGCTAGCGATGTAACACAGGAGCCGCACGGTGCTAAAATTAAGAGTTCTCACCGTTGAAGCACTGAATCCACTTCCTCCTCTCATCCCTCTGTCCTCCTACATCAAACATACTGACACACACACACACACACACACACACACACACACACACACACACACACACAGATGATTACTCATTAAATACATTTATTTAATTTTTCATTACTAATTTGAATTAATTCAATTTTAACTCATTTAAATATGGTTCGAATGTGTAAACTGATTTTGTAAATATATTTTAATTTGAACTGTACAAACCCAGTCAGTCCCCACCAGGGGGCGGCAAAGTTTGACAGAGTCGTTTTCAGCCAACATAGCTGCTAGTCTCTCAAGCCATGTAGAAGAGACAGTCTGTCTCTTCAACATTTTTACAACATCTTTAAAGCAGCTACGAGCAAGATTTTCGATTGTTATTAAACAGTGTACTTACAATATTGATGCATCACATCTTACCTATAATAGTAGCTGAGACCAAAGCCGTGTGAATCGGAGATTGCTCTCTTGACGATTATTAAGTCTGTGTCTGTCTAAACTCGCGTCACCAGGGGGCTCTCTCTCTTACCGCCGGACCGGATAAACCCGGAAGTGAAACGCAGCTGCCTGCCTTCACCCGTTCGCGCTGCCTAGCAACATACCATAAACAAGAACGCCATGCATACTCTCGCGAACATCTCTCGTTATATTCTAACAGGTTTTTTGGAAGTTATTTTGTGGTTATGGCCGAAGTGGCTGCTGCAAACCGTTTCATTTCACTTCCTGATCTTCCCTGGCCACAGACAGACTAACACTGGCCGATTCACTCGGGGTTCAAGCGAGACTACTCTGCGTTGGTCTCGTCTACTATTAGAGGTAAGATGTGATGCATTGATATTTAATTTAGACTGTTTAATAACAATCAAAAATCTTGCTCGTAGCTGCTTTAAGAGACTACATAACAGCCAATCATATAGTTGTTACTCATTTAGTTTGTCCACTTTACTGCTGGGTTTCCAAGGTACTGCTGCAGTACCTTGTGTGGTGTGGGCTTTTGTTATTTAAATGTATCTTTGTCATTTACAAAAGCCCCCCCCCCCCCCCAGTGCTGCTACAGTACAGCAGTGTGGCTGAACAAAATGAGAAACAACTGTCTCCATTTTTACCCTTCTGTGACCCCAGTCACAACATAACAAAATAGGAAACTAGCCGATTGGACCAGATTGAGCAGGGGGCGGGGCTAATCCACTTACTGAAAGTTGACCTTGTCGACCTGAAACCTGGTTTCAAAAATCCCTGAAGTCAAAACTCTGCAACGCAACAAATCCTGGAGGAAACAAGGAGAGGAGAGAGGAGAGGAGAGATTAGACAAGGAGATGAGAGGAGAGGACAGAGGGGGCGAGAGGAGAGGAGAGGGGGGAGGGGAGAAAAGAAGAGAAGAGAGGAGGAGAGGAGGGGAGGAGAGGGGAAGATGGGAGGAGAGAAGAGAAGAGAGGAGGAGAGGAGAAGAGGAGAGAGGAGGGAGGGGAGGAGAGGGGGAGATGGGAGGAGAGAAGAGAGGAGAGGAGAGGGGAGAAGAGAGGGGAGAGGAGAAGAGAAGAGAGGAGGGAGGGGAGGAGAGAGGGGAGAGGAGATGAGATGAGAGGAGACAAGGAGAGGAGAGAGAAGGAGAGGAAATGAGGAGATGGGAGAGGAGACAAGGAGAGGAGATGCTGATCAGGTTTTTTAGGGTAAATCCTCTCAATCAACATGTTGTGCATTTTAGTAATTTAGTCAATTAATTCAGGTTACTTAGTTCAGGTTAATTGACTCATGTTAATTATTTCAGGTAAATAGTTCAGGTTATTTATTCCATGTTAATTAACCCAGTTAATTAAGTATCTTCGTGATAGTAACCTGGTCAGTAGGCGTGTAGTCGCTCCGTCTGACTGGATCCAACCTGTCCAGGAAGCTACACACACACACACACACACACACAAAGACAGATATAATATATTCTTAGGGGGCGATCACACAAGGCTAGTGGCAAGGTCATTCAGCGAGTTAGGTTGTCGACACAAAATAACATGTGTCTTACTTTTGTTCACGTTGAGGAAATGTATGCCCATCCAGGTTTTTATATCATTAAGGCAGTCCAACAGAGGCTGCATTGAATCTTTGCCTTTTATTTTTAAAGGCAAGTAGATTTGGACGTCATCGGCAAAGCAATGAAAAGAAATGCATTTCTTGAAGATAGACCCCAAGAGTAAAATAAAGATTATGAGGCCCAAAATGGAGCCCAAACGCAAAGATGGCCGAAGACAGACTGGCCGAAAAGAAACCGTTGTTGTTGTTGTTGTTGTATAAAGTATATTATATATATTATCTAATATACTAATAATATACTATAATATAATATATTGCTATTGGTTAGATTTTTTTTAGACTAATATAGATTATACACTATGGACTAAATCTGAACATGACCATATTTGGGAGGCCGTTTCTGTTCCCATGGCGCCCTGTGATATCACCAGCCCTTTCAGCCAATCACCTTTGTCTGCTGCTCCCCTTGGCGCCGCCCCCTCGGGCTGTAATAGGGCCATCGGGGTTAGCAGAGCATTATGATTGGGCCGTTGGGACTCAGACTGTCAGTCCCTCTGAGTAACGAACTGGAAGTAAGATTGTGTGTGTGTGTGTGTGTGTGTGAGTGTGTGTGTGTGTGTGTGTGTGTGTGTGTGTGTGTGTGTGTGTGTGTGTGTGTGTGAGAGTGTGTGTGCGTGTGAGTGTGAGTGTGTGTGTGTGCGTGTGTGTGTGCGTGTGTGTGTGTGTGTGTGTGTGTGTGTGTGTGTGTGTGTGTGTGTGTGTGTGCTCGCGTGCGTGTGTGGTGTCCGGTGTGTGTCTCACTACTTAGCGCAGTCAATGAGTTGGTATTCGTTGGCTCGTTCAAAACAAGCCCTCACTCCGTCATCCTCCCACAGTTTCAGAGCATGCTCAAAAAACTCCTGGAGACAGAAAAAGAGCGGCAGAGCGGCAGAGAGAGAGAGAGAGAGAGAGAGAGAGAGAGAGAGAGAGAGAGAGAGAGAGAGAGACAGACAGAGAGAGAGAGAGAGAGATGGGAGAGAGAGAGAGACAGAGAGATGGGAGAGATGGGAGGGGAGGGGAATCCGGATATATGAAAAACATATCAATGTTTGTGTGTTCTACATTGCAAACAGGAAGAACTACAATTGTGGGCTGATTTGTATCAAGCTGGCTCTAGGGAATTGTAGTTTTTAAAATATATTTGTGTTTTTCGTATAATTGTCAATTATACTGAAGAGAGTACACTGAATGGTTTATGGGGATGGTCAACACATTTGTGTAATCACTTGTTGACTAATACGCCCATGCTAGATGAGGTTAGAGCTCTCTATAACAATTGGTCTCACGTCTGTAACCCTTTTTGTTGCTGAATTATAAGCCTTCAAACATGCACCGAGGTCAAGGTTCAAAGGTCAATATTTCAAAGCAGGAGGTCTTTCCAACAATGGGTTTGGTTTTATTTGTCTCATCTCATGAACACCAGCCAACAGGCTGAGTTTGACAAGAGCACTTTGAAGGCTCAGTATATAAAATGAAGGAGGGGGTTGTTTTGTCTCTTTTCAATCTTCAGAGAGGCAACATGTTTGGATAATTAGGCCCCAGGTGAGACACTGTCTCTCACACACACACACACACACACACACACACACACACACACACACACACACACACACACACACACACACACACACACACACACACACACACACAATCCTCCAGTGTGTACCACCTCATTCCCATGCTAACTCATTACATCATGTCATTAGCCTCATTAAAACAAACAGGCTCTTAACGAGCTCTCCTTAACGAGCTCTCCTGAAGACAACAGCCGTGTGAGCAGAGAGAGTTCTCTCTCCCAGCCAGGCACGTGCAGAGGATGTCAGAGGGCCAGGAGCCCAAATTCATTAAAGGGCATGCCAGTGATTTCTGCAAATAATTAAATAAATATATGCCTGGAATGATTCCTAGCCTGTAAGGACGTGCTAGGCACGCTCCTCTTTCAAGGACTGCACCTGGCGTTTAAGCGCTCTTGGTGGCTAGTGTTTTGTGGCGGAGCGCTCTGGGCGTCTCAAGCTGAAAAAAGTTAAACCATTTGGAGGAAAAGCGCGCTGCTCGTCAATGTCACTCCTCCTACCTCTTCTCCTGCCAGGGGGATCTTCAACCTCCGCTGCTCCCAGAATAGGCCCTTTTTCACAGTGGCCCTTTTTGTGTCCAAAAGGCAGGATAAACACAGGTGCAAGCAAAACAGTAATGAGGGTTTCCAACTTCCATGATTGGAAGTTGGAAACCCTCATTACTGTTTTGCTTGCACCTGTGTTTATCATGCCTTTTCTAGATCAGGACTGGGTTCTCCTGATTGTCTAAATACACAAAATTTCATGTTGGCCCGCCGTCTAATAATACAGTACAGTATACAGTAAATAGCCAGCGTTAGCCTCTGGCATTAGCTAGCTGTTAGCACACGTGATTGTGTATACTCTTTTAAATCCCTTTAAAAAAACACACCTGTTCAGAAAAGCCTTTCCGTAATTAACTATGCTTCATTATCTCTTGACTCTCTTGTTTTACATACTTATTACTTACTTTACATAATTATTATTATATAGTTTTTTCTTTTAGCTCTTTCTATCTGTTACCATGCTTTAAATTGTGCGATTTCTCTTGATTTAATTTTTTCTGTAATTTGTTCCAATTTTGTAAAGCACTTTGTACCTTGTGTTTGTAAAAGTGTTATATAAAGTTATTATTATTACTATTATTATTATTATTATTATTAAGTCCCATGCCTAACCCATAGAGACACTGCATGTAATAGGCCACGCCCATCACGGGGGAAACGCTCCGTTCATTTCCACACACCAGCGTCATTTTCCTTGAATTAAACATAGCTAAAAGCTGTTGTGTGGTGGACTGCGCACACAACAAATGTAAAAAATCGCCAGTTAAAGTTTTTTTGTACTCCTGAGCAAAACAAGGAAGCCATTGAGAATTGGCAAGAAGAAAAATGTGGATCTAGCTGTCAAGGAAGTAAGTTGGCGTGTTCATCTTCCGTATATACGATCTTTTGTGCGACACGCAACCATGCACGTGACATAGGAGAACGCCAGGATTGGAGGGGGGCTTTCTGTTTTCCCCCGTCTTGGGCGTGGCTTCTGAATGATGACGCGTTACGCAGTGTCTCTATAAGAGAGCGTGACTTTGGCACTATGGCATGTGCGCGTGCGCAAATGCATCGTGTGTGTGTGTGTGTGTAACATGAGAGGAAGACAACGCATATAAACACAATGGCTGAAGTGTGTACATGCAGGTGTGGGTGCGCGTGTGCCTGCATGCGTGCGTGCGTGCGTGCGTGTGTGTGTGTGTGTGTGCTTGTGCGTGTGTTGGTATGTGTGTGCGCGCACATGTGTGCGTGTTAGTGTGTGTGCATGTGTGTCTGTGTGTGTTGGTGTGTGTACCTCTGTGTAGTCGAAGTCAGACAGGGGGGCGATGCTCCTGATGTAGTCGACTCTGAACTCGTCGCCGGGGTTCGCGAGAGGAACGGGCGGAATCAGTGTGCTCATGGCCGTCACGATGGTCTGAAACACACACAAGCGCACACAAACACGCAAGCATGCGCGCGCACACACACACACACACACACACTTCAGCCATCATGTTTATATGCGTTGTCTTCCTCATCAGAGTCAGTTTAATTATGGAAGTAGATGCCTATCTAAATGCAAGAGGTCGTTCAAGCAATTTCAGAGCACGATTTATGGATTTCACGTTCATGTGACACTATCCTGGCATTCTATTGGTTGTGGATTTCTGACAGAAAAAAATCTGAGAGAAAATAATGGATCCAAGAGCAGAGGTTTCAAGAGTGCACAGAAGCAGTTTGAAGGGGGAGGGGCATTTGGACATTTGCATGCAGGCCCAGAGTTTGAGCGCAAGCAGAGCAAATGTAAGTGTGAGCAGGGGCTTTTTGAGTGCAAGTGCAGGAAATCCATCCAAGCAGAACACTTTTGAGTGTGAGCGTAGTTTGAGGAAAAGCAGAGCAAATTTAAGCACATGCGGGAGATATTTGAGTCCAAGGGTCCAACATCTGAACGTGAAATCGTGAATCGTGAAATAACGTATTGTCCTATAAATAAAATTGATTGATTGATTGTGGTCATGTGATGGTGGTCATGTGATGTCGGTCATGTGACCTACCACGATGGCGTCCTTGACGTTCTTCCTGATGTCCTGGATCTTCATCTGCTTCTCCCTGAGAAACAAGTCACACAAAACTACTCATGTGTCTGTTATATAGCAGCAGCCATCATTCAGTCCCCAACCAGGTGCCATACTACAGAACTACACTTTGTGACACCATGAATGAATGAGATTGCTTTAGATCAGTGGTTCTCAAACTGTTTTGGCTTCAGTTCCC
The DNA here is from genome assembly GCF_964638095.1 of Poromitra crassiceps. Taxonomy (NCBI): domain Eukaryota; kingdom Metazoa; phylum Chordata; class Actinopteri; order Beryciformes; family Melamphaidae; genus Poromitra; species Poromitra crassiceps. Next base: position 15,373,509 of record NC_139624.1, read on the forward strand.
CCTTTCCCTGATTTCTGAATCCAAGTACCCCCTTTACCCGACTACAACATTTTGCTTACAAAACTGCAAGAGAAAACTATAGCATATGATGCAAAGAATAAAACCTCACCGTTTGAAGAATATAACATCATAATAATATAAAATGTGTCATGTTCCTGTTGTGCTCTTTTCTCCCGCTCTACTATCTCAAGCCTGTCTCTACTCTAGGGCCGGTCATATATTGATATATGGGCAGTAGGCGGATGTTGTGTTTTCCAATGCGCCTTTTCCAATGCTACAGATAGAAAAAGATGAGCTGCAACGAATGGAGAACAACGGCGTCATCGAGCGCGTGACACATCCCACTGAATGGTGTGCGCCCATGGTGCCGGTTCTGAAGAAGAACACAGGCAAAGCCAGGATGATCTGCGTCGACCTGGAACATCTCAACGAATCAGTCAAAAGAGAATATATATATTATATATAGAATTTAATATATTTAATTATATCTATATATACATATATATATATATATATCTCAATGCTGCGAGCTACAGGCTGACTACCTTTATAACACCGTTTGGCAGAGACTGTTTCAAAAGGTTGCCTTTCTGTATTTCCAGCGCACCGGAGATCTTCCAGCGGAAGATGCAGGAGACTCTGCAGGGGGCTTGAAGGCGTGGAAGTCTTTATGGACGACATCCTCGTCTATGGGACCTCGATGGAGCAGCACGACGCCCACCTTGAAAATGTACTGCAGCGCATCGAGTCGGCTGGTTTGAAACTCAACAAAGAGAAATGCTCTCTCAGACAGAGCCAGCTGCGCTCGCTGGGTCACCTCATTGACCAGTGAGGGGTCAGGCCCGACCCCGACAAAGTTGAGGCCATTCATCAGCTGTCACCACCCGAAAATGTTCAGGAGTTAAAAAGAGTTCTGGGAATGGTGAACTACCTGGTGAGGTACGTCCCCAGTCTCTCTACAGTAGGTCAACCGCTGTATGAACTTCTGAAGAGCAAGAACACCTGGAACTGGAACCACTCACAGCATGCCAGCTTTCAAGCACATAAAAGAGTTGCTGACAACTGCACCGGTTCTGGCTTGCTATGATGTCACCAGGCACTATTATCTGTGGTCTGTGTTACAGCACATCGGGTTTGCGGACCAATTCATCACTATGTTTCAAACTCTGTACTCTTCCCCCACGGCAATGGTGATGACTGGTAAATATGCTCCGCCCATTTTCCTATATCCAGATCCTCTAGACAAGGCTGCATCCTTTCTCCTTTATTATTTGGCCTCTCTCTGGAGCCTCTGGCCCAGGCTATTCGTCAATCTCCTCACACTCCCATCACTTCACATAATAGACCAAATCACCGTGACGTCACCATGTAAACAAATTTACTTCCGGGTACCACTTGGGGAAGGCGGCAGGTTTAAATGTGTGTGTTGTCAAATAAATGCTGTCAAACCCTCTCGTTGTTTTCGGCCGACTACTTTCAATTTAAATGGTTAAACGGTTGGTAAACATGCTTGTCCGACGTATCTAGCCTTTCTTCTGTGTTTGTTTTATGTAGTGTTAGCTAGCTAATAACGTTTGTTTGTCTGTCAAACTCGCTGTTTTTTTGCAGACTCGTTAACGTTACAGACAGAGCTACTGACGCGACGTTAATTTAATTTAGCTTCAAGTCTACTCTGGTCTGGTCCAACAGGTAAATTAGCTAGTCTGGTCTCCACTAACGTTAGTGAAAGTGTTGTTATGAATGATATTAAACAACAACACAACACGGACGAACCATTTTTGTCTTCTTTGTCTGTTTTTGTCTTCAACATGTCAGTTTGTGCCGTTCACCGCCATTATAATGTGTGGACCCAGGGGTACCCGGAAGTAAATGTAAACATCCCGCTGATTTGGTCTATACTTATTTCTCTTTATGCTGATGACATTTTACTTTTTTTTAGGAGATGCTCCAAATTCAACTTTGCATCTTTTGTCTATTTTCGATAACTTTGGTAATTTATCTGGATACAAAATCAACTGGGCTAAATCGGCTCTTCTTCCACTTAACAATGCCATGAGATTAGCCACACCACCTGCTAACATCCCTCCCAGTGGTCCAGAAATGTAAATACTTGGGTATTGACATTTTTCCATCTGTACAAGAAATTGTTACAAATAATTTTAACTCCATCTCTAGGCAGGTGGAGTCAGATTTGGGGCGTTGGTCACCTCTCCTCAATTCAGTACAACATTACAAGCTTGTGCTTTCATTTTAAAGATGAATATCCTGTCATTGGAATAAATTGGCTGACAGCCCAATGGCCAGACGCCAATATTGAAGATTGCTGCATCTATAACCTTGTGTGTGTGTGTGTGTGTGTCTGACTCACTCTGTGTTGAAGCCGTCAACATGCAGAATCACCATCTGCTTAACAATGGTGCTTTTACCTGATTCACCTGCACCTGCACACATACACACACAGAAAGACACACACAAGTGCACACACACACACACAGTCAGACAGGCGTGTGCACACAGACATCAAACCTTATTGCTCGAATCTGACCCCACCCCCCCACCCCCCACCACCAGCCCTGGCATTTAAATGGCCGAGGTCTGATCTTATGGCGCTCTGATCGCAGTAAAGTACAGGTCTGAACGCACCCAATGCGCATTGAGATCTGATTGCCTCAAGCCACCTTCGGAGGTGGCCTGGGCCACATGTGGCTGGATTCCCGTGTGTCTGAACAGCAATGTGACCTAGGTCTAGGAGGCATTAAGGACCACCTATTGTACTGACCTCCTCCTCTGCATAACAAAGGGAATCCTGGCTCAGTGAATTACATCATTATGCAACTCTCTCCTAACATTGATTAGTTCTGAGCTCAAATTAAACGGTAATCAGCTCTGCCAGACCTTACTTTTGTAATACACTATAGAATAAAACATGAAAACATGCTGTTTTTTTATTATATTTTTTATTTCAATAGATTTACTTGAATGAAACATCTTATTTCAAAAGAATGTGAAATCTTATTAAAGTGAAATATTATTGTAAAAGCAGTTTAGGCTATATAAGATGTATTCTGCTGGTTTACAAACTGTATTATAATGTCCCCTTTAAATGGTAAAATTTTAAATTATTGCAATTAACAAAATAGATTTTGTTACATGGTCCAACATGAGCCCAGCTAAATAAATGTACTCTCTGTGGTAGAGACAGGAACCGACAGGAAAATGTCTACACTGTGGCAAGCCTGATACCCATCGAATAAGTCAGTAATAATTGCAGCTGTAACATTTCTATAATAATTCAATGGTATTAATTGCCAAACAAAAAGCCAAAGCAGCCAGCACTGTATTTGTACTCGCAGCATTACTATGTGTTTATTTGCATATGGGGGCGGGGAAGTGAGGTCTGATCACAAGAGGCATTCATTGAGACACATTCTAATGCCAGGTGTGAACAGACGTACTTAGAGCTGGCCACTTGTGATCGATCACCCAAGATGCATGTTAACAGGGCCTAAGGGGACCACCCTCTTGGGTGATCCGATCACAAGTGGCCAGCTCTAAAGTACGTCTGTTCACACCTGGCATTAGAATGTGTCTCCATGAATGCTTCTTGTGATCAGACCTCACTTCCCCACCCCATATGCAAATAAACACTGGAGAAAGTAATTTCTAAACTAATCTCCAGATTAGTAACTGTAATATAATTACTATTTTGGAAATTGTATTGCCTTACTTTACTACTGTAGTTACTGGGAAAGTAATACAATTACAGTAACACGTTCCTTTACTTAAGACAGGATGGCAGACAGACAGAAAGACAGGCAGGTCTTACCTAGCAGTAGCAGTCTGTGTGTAGCTTTGTAAGCCTGTCTCTCTCTCTGCAGCTGTTTCTCTATTTTCTTGTTGGCTTCTCTCTTGGCTTTTTCATCCAGACGCTCTTCCTCCGTCTGCCCGCCCAGACAGCCCATGTCTCTTGAACCTGGACTGTCCTGCTACTGGGACCAGTACTGTCCTGCTACTGGGACCAGTACTGTCCTGCTACTGGGACCAGTACTGTCCTGCAACTGGGACCTGCTACTGGGACCAGTACTGTCCTGCTACTGGGAGCAGTACTGTCCTGCTACTGGGACCAGTACTGTCCTGCAACTGGGACCAGTACTGCAACTGGTTCTGTCACAGCACCAGCAATTAACTTCCTCCTCCTACTAGTCCCAAGTGATGGAAATGTCACACTAACCAGGTTAGAATGGTTTCACCTGGGTCCTGCCAGGTCCTGTTGGTTCCCACCACTTTGCACTGGGTTCCACTGAGTCCATCCAGGCTGTAATGGGTTCTACCAGGTCCTACTGGGTCCTACTAGGTCCCAACAGTTTCTTCAGTTCCACTGAGTCCATCCGGCCTTTACTGGGTGCTATCCAGTTTTTTTCTTTGTGATTGTTGTGATCAAAATGCTTGATTTTGCAGCGGCTTTTCTGAAAAATTGTGTTTAATGGGATTTTTTTGCTGTAAAATTGACAACTGACAAAAATTGCAAGTTGAGGATTTTTTTTATTCTAACTATACCTAATGGAAACTTCTCCAAAAAATTGCAATGAATTGACAAGGTGTTATCCTTTTGTTTGCTGTAAAATTGTGGGAAAAGGCAAAAATTGCAAGTTGAGGAACCTGTTTTGCGATTTGTGAAAAATTGCACATTGCAAATATTGCAGAGATTGGTTGAATTTGCATTAACTATTGCGATTGCAAAATCACAATTTACAGGAGGGACTATCAGGTTCTACTAGGTCCTACTTGGTCCTTTTGGGTCTCACCAGTTTCTGCTGGGTTCCAGTTGAGTTCATCTGGGCTTAAGACAGAGTTTAGTGTCTCTCTGCTCTTCTTCCATTCAATTCCACCGACATGAAAGAGCAGCTTAACAACTCATCAGCTTAGGCCAGTCCAGTTTAGTCCAGTTCTTTTCCCCCAGTCCAATCCACTTCATTTGGCTTCCAGTGCAGTCCAGTTTGGTTCAGTCCAGTCCAGTAGAACCACAGTTCTACCAGCAGCAATCTGTTATGGGATGTCAGTTCAGTTCAGCTGTTTGGATCGTCCGCTTCAGTAAAAACACCTGAAGAGCTCTGTGTGTCTCTGTTTCTCTACCTCTCTCTCCCCCTCCCACTTCCCCTGCCACTCTCTCTCTCTCTCTCTCTCTCTCTCTCTTTACTCCAGGTAACTCTCTCCCTCCCCCCTCTCTAAAAGCAGCTCATTAGCAGAGACTTGGGTTTTCTTTTGGGGATTTCTTTCCTCTTGTCTCCTGTTTGCTGTCTAACGAGAGACTGACATCATATCAGACGCAGTTTAAACACATTTGTAATGATCTTAGACATTCGTTTTGGTCTGCTAGCTGCTACACTGGTGTTACTCCTGCTACAGTACTACAGGACTACTTTAGTACATTCCCTGCTTTGGTTAGTTGTTGGTAACATTCAGCACATCCTGTTGTATTAAAGTCTCCATTCAGATTATTTCCCTACAGTATTAATTAAATGTATTATTATTACCTTGCCTATAGAGTACCGTAGGGATGACATATTTTTGTAGGCCAACCCGGAGGGTGCGAACAAACAAACGAACAAACACAAACAAACTGTGACAGAAACGTTTATTTTCCTTCACACCTCCTCGTCTTCTCCATCTCTGCATCTTCCGAGTGAATCCAACCTGAGGCCACACAAACACAAGAAACACACAAACACACAAGAAACACACAAACACACAAGAAACACACAAACACACAAGAAACACACAAACACAGATAAAACACAAACAACAGATAAAACAGCTACAGTGCTAACGCTCGGCAGTGGGTCCTGTGGCTCACGGTGGCTTGTAAAAAAGTTAGTGGGGATGTTGGACTGAGTGGTAAGACGTGTCTGTTTAATTCCAGCGTAAGGTTACATGGCTAAAACAGAATATAATTTTATTTGGTTCCAAACACAGGTTGTGCAGACTGGCTTAAAGGGACACTCCGCCCATTTTCAACCAGCTTTGTATCATTAGAACATCAGTAGTATATCAGAAAACTGTAAACGGTTTTGAAGTCTGTCATTTAATTTGACAGTTATTAAGTGTTAAAGTGTGGACCAGTGACATCACTGGTCCACACTAACTCAAATTAATAACTCATTAACTCAAATCAACTCTCAATAACTGTCAAACTATTCATCATTCATCTAGTTTGACAGTTATTGAGAGTTGATTTGAGTTAATGAGTTATTAATTTGAGTTAGTGTGGACCTGGTCCACACTTTAACACTCAATAACTGTCAAATTTAATGACAGACTTCAAAACAGTTTACAGTTTTCTGATATACTACTGATGTTCTAATGATACAAAGCTGGTTGAAAATGGGCAGAGTGTTCCTTTAACAGATATGAACGCAAATATCTGTGTGTGTGTGTGCGTGCGTGCGTGTGTGTCTCTGACCTGAGCTGTTGGTTATCACAGAAGGTGCTGAGAGAGCGAGCCTCTGATTGAAAGAAGCTCTGAGAGAGACAGGCAGGCCCACAGACAGACAGATGGACAGACAGGCCCACAGACAGACAGACAGGCAGGCCCACAGACAGATAGACAGACAGACAGAGACAGACAGACAGACAGACAGACGGACAAAAATGGTTATAGTAGTGATAGCAGTAGAAGTAGTATTATCAGTATTGGTAGCAATAAAAGTTCAAATAGTAAGACCAAAAGACCCTTAGGGCTAATGTACACCACCTCTGGAACAGATGCGGTACGGCTCCGGTACGGCTGAGAACAGACCCACACTCCTGTAATCTGTCAGTCAGACGTAGCTTTGCCGGATCCGCAACGCAGCCGTAACGTATCTGGTGTACATTGACTGTTACTAGTTCAACTACAGTAGTACATATTTTGAGGCTCACTAGTAGAACTAGCAGTTATCACTAGTGTAAGTAGTACGCATTTTGGCTCTTCCTAGTTCAACTAGTAAGGTAGCAAAAACTCACTAGTGTGACTAGTAGACTGGTAGTAAGTCTTGTTTGTCTTGTTTGTTCCTTGTTACTGATAAGAGTTCAATCATCCAATCCGCTCAAAACAATAGAGTCCATACCAACAGGAGGACACACTGTTTGATATTGGCAGGGCAATTTGTCACTTTTGACTTTGGCGCTAGTTGCATAATCAGCTGTGCTGCTCATCCCACAAATGCAGGATCCTTACAAATGAGACAGCGTCGTGAATAGAAGGGAATTGAACAGGCTTTGCAATGAGATAAGATACAATACTGAGGATACAGTAACAGCAGAGATTATGATCAACCAAACACAAGTTTCCAAACTTTTTTTTGTTGAGTTTACGTGTGTCTATGTATTCAGACTGGTTGTATAGTATTAGTAGTAGCAGTACCAGTACATGTGTCTATAGTATTCCGACTGTTGTATTAGTAGCAGTACATATTTGTGTCTATAATATTCAGGCTGTTGTATTAGTAGCAGTACCAGTATTTGTGTCTATAGTATTCAGGCTGTTGTATTAGTAGCAGTACCAGTATTTGTGTCTATAGTATTCAGGCTGTTGTATTAGTAGCAGTACCAGTATTTGTGTCTCTATAGTATTCAGGCTGTTGTATAGTATTAGTACCAGTACCAGTATTTGCGTCTATAGTATTCAGGCTGTTGTATTAGTAGCAGTACGTATTTGTGTCTATAGTATTCAGGCTGTTGTATTAGTAGCAGTACCAGTATTTGTGTCTATAGTATTCAGGCTGTTGTATTAGTACCAGTATTTGTGTCTATAGTATCCAGGCTGTTGTATTAGTAGCAGTCCCAGTACTTGTGTCTCTATAGTATTCAGGCTGTTGTATAGTATTAGTAGCAGTACCAGTACTTGTGTCTCTATAGTATTCAGGCTGTTGTATAGTATTAGTAGCAGTACCAGTACTTGTGTCTCTATAGTATTCAGGCTGTTGTATAGTATTAGTAGCAGTACCAGTACTTGTGTCTCTATAGTATTCAGGCTGTTGTATAGTATTAGTAGCAGTACCAGTACTTGTGTCTCTATAGTATTCAGGCTGTTGTATAGTATTAGTAGCAGTACCAGTACTTGTGTCTCTATAGTATTCAGGCTGTTGTATAGTATTAGTAGCAGTACCAGTACTTGTGTCTCTATAGTATTCAGGCTGGTTGAGTTTTGCTCCAGTTGGTTCAGCTCACTCAAGACTCTTCTCTCAAACCTCTGCAGCAAGAGCGACCTACACACACACACACACACACACACACACACACACACACACACACACACACAGTAAACCAATAGCTGTTTAGAGGGGCGGGACCTGTGAAGATGTTTACTAATAGCTAAGAGGTGGTGCCTTTAGCAATGTTAACCAATAGCTGTTTAGAGGGGCAGCACCTGTGCCGTTGTCAAACAATAGCTAAAGGGCGGGACCTGTGACGATGTTAACCAAGAGCTGTGTAGAGGGGCAGGACCTGTGACGATGTTAGCCAATAGCTGTTTAGAGGGGCGGGACCTGTGACAGTGTTAACCGATAAGGATGTTTTGAGAGGATGTGATCTGTGAAGATGTAAACCAATAGCTGTGTAGAGGGGCGGTACCTGTGATGATTGACAGCTCCGAGGAGGGCGGAGATGTGTTGTTGAGATTCAGCGAGAGAATGAAGAACCTCAGCTTCAACCTTCTGCCCACAGACCTGAAAGTTTTTATTTGTGTATATGATTTACCTAATTCAGTCATCATCATCATCATCATCATCATCATCATAATGGATGAGTGCAAATTGTCCACCATCGAACTCTAGTGGAAGGGACAGAAACCACAAGTGCAGGTTTGGACTGTGTCACAAGACAATATACAGCAGGTTCCTGGCCTGTTCCTCCAGTCGTCGCCTCTGGGGACGACTGCAGGCAGCTACACATGCTAGTTAGCTCCTACTGTGTTAGCCAGTATGTTAGCTAGGAGGTGGTTAGACGCAAGTAAACGCAGTTTACCCACCTCTTTGAAATGCGGCAGAGTTGACTCACCTATTGGACCTGCAGCCATCCCACAGCCTGTCCTGCCTCCTGCAGCCATACCACAGCCTGTCCTGCCCCCTGCAGCCATACCACAGCCTGTCCTGCCCCCTGCAGCCATACCACAGCCTGTCCTGCCCCCTGCAGCCATACCACAGCCTGTCCTGCCCCCTGCAGCCATACCACAGCCTGTCCTGCCCCCCTGCAGCCATACCACAGCCTGTCCTGCCCCCTGCAGCCATACCACAGCCTGTCCTGCCCCCTGCAGCCATACCACAGCCTGTCCTGCCCCCCTGCAGCCATACCACAGCCTGTCCTGCCTCCTGCAGCCATCCCACAGCCTGTCCTGCCCCCTGCAGCTATCCCACAGCCTGTCCTGCCTCCTGCAGCCATCCCACAGCCTGTCCTGCCCCCTGCAGCTATCCCACAGCCTGTCCTGCCCCCTGCAGCCATACCACAGCCTGTCCTGCCCCCTGCAGCCATACCACAGCCTGTCCTGCCCCCTGCAGCCATCCCACAGCCTGTCCTGCCCCCTGCAGCCCTTTCCTGCCTCCTGCAGCCATCCCACAGCCTGTCCTGCCCCCTGCAGCCATACCACAGCCTGTCCTGCCCCCTGCAGCCATACCACAGCCTGTCCTGCCCCCTGCAGCCATACCACAGCCTGTCCTGCCCCCTGCAGCCATACCACAGCCTGTCCTGCCCCCTGCAGCCATACCACAACCTGTCTTGCCCCCTGCAGCCATCCCACAGCCTGTCCTGCCCCCTGCAGCCATACCACAGCCTGTCCTGCCCCCTGCAGCCATACCACAGCCTGTCCTGCCCCCTGCAGCCATACCACAGCCTGTCCTGCCCCCTGCAGCCATCCCACAGCCTGTCCTGCCCCCTGCAGCCATCCCACAGCCTGTCCTGCCCCCTGCAGCCATACCACAGCCTGTCCTGCCCCCTGCAGCCATACCACAGCCTGTCCTGCCCCCTGCAGCCATACCACAGCCTGTCCTGCCCCCTGCAGCCATCCCACAGCCTGTCCTGCCCCCTGCAGCCATCCCACAGCCTGTCCTGCCCCCTGCAGCCATACCACAGCCTGTCCTGCCCCCTGCAGCCATACCACAGCCTGTCCTGCCCCCTGCAGCCATACCACAGCCTGTCCTGCCCCCTGCAGCCATACCACAGCCTGTCCTGCCCCCTGCAGCCATACCACAGCCTGTCCTGCCCCCTGCAGCCATCCCACAGCCTGTCCTGCCCCCTGCAGCCATCCCACAGCCTGTCCTGCCCCCTGCAGCCATCCCACAGCCTGTCCTGCCCCCTGCAGCCATACCACAGCCTGTCCTGCCCCCTGCAGCCATACCACAGCCTGTCCTGCCCCCTGCAGCCATACCACAGCCTGTCCTGCCCCTGCAGCCATACCACAGCCTGTCCTGCCCCCTGCAGCCATACCACAGCCTGTCCTGCCCCCTGCAGCCATACCACAGCCTGTCCTGCCCCCTGCAGCCATACCACAGCCTGCCCTGCCCCCTGCAGCCATCCCACAGCCTGTCCTGCCCCCTGCAACCATACCACAGCCGGTCCTGCCCCCTGCAGCCATACCACAGCCTGTCCTGCCCCCTGCAGCCATACCACAGCCTGTCCTGCCCCCTGCAGCCATACCACAGCCTGTCCTGCCCCCTGCAGCCATACCACAGCCTGTCCTGCCCCCTGCAGCCATACCACAGCCTGTCCTGCCCTCTGCAGCCATCCCACAGCCTGTCCTGCCCCCTGCAGCCATACCACAGCCTGTCCTGCCCCCTGCAGCCATACCACAGCCTGTCCTGCCCCCTGCAGCCATACCACAGCCTGTCCTGCCCCCTGCAGCCATACTACAGCCTGTCCTGCCCCCTGCAGCCATACCACAACTTGTCCTGCCCCCTGCAGCCATCCCACAGCCTGTCCTGCCCCCTGCAGCCATACCACAGCCTGTCCTGCCCCCTGCAGCCATACCACAGCCTGTCCTGCCCCCTGCAGCCATCCCACAGCCTGTCCTGCCCCCTGCAGCCATACCACAGCCTGTCCTGCCCCCTGCAGCCATACTACAGCCTGTCCTGCCCCCTGCAGCCATACCACAGCCTGTCCTGCCCCCTGCAGCCATACTACAGCCTGTCCTGCCCCCTGCAGCCATACCACAACTTGTCCTGCCCCCTGCAGCCATACTACAGCCTGTCCTGCCCCCTGCAGCCATCCCACAGCCTGTCCTGCCCCCTGCAGCCATACTACAGCCTGTCCTGCCCCCTGCAGCCATACTACAGCCTGTCCTGCCCCCTGCAGCCATACCACAGCCTGTCCTGCCTCCTGCAGCCATACCACAGCCTGTCCTGCCCCCTGCAGCCATACCACAGCCTGTCCTGCCCCCTGCAGCCATCCCACAGCCTGTCCTGCCCCCTGCAGCCATCCCACAGCCTGTCCTGCCCCCTTGCAGCCATCCCACAGCCTGTCCTGCCCCCTGCAGCCATCCCACAGCCCTTTCCTGCCCGCGATATTTTTTTCCGGATGATGGCGAAGGCTGGGGGCACCCTCTCTGCCTGTGATTGGCCTAGCGTCAACCTTTCATCCAATCACATTCGCTTGGCTATCCTGCGTCTCTTTCTACAGTCTGTGGTCAGACTCAGTGGGTCAGACAGACAGCAGTTTCGCTTGCTAGCATGCATGAAAGACGCCACTGTGTGTTTATGTTATTTGTCCTACAGACAAATAAAAAAGAAAAGATAAAAGAGAGTGATATGTATTTGAATTGAAATATTAATCAGAGCAACAGTGTGATTAAATTTGGAATGACAAGAAAAAAACACGTCTGTTGTGCAATAGGCTAAGTAGGCCTAAATAGAAAGAAAGCCACCGGGAAGGCGGATCCTTTCCAAGGACTTGACTAGGCCTAAATAACTCTGTTATAGGGTTTGCAATTGTAACGTTCCATAATGAAGTATCTCATGCTTGTTGATTTAACGATTGTTTTGCACCTGCTGCTCACGTTATGAACAAATGCTTAGATGACCATAGCCTCAGGAACAACTAACTGCAGTCATGTATGAATGTTAGCTGTCCAGCAAACACACCACTAATATAGGAATCATGCTTGGAAGTAGCCTCCCCCCCCGCTGCATCGTGACATTGAATGAAAGTATATTTAGGCTCGTTTGAGATACTTTTGGCTCGCCTGGAAAGAAGGTGGGAGCAGCCGAGTACAGTCAGCCAATCAGAGGCAGAGAGGGGCGGGTCATGCCTTCGCCTAGCCTTCGCCATCATGGGGAAAAAGATATCGCGTCCTGCCCCCTGCAGCGATTACAGTCTGTCCTGCCCCCTGCAACCATCCCACAGCGCCCTTCCGCGCTTCCTCCTGCCCCATTGACTCTTGATTTGCCTTCTTTTTCATGCTTGGGTTTACATACGACTGTTTTCCACACTTGTGCTTTCTTGGGGGGCCTGGTGACCACTAATTGACCACTAGCGACCTCTAGTGGGGACGGACATAAACCACAAGTGCCGGTTTGGACAGTCACATACTTCGGCTGTGGGTAGCGACGCACGCAGCTACACCTGCTAGCTAGCTAGCTGCTTGTTAGCTAGTCCATGTCAACACACGCTGTATTATGTTAGAGAAATGGCTCCAGCGACTTGCTGGGCGGCCCACCTGGGATCCCCCTCTCTTTCCATTTCTCTCATCTGTACAAATAATAATAATAACAACAAATATCAGATGTCCCTCTGTCTAATGAGGCAGTCACTGTAGACTACAGTTACCATGTTGATTACAACACCAGAACACAGAAAATACTGAGGTGTGTGTGTGTACAGTACTAACAGTAAAGTGTTCTTGTAGTTGTGTTGTGTAGGTTTTGAAGGCAGCCTTAATGCCTGAACTCAGCGCTGCCTCTGACTCCGCCCCCTCGGCCAAAGGTTCTGACTCCGCCCCCTCAGCCAGCGACTCTGGGTCCGCCCCCTCGGCCAACGGCTCTAAGGAGAGGAGGTAGTCTGTTCAATAGAAAGTTAAGCCTGTGCAGTAAACAGTAAAAACAAAATATACCAGTATATATAAAGGAGGTGTCACTTTTTTCAGTTTCCCATCCCATTCCCTCCTCAATTGTAGACTAGGTAGTTAGCCAATAGAGTACCGCAGGAATGAGTCCGGAAGTAGCACTTCTGGTTCGTAAGGGGAGAAGTGAATGGGATTTTAGTATGGCGATTTCGGTTGAATGCATGAAATAAGCTCCGTCGTTAAAAGTTTATGAAACAGCGACGTGTGCGTTCAGCAAGATAATCTTCATAAACGAGGACCACTTTTATGACTTTGGAAACGTAAATGCATTTTTTTAATGTGATTTTCAGAGAACACAAGTCCTAAAAGTCATAAAGGTGGTTCTCGTTTGTGAAGATTATCTGAACACAAACTTTTCGGTTTCATAAACTTTCGTTAACCACACAGACCTTATTTCATTTAACCGAAATCCCCATAATAAAATCCCATTCACTTTTCCCCTTACAAAACCAGAGATTGTCCAACCAATTCCTATAGCTCCAGTTTCTGGAGGGACATGTACAAGTCCCTCCAGAAACTGGTCTTAGTCCAGTCTTGACCATTTGATTCATTGCATCGCTTCGTCTAGTCTCAATTGGCTTATTTTGGACTCTTAGGCCATGTTCAGACTAGGAGGCCAAATATGATTTGTGAACTTTAGTGACCTATTAATGACTTTATCCAGATTGGTTTTATGAGTCTGTACGAAGTCTGCTTCAAATGTGCTTTTGACTGATGTGTCTTCAGTGCGGACGCGCAGATCCACCATATCGGATTTGAACGTCGCTCGCAACTCATCATCAAATGCTTCTGCGCAGGAAAACCACGTCACCAACGTACGTGTTTACTGACGCCCACGTCGTTACCATAGCAACCCATGCAGATAGGCTGTTTAGGTCTGGACACACAGATCCGACTTGAAAATCAGATTTGTGGCAGTGCGGACACACTCCCAAATCTGATTTGGGAAACCAATCAAGATAATGATGATTAATGACTTTATCAACAAATGGGATTTGCCTGTAATGTGAACATGACCTTAGTCCAGGATGGATTGTTTTCAACTCTTGCCTTTCTGTGCTGAGTTAGGCCCCTCCCTCTCTGGCTTAGACTCCACCTTCCTCTTCTGGGCCGATGCCCCATCAGCAGGGTCTGAAATATAAAGAAGGTATGAGAGTATAAGATGTGGCCGAACCAATTCAAAAACTACAACTAAAGCATCCAATTAAGAGTTTGTCGACCTGTGATTGGAGCCGCTCTCTTTCTGTCGGCAATGAAGATTTCCTACAAAAACAGAGAAGAAAGTCCTGGTTTCATTTGAGTGAACTGAAATGAACCGTCTTTAGTTTTAGAGATGCCCTGGCTCACTAAATATCGGTTTGTTCATTATCTTGAAGAGGAATCTTTGAATTGTGAGAGGGAAATACCTCTGTAAACAGGGAACTTTAATGAGGCAACTGAGGGGTCTCATTTATCAATACTGTATCTGTATACATGCTGTATATCTGTATGTATCTGTATATATACTGAATCCCTACTAAAACTATGACTAACTTGTCCAGTGACTGTCTACGCGATCCAATCGGTGTTTCACAATGTAGTAACCAATCACAGTCCAACTGGGACATTCCGCATGTGGCTCCGCCCCAATCCAACCATCAAATAATGGTCAATGCTAATTACCACATGACGCATATAAATGAGCCTGATTATCAATTGAATAGGGAAATTGCATGCAGGTGTGTGCGCAATCACTGGATAGGTTAGTCGTTCTTTTAGTGAGCCCTTAGTCGGGATCCTAGTACGCAGTTTGATAAATGAGAGCCCAGGTCAGCAGGTTAGTAGGCAGTGATTCAGTGAAAGATGATAAATGGATTGAGTTACTGCTGATACGTTGGTCTAGAACCAGGGGCGGACTGGGATCCTAATTCAGGCCGGGCATTAGATACCAAGCAGGCCAGGCCGATACGGGCCGACGTGTGTGCCGGCGTCCGAAGGGCGGCGGCAAAAAATTTGGGCCGTCTGAAGCTCAATTTGGGCCGTTTGAAGCCCAATTTGGGCCGTTTGAAGCCAGATTTGGGCCATTTGAAGCCCAATTTGGGTCGTTTAAAGCCAGATTTGGGCCGTTTGAAGCCCGATTTGGGACGTTTGAAGCCCAATTTGGGCCGTTTGAAGCCCAATTTGGGCCAAGTCCAATTTTACAATGAGATGCACCCACTTTAACCCTGAATAAACTAATAAAACCACTAGTAAACCAGTAGGCGGCGCCTGGCCTGCTGTTCAGTGAGTGGCCTGGCCTGCAAAAAAAACAAATTTTTTTTTTTTTTTGCAGGCCAGGCCAGGCCAGGCCACCGGGCATTTGCCCGACGTGCCCGATTATGCAGTCCGCCCCTGTCTAGAACTACAGTATGTGAAGTAGAGTTACTGCTGATACGTTGGTCTAGAACTACAGTATGTGAAGTAGAGTTACTGCTGATACGTTGGTCTAGAACTACAGTATGTGAAGTAGAGTTACTGCTGATACGTTGGGTCTAGAACTACAGTATGTGAAGTAGAGTTACTGCTGATACGTTGGGTCTAGAACTACAGTATGTGAAGTAGAGTTTCAAACATGACTTCAGTTTTCTACAGGATGTCACGCACCTGCTCCAAAGAGAAGGTGCCCAGTCCACTCTCCTCCTCCTCCAGCTCCACCACCTCCTGCCCCTATGGGAAGCCATTTGAACATTTATTGATTTATTGAACATTTGCAAGCCCCCACAAATATTGCGGAGATTGGTTGAATTTGCATTAATTATTGTGATGGCAAAATTGCAATTTCCTGGAGCAACTGACTTCTTAGCTAAGACTGACTATCTGGAATTAACATCACAGATATCAACAATGTCATTGTGACTAGTCCTAATTACATTGTGACTAGTCCTAATTACATTGTGACTAGTCCTAATTACATTGTGACTAGTCAGAATGTTCAATAAATATACTGTATCTGTAACCACATATTTCCTAGACAAAAAGAACATTTCAGATATCCACAATGACATTCTTCCTACGACAAATGACATCACTCTTGCCATTCGTATAGTGAATTATGACTAGTGGCAATTCCAGTTTGAGCTATCTACAATGTTATCCTGACTACTTCAAACTTTACAACTTTAAAGAGATCTCAAAAGGACAATGTGGATATCTGGGATTGAGAGTTAAAGATACAGTATCTTGAACTGGAATTATTACAACTCGTCACATTGCAGATATGCCACTGAATTGTAGATATCTGTAATGAGAAAGCCCCATACTGTACACATGAATGGCAAAAAAGAAAATACTAGGAAGAACTGCATGACAGATATCTGCATTACATCATCACAGATCCAGTCTAGCTGTTATATGCTAAAAGCCTTGCCATCTGCTCCATGTCCTCCTGGTCCTCTCTGCTGTCTAGTTCCGCCTCCACAGGGAAACCTGGGCGGGGATGGGGAGGAGGGGGGGGGGGGGGGGTCAGACAGGCAGACCGACAGGCAGACAGACAGACAGGCAGACAGAAATCATCCTGACAAATGTCAACACATTACCAGCTGGTTAGCTGCTAACCAGATAGCCTCTAGCTACCAAACCGCCCATCTGACTCACCTGAGTCCATCGCTGTCTTTTTGGGCGTGGAGTGTGTGATCTTTTTGGACGTGGACTGTGTGAGTGAGTCAAACAGAAACTCTGCTTTTCTTTTCTGTGGAGACTAGATAGAGAGAGAGAGAGAGGGAGAGAGAGAGAGAGAGAGAGACACACACACAGCGAGTGAGAGATGTATGATTACTCATTAAAGAAACATTTATTTTATAAATCATATTTTAATTTGAGCTTTTACAGTATGAGCTTCTTGACAGCTAACAGCCAATCTCCATTTATTATTATTATTATTAGGGGTTCAAGCCCCGAAGGGGCTGAAACCCTATTGTTTTTGTGCTGGTTTATTATTCTCGTTGTCCTTGTCGTTGTTCATCTGCCTCGACGCAAATTCCTGTGAGTTGGTAAATGGCAGAGACCTGAAATTTGGCACAAAGACAGATATTGGTGGCTGGTTTCTGCTCAAAGAATATTTTTCGAATCGGCCTGAAGGTGGCGCTATAATTAGAGGTTTTACCTTAAAGGCCATAACTTCCACGCCATTTGTCCGATTTCCAAACTTTTTCTTGGACATGTTCAGGTGAACCTGCTCTACAAATTTGCCTCAAGGACCCTTAACTCATTGAGTGCCAGCCACTTTTGGAGAACGGACGCTCCCAGTGCCAGAGTTTCAGAGCGTTTTCAGTGATTTCTCGAGGCCCACAGAATATTGTGTGATATTACTATGTAAACACTGAACACGCACAAAGAACGATGAGACTCTATTCTATCATCTGCAAAAAAAAGTTTATTGATCCCATTTTCCGTTCTTTAGTTATGAGCCGGAGAAGATAGCTTGATTCATCCAAAAAAAGCAATTTTTTTCTAGAAGCTGAGATAATTGGCCTTTTGTGAAATTAATCATTTCAAGCACATCACTGACTCTGAAGCTAATATTTTCTAATGTAGTCACACCTCAAAAATAATTTCCTTCAATAAAACAGTTTAGGCCAGGGAATTTTGTTTGGCAGAATAATATTTTTAGCTACAACCAGCAGCGCTGGCCCCTGCGTGCGCTGCTGGTTGCAGCTTCTTGCTGGTTTTGATTTGCTGCTGGTGGGTATCGGATATTCTGGCTTGCGTTTGTCAATCCTGTCCTGCTGCCTGGGTCTGTCTGGGTGTTGTGTGTGTGCTGCTCTGCGTGCCCCCTCCCCCCCCCCCCCCCGCCCCGCCCCGCCTCGCCTCAACTGCACACTCCTCCTCCTGTCTGTGGTGGCTCTCTGCTGAGTTTGCTGTGCGCACAGTGAAGGGTGCGGAACAGCCAGGCTTTTTTACAGCGTTCCGCGTGTGTTTGTCACCGGCAACGATGCTTCCAGTTGAGAATAACAACTCCACGGTGTGGATGTGCTGTCGTGCTGTCGCAACCGACACGGAGCGGCTCAATTGTGGGAGCAGATTGGCTGCTGCAGGCACAGCTGCAGTAACGTGCTTCAGCATATCGATGCATACGGATGCGATGCGATTTCCGTTTCCATAACGACTTCTTCTTTGTTTTTTCCTTGCCTTTCTGTTATGTGGAGAGCACTGTCGCCACCTAAGGGTTCTGTAAAATAGGTTAGACACATCCAATAGCTATAATATTTGTACATCAGAGGCAGAAGGCTTTGATCGACGCCCCACCGTCAAAAAACGCAATTGACGAACATGTCCGTCCTTGGCACTCTACGTTACTAATTGAAATGACGAACATGTCCGTCCTTGGCATTCAATGAGTTAAGGTCCGTCTGGAAAATTTTTGAGATATTTTGAAAAGTTTGGAAAACACATTTCTGACATCTCCTCCTAGACCGTTTGACCGGTTTCCACCAAAATCGCCAGGAAGCATCTATGGAGCAAGCTCTACAATCGTGGTTTTTGGATTTTTGAAATCTACTTTCGTTTCGGAGATATTAATCGTTAAAGTTGTGAGAGGGCGTGGCCTCTCAGCTAAATTGTCATAACTTCATGACCAATTAATGAATCTTCACGAAACTTACTGGAGATCTACGGGGATCATGACAGAACATGTATGTACAATTCTGTGCAATTCGACCAAAAGGGGGCGCCATAAACGCCAGAAATGGGCGTGGCCTAACACAAAAAAGGCTGTAACTCCGTACCTGTTTGTCCAATGATTGCGAAACCTGGCAGATATATCAAGGAGGATGTCCTAGACAAAATCAGAAGTTTTGTCACCATTTGTGAAAGTGGGCGGGGTCTATGGTGTAAGCATGTAATAGCCGTAAATCAAGTCCATTCGCATAATCGGTTGCAAACTTCTCAGCCTCATCTGGAATGACATTTCTGACATGCCATTTCACAATCTGACCAAAAGGGGGCGCCGCAGATATAAAAAGTGGCCGTGGCCTAGCACAAAAAAGGCCGTAACTTCACACCCGTTTGTAACTCCCAGGCTGTTTCTCCAATTTTCAAGCAACTTTTTTCCACATGTTCACCTGAACGTGCTCTACAAATTTGCCTCGAGGACTATTAGGTGTTCAATTTGCGCAAGGCTTGAACCCCTGCCATTGCAGCTATATTTATTATTATTATTATTATTATTATTATTTCAGATCCCCCACCCACTTTTCTCCCCCAATTGTACTTGGCCAATATTCCCCCTGCTGCACCGGTCGCTGCACCTCCTCTGCCAATCTGGGGAGAGTCGTAGACTAGCACCATGCTTCCTCTGACACATGCACAGTTGCCAGCTGCTTCTTTTCACCCGACAGTGGGGAGCTTCATCGGCAGGACGTAGCACGTGGGAGGATCACGCTATTCCCACCAGTTCCCTTCCGCCCCGAACAGGCGCCCCGGCCGACCAGAGGCGGCGCTAGTGTAGGGCACATACCCTCAATCCGGCTTCCCACCCGCAGACACAGCCAATCGTGCCTGTATGGACGCCCGACCAAGCCGGAGGTAACACGGGGGTGCAAACCTGGGACCCTGGTGTTGGTAGGCAGGGAATCTACCGCTGCACTACCCGGATGCCGAGGACTGGGCACATCTAACTTAACCCTCACAAATCCCCAAGTCCCTCGACTAAAAGGTTTGGGGTTATAAATCAAGTGATAACACACATTTAGAGGCCACTGCTGCAATGCTTACAGTAGACATCTTTTTTTGTTACACAGGAAAGCAGCAGGGGGCTGATCGGCTTTTAAACTTTTTGATCAGTCTCAACTCGTTCAGTTGCTCAACGACAGTGGGCTCTCTTGCCCCTCCCTTCTCCCTGAGCAGTTTGCTCACACGGCTGCTCAGCGTCAGGCCAGCCAAAACTAAATGGTCAAAATAATGTCATTTAAACAAAAGTAAATAGCCTATGGATGCACGTTGGAGGAGAAAATGTACTTCAAGAACGAAGCAGCAAACCTTGTAGCAAAATACTTGTGATGTTAAGATTAGATATGGAGTGAAACTGTGGCTGTAAAGCATTACTGAAAAATGGATATTGTTAACGTTACAATAAGGGTTTTATTTTGAAAGCCCTAAAGTGCGTCAGATTGCATTGACGAACGCACCCTCAGTCAGTCGCCTACAATCACGCCAGAAAAGGGGCAGCAAACATTAAATTGAGGAGCTAGAAGATGACGACGGTAGGGAAAATAAAGCTTTGGAACACCCACAACATTTATATCGCGTGCCATTCACAGGCGATGCGTTAATCAGCTGGGTCACTTCGTGGGTCGCTCGGAACAGCTTGGTCACTTTTAGATGGAGGAAAAAGCCAGTAGTATGTGGATATTAGTGGCTTTTTTTGGCCAATCTAAAAAGCTTTTTAGTTACAGAGTAGTTACCTTCCTCATAGAGTAGTCTTCTCCACTGCTGGGGGATGAAAGAGGCAAAACTAGACACACACACACACACACACACACACACACACACACAGAGCAAAGGTCAGGATAAGGCTGATTTTAAATATAGTCCAGGCTCTTGTCTTGTTAAAAACACTGAAACCATGTCTCTAAGAAGTGACTGACTACAAAAAGTATGTAGTCAAAAAGTGTGTGTGTGTGTGTGTGTGTGTGTGTGTGTGTGTGTGTGTGTGTGTGTGTGTGTGTGTGTGTGTGTGTGTGTGTGTGTGTGTGTGTGTGTACTGTATGTATGAGGATGGGCTGAGCCACAACATGCAGGTCCAGCAGTCTTTTCAAGGCAGCAGGTCACTTTATATGCAAGTTTTTTTTTTTGCCAACTAGATGTCACGCTAGAGCTGTAGCATTAGACGTAAACGGTCTTTAAAACACAGGCATGGCTTCCCATGCTGCCATATGCACTCACATCGCTCTGCTATTAGCCGTCTGCTGTCTCTGCTCTACACAGCCTGACCAGCCTGTGCCGTGGAGACATGCAGAGCGAGCTACAGAGCTGACCGACCACACTGCTACCCAAACCAGGAAATACACGCTCCCACAGCTGCCATACAATCAAACACTAAAGCGCAAATTATGCTCGAGCGAAATCGGCGGCGCTGACTGCGCCGAGGGGGTCGCCGCAGCTGGGCGGCCTCTTGGCGCAGCTCGGCGTAGGGGGCGTGCAGCACGTCGAAAATGTGACTCTGTGCCGTCAATTCATTGTTGTGAGGAATGAGGAAATGCCATTTCCTCATTTAACGTGCTTGTCCCTCATCTAGCAAAGCCTTCTGCAGGCTCACCGGAATGAGTTTTGAAATGGAGGAACAATAAAATGTTCCCCCACCGACATGATTGCAAGTTATTGGTAAATTAAGCTAATAGCGAAGATTCTTTAAGAGAGACGGTAATTTCATTCACTCACTTTTCAAGGATAAAACTCTAGCTGTCATACCCACTTCTTAATCACCTGCATTTTCCTGTTCTAGGAGAAACCCTTTAGTTGTCACTGGCTCTCATTCATCCCTCCTGTCCTCATTCACATCTTGCCCTGTCAGGAGAAAACCTTTTAATGTCATGCCCACTCATTCATAAAACTCAAGTCATCAATCACCCCTTTCCCGCTTCTACCTAGCGTCACTGTTTGTGGGCGGTAACATTTAGATTAAGCCAATCAGAGCATGACACATCTTCCCATTCAGCCTATCATGGTTTACTATCATAGCTAAAAACCTCCCGTTTCTCTCTGTCGTCTCATTGGGTTTCAGTGCGTTCCTGCGTCCCTCCTCCACCCCATTCTCCTCTCTGAGGTCTTCAGATTCAGAAGCCTTCTCCAGCAAGACCAAGTCTACCTTCACCACCACCAGGTCTAGACTCCACAGGGGGGCTATTCAATCTACTCTGGCTGCATCCATCTACCCCTGCTGATCATGACATCATAATCAAGCTGACGTCATGATGGAGTCTAATCGCCAAAACAATATCTACATTTATGTGCCTAGAGGCTCATGTATCTAATCATCTAATAAATAATCTGTCATTCAAGAAATGGTCTCTCTGGTTGAAACGACACGATAACGTTTTGGACAAGTTACGTTCGAGTATGTCTCGCTGTCGGCGGCAAGGCTCCAAGTCGTGGCTGCGCAAAACCATGCCGGGCGCTTAACCTTGTTTCACAGCCACGGCTGCTTCCTTTGTCCATTCACATTCACAGGTTGACACAGCATAGCCTGGTCGCTGTCTGTCTAATACGTAAATGTGGTGGACGCAAAAACACACAACCCAACATGCACAAAGGAGTGTGCGGACAGTCTGTAAGGCTGGAAACAACAAATCCTGTTTTCATGCGTGGCTTCCTTCACTCCTCAAAACAATATAACTCGCCTCTCTCAATATATAATAGTGGTTTGCGGGCATCAAATTGTATTTAGTGGCTTCAAACAGTTTGTTGCAGTTCCAACATGAAGTTTGAACTCACCCCTCATCGATCTCTTCTTCACGGGTTTCTTCCTGCCGTAGGTTCGACAGGTTTTGGGGGTGAACGAGAGCTGGACTGGATCAGAGGATGAGACCTGGACTGGATCAGGATCAGAGGGTGAGACCTGGACTGGATCAGGATCAGAGGGTGAGACCTGGACTGGATCAGGATCAGAGGGTGAGACCTGGACTGGATCAGGATCAGAGGGTAAGACATGGACTGGATCAGGATCAGAGGGTGAGACCTGGACTCGACCAGAGGGTGAGACCTGGATTGGATCAGAGGGTGAGACCTGGACTGGATCAGAGGGTGAGACCTGGACTGGATCAGAGGGTGACAGCTGGACTGGATCAGAGGATGAGAGCTGGACTGGATCAGAGGGTGAGACCTGGACTGGATCAGAGGGTGAGAGCTGGACTGGACCAGAGGGTGACAGCTGGACTGGATCAGAGGGTGACAGCTGGACTGGATCAGGATCAGAGGGTGAGAGCTGGACTGGATCAGGATCAGAGGGTAAGACCTGGACCGGATTTTCCTGAGCCTGGGGGGAAACAGACACAGCAATCAGAGATCTAAAGGTCTCACCCTCTGGCCCGTGCACTCATTTCCAGGGTGGAGACTCTGTAGATCAGGGGTGCCCACACTTTTTCAGCTTGGGAGCTACTTTTAAAATGACCAAGTCAAAGTGATCTACCAAACATATTTATTTATATATATATACACTGAGTATACAGTGGAAAACAGTGGAACAGTGGAAAAACAGTGGAAACAGTGGAAAAACAGTGGAAAAACAGTGGAAACAGTGGAAAAACAGTGGAAAAACAGTGGAAAAACAGTAAAAAAAAAAAAAAAAAATCCCTCAATGCCATGCGATCGACCACACTACCTTCGCGATCGACCGGTCGATCGCGATCGACGTATTGGGCACCCCTGCTGTAGATGATGTGCCATGGACACACTTTCTTTTGGGTGTGACCAAACTCATGCCAGAATTTGGCACTGCACTCTGTCGGGTTCCCAGCAGCGCACCCCCCAAGGTTGAAGTCGATTGGACAAACAGTTATCGAGATACGTGAAAGCCATGTTCTGATTGGTCGAATTGGCATCTACCAGCTCCCATGTTTCTCTCCCTATACATCCTTTAAAAAGAGACAAAAATTATGAAAGACTCCTACTCAAAAAGAGCATGCTCGTGGGTGTGTCAGACAGACAGATAGACAGACAGTGTTAACTTCGTAGACGAAAAATGTTCGTTGACTACCTTTTCCCCCCCAAGACTAAGACGAGACTAAAATGCTCAGACTTTTAGTTTCTTTGACTAAGATGAGACTAAAATACGTTTAGTCAACTAAAACTAACAAGGACATCTGACACAGGACTAAGACTAAATAAAAAAAATAGATGACAAAATTAACACTAATTTATTGTGCTTGTATTGTATTGTGCTGCAGCTGACATTTAGCTGTCTTAAAAACACATTTACAGAGATGGCAGTTACAACAGAACCAGCCCAGGCTTAGCTAAGTGTCTTATCTAAATGTGTGTATGAGGCATTGTGTTCCCAAAATGTCCAGCTACTTGCTTGTTATACATATACCTAACCTAACCCTAACCCTGTATCCCGAGAGGTGTGAGAGGTAAATAGGGTCCACTTGTCATTGCTACGGGCATACCCCGACACTGGCCCGGGCGGGCAGAGTCAGCATTAGCTACTTTCCTTGGGAAAGAGTTGGCAACACCACTAAGGTGAAAAATGCTCAAACTTTTAGTCCACTAAAACTTGACGCAATAAAAACCGGAGGGTTGACTAAATATGATCAAAACTAACAAGGGACATTCGACACAGGACTAACACTAAAATTAAAAATTAGCTGACAAAATGAACACTACAGACAGAGAGACAGACAGACAGACACACAGACAGGCAGACAAACAGACAGACCGTGGTGAAGACTCTCTGAGCAGCTTCCCTCAGCTGGCTGTGGAGTTTGGAGCTGAAGGTCAGTTCCACGGTCTGTCCCTTGGCGGCGTTGTGGGCCGTGATGGGGCTGAGGAGGCGGACACTCAAAACAGACTCTTCCTCGTTATGTTCTGGGAACACAAACAGAGGCCAGGGTATAGGGGAGTAACGCAATACATGTATTTAAAATACAAAATATGCCTGTATTCCATTACATTTAGAGTTTAGATTGGTGGTATTCTGGATAGCAGGTGGCAGGTGCACTGCACGGTGCACTGCACCTGCCACACACACCACAAGAGAATGGCAATGCCAGGAATCCATGCATGTAAGCAAGTGCGAACTCCATTCAGACTGACCCAGATAGATGGGCTCAACGAGATGATTTTGAAGTATTCTAAAAGTAATCCAAAGTATTTAGAGTACGTTACTTAACTTGAGTAATCTAATGGGATATGTTACATTTTATGTTTTCGGTGACGTTGGTCTGTGTCTGTTTTAGCAGGATTACGGAAAAACTAAAACTACTGGGGCGATTTTCAAGAAACTTGATGGAAGGGTGTGTAGCATGGGCCAAGGAATGCATTTTGGAGCGGATCCAATCTGGGATATGTCAATGAAGGGGCGGGGCTATGGAAAAGGGTCCGTAGCTAGGGATAGGAAGGTCGTAGAGAGTCTGTGTTTGAGTGGTGGGTATAGGGGGAGTGGCTAGGGGGTGTGGATAGTGTGAGGGGGCATGGTCAGGAAAGGGGCGGGGCTAGGGAAAGGGGTCACATGGATAGGAAGTTTGTAGAGAATCGGGGTGCAGGGGGTTTGTAGGGGGAGTGGCTTTGGGGATGTTGGTGGCTCAGGGTTCAGGGTTCAGGGTTCAGACTGGAGTAAATGGCCTTGGCCCCGCCTCCTTGGCGGAGGTCTGCGCTCTCCGAGTGCACTTCTACTTTAATTTAATGTAGTTTATTTGCACATAAATAACAATAATAAAACAACAAAAGAAAGGAAATAAGTGGTCAAAAAGATTGTGCAGGTAGAGAGACAAGCAACCCTAATGGACAGTATATGAGGTCACTTACCTACTAATATTTACAACAATTAAAGGACGGCTTTACCCATAATCAACCCACTTTGTATCATTAATAATCTCGGTAATATTAGCACATGCACAGTGTTTACCTCTCTCTGTGTTTTCCTCACTGAGATCTTCCATTTCCTCCTCTGCAAAAGCGCTCCGTTGTGACGCGTTACACGTCACAACGGAGCTGCGGAAATTGTGCTGGAGATGCAGAATCTGCTCCGAGGGCGGCTGTTATTGTTTATTTTTATTTTTTAAGTATGCACACATGTATGGAGAGCCTTAGCGAGCCCTAATGACTTGCAGCTGGTGGGGGCGGAGTTTCTGCAGACAGGCGCAGTCTGAATGTCTTGTATTACAGTGCACTCCTCTTATAGTGATCACCTTGGCACGGGTCAAATTGATCACTATAAGCGCATGATCATTATAACAGATTTTTGTCTTTTTCTTCATTTCTCAGATTACCATCTAATTGGCATTTGTGTACGTATGTATTACATGAACGCTGTTACAAAGGCTTCGCGTCAACGCCAATTCACTGGCCGCCACCCGGGCATATTCTGGGCTTTCCTGGAAGCTGTTCCTGGATCTATCGAGAGTGATGAGATCATCACCGCGCGGATGATATCACAATGGAATCTATGACATCATGTGACATGTGACGTTCTCGTCTGATGATGTCATAGCCAAGCATCACATCATCACAATGGAAACCTCAGCATCACTGAGGTTTCACAATTGGACCTATGACATCATCGGCAGTATGCCATCATCAAAGCTGCTACGTTATGACCATCAGCAGTGATGTCATCTGTAAGGGCGAGCAAGGGTTATTATATAAGCAGCACACGCTCCAGATCCACAAGGTTCGAGGTTAAATGTCCACACGAGGTTCAACGTCTACATAGTTTCAATGCCCAGGAGAGCAAGCAGGTAGAGAAGCAGCTACAGAAGCAAACGTCAGCTCCATGCCAGAGACGATGAGGAAGAATGGAACAGGCTTTAGAAGGTGGGCTTCGACCCATACTACATGATTCCAGGAGGTGCTGGCTTTAGAAGGTGGGCTTTGACCCAATACTACATGAGTCCAGCAGGTGCTGGCCAACACAACTACCATCCAGTTATCCAGCGGGATATGGGAACGCGGGATCTCATACTCTAACGAGTGTGCCTACAACATTGCAAGCTACGAGATGTGAGCCAGGTTCATACCTACAAGAAGAGAAAGTTGGTAAGGTTGGGTCTATGAACCCACAAGCGTGTCCTCCAACCTCCGAGAGAGAGTCCGGACCTTACAACCCTGAAAGGAACTCTATAACAAATACAGTACATACAGTATAGAGTCAAATGTTCTTGAATTTAAAAATCCATACAGTAAGTTAGGCCTCCAGCTGTTTCAAACACAGTGGTCTCGCATAGACAGATCGCCATCTCTCCACAGACAGATGAGATGCCGCGATCTCTCCATATCCAAACAGACATGCACCGAGCATGGCTGCCGTTATCTCATTGGCTAATTTTTGGCAGTTTGTAAGTAAAAAAATAAAATGAAAAACAGTAGATTTAAAAAAAAAAATCTATTGTTATCAGGTGGGACAAGGCCCAAAATGATCACTGTAAGCGGAGTATTGATCACTATAAGCGAATTATTTAAACAGCATGTGTATTCATAGTATTCCGATGATGTCACAAGTATTTTTCCTATCAATATGGCGCTACAATAGACACAGGCTGTAAGTGTCACTTGATTGTAATCACCTGTTAATTGATCACAATCACCTGTTTTCCTACCAAAATGGCCGTGTGGTGATGTAACAGAATACTATCAATAGGAATGATTTGGGACCAAGCTTTTTGATCAATATAAGCGGTTGATCACTATACAACCGTGATCACTATAAGCAGATTCCACTGTATGTGTTGAATGTTGAATGTGATGTGTATGTGAATTTAGCTGAAAGTATACCCTACCTACAAGGTGTAGGAAGGGAGTCTGGAATGTACAGTATTTACATTTATAGACTGTTTTACTGGAATGATGTTGCTCGGGAACAGTTTGGACTCTATGCCCTGTCAAGTTATTGTACACTGCAACAGGAAGTAAGGGCCTATGCCCACCGGCTGCGGTACGGCTCCATGCATGAGCCTAAACAGACCACTGGCATTAGAACAGACCCACACCTCGCGGTCTGACCTTTGACCTCTGGGTCATCTAAAGTGATGGCAGGATGATGTCATTACTGACCTTTCTGTCTCCCACGGAGGCTGTAATGATCCACTTCGTCTTTGAGCAGGTCGATGGACCCCCATAGAAATGCCTGCAAAACACACGGCGCGTTGTCTCCTTCAGGCCAAAATGGCGTGTTTGTTGCGCACTGATGTTGCAATGGAACGATGGTCCCCTTCTTATCAATGTAAGTTCTTTGGTGGGAGGTAAACGCTTCTTATCAATGTAAGTTCTTTGGTGGGAGGTAAACGCTTCTTATCAATGTAAGTTCTTTGGTGGGAGGTAAACGCTTCTTATCAATGTAAGTTCTTTGGTGGGAGGTAAACGCTTCTTATCAATGTAAGTTCTTTGGTGGGAGGTAAACGCAGTTTAAAATGAGGCAATGATAGTTTACTCGCCTATTTTCCGACCAACTGTAATTTAGGATGATAGCTTTCACTCTCTCCTGTTATCTCTGCTGCGTGGTAGCCCTACGGTGAGGGCTTTGATGCCCGACCATAAGTTTAGCTTAATAGTGGCTTTTCCAAAAGCCGTCTTATCCCCCCCCCCCCCCACCTGTGGATGGTCGATGGAGCTAACATGGTACTGTAGGCTACCTGTGGATGGTCGATGAAGCTAACATGGTACTGTAGGCTACCTGTGGATGGTCGATGAAGCTAACATGGTACTGTAGGCTACCTGTGGATGGTCGATGAAGCTAACATGGTACTGTAGGCTACCTGTGGATGGTCGATGAAGCTAACATGGTACTGTAGGCTACCTGTGGGTCGTCGATGAAGAAGCTAACATGTGTTACTGTAGGCTACCTGTGGGTCATCCATGAAGAAGCCAACATGTTACTGTAGGCTACCTGTGGGTCGTTGATGAAGAAGCTAACATGTTACTGTAGGCTACCTGTGGGTCGTCTCGTCGATGAAGAAGCTAACATGTGTTACTGTAGGCTACTGTGGGTCATCCATGAAGAAGCCAACATGTTACTCTAGGCTACCTGTGGGTCGTCGATAAAGAAGCTAACATGTGTTACTGTAGGCTACTTGTGGGTCATCGATGAAGAAGCTAACATGTGTTACTGTAGGCTACTTGTGGGTCATCGATGAAGAAGCTAACATGTGTTACTGTAGGCTACTTGTGGGTCATCGATGAAGAAGCTAACATGTGGTACTGTAGGCTACCTGTGGGTCGTCGATGAAGAAGCTAACATGTGTTACTGTAGGCTACCTGTGGGTCATCCATGAAGAAGCCAACATGTTACTGTAGGCTACCTGTGGGTCGTCGATGAAGAAGCTAACGTGTTACTGTAGGCTACCTGTGGGTCGTCTCGTCGATGAAGAAGCTAACATGTGTTACTGTAGGCTACCTGTGGGTCGTCTCGTCGATGAAGAAGCTAACATGTGTTACTGTAGGCTACTGTGGGTCATCCATGAAGAAGCCAACATGTTACTGTAGGGCAGGCTACCTGTGGGCCGTCGATGAAGAAGCTAACATGTGTTACTGTAGGCTACTTGTGGGTCATCGATGAAGAAGCTAACATGTGTTACTGTAGGCTACTTGTGGGTCATCGATGAAGAAGCTAACATGTGTTACTGTAGGCTACCTGTGGGTCATCGATGAAGAAGCTAACGTGTTACTGTAGGCTACCTGTGGGTCGTCTCATCGATGAAGAAGCTAACATGTGTTACTGTAGGCTACTGTGGGTCATCCATGAAGAAGCCAACATGTTACTGTAGGCTACCTGTGGTTGTCGATGAAGAAGCTAACATGTGTTACTGTAGGCCAGTGGTTCTCAAATGGGGGTCCGCACTTTGCCAGGGGGTCCGCGAAAAGTTTTCAGGTAAAAAAAAAAAAAAAGTAAAAAAAATAAAGTTTTTTTTTTTATTAAAAAAAAATGATACATGTTACTTATTCCTTCTCAAACTACTTCCTACATGGTGCTAGTCTATCAAAAATATATTGGCTGTCATTGATTGTGTTGCATAGTGGTTTTCTGTACTGTTGACAAATTGTGATATTGTAAGTCGCTTTGGACAAAACAAAAGCGTCTGCTAAATGACAATGTAAATGTAATGTAATACAAAAATAATTAAAAAAATTGTGCAAAATCTTCATAGTTCAACGAAAATAGTTTATGCTTTAAATCTAAAATAGTTCATGGATTACATTCTAATAACAAACCTATCAAATTAAAAGTCAAGCACGTTACCGTGGAAACAATTAAGCTTAGCCCAAAATCACAAATCAGAATGAGGGGGTCCCCGGTATATTTTCTATCTTGTAAGGGGTCCTTGGCTGAAAAACATTTGAGAACCTCTGCTGTAGGCTACCTGTGGGTCATCGATGAAGAAGCCAACATGTTACTGTAGGCTACCTGTGGGTCATCCATGAAGAAGCCAACATGTTACTGTAG
Organism: Poromitra crassiceps; assembly: GCF_964638095.1. NCBI lineage: Eukaryota > Metazoa > Chordata > Actinopteri > Beryciformes > Melamphaidae > Poromitra > Poromitra crassiceps. The sequence goes on from NC_139624.1 coordinate 15,403,703, forward strand.
GCTACCTGTGGGTCGTTGATGAAGAAGCTAACATGTGTTACTGTAGGCTACCTGTGGGTCGTCGATGAAGAAGCTAACATGTGTTACTGTAGGCTACCTGTGGGTCGTTGAGGAAGAAGCTAACGTGTTACTGTAGGCTACCTGTGGGTCGTTGATGAAGAAGCTAACATGTGTTACTGTAGGCTACCTGTGGGTCGTTGATGAAGAAGCTAACGTGTTACTGTAGGCTACCTGTGGGTCGTTGATGAAGAAGCTAACGTGTTACTGTAGGCTACCTGTGGGTCGTTGATGAAGAAGCTAACGTGTTACTGTAGGCTACCTGTGGGTCGTTGATGAAGAAGCTAACGTGTTACTGTAGGCTACCTGTGGGTCGTTGATGAAGAAGCTAACGTGTTACTGTAGGCTACCTGTGGGTCGTTGATGAAGAAGGTAACACATCCAGAGCCCAGGTTGAAGTCGATCCAGAACTCTTCTAACTTTTCATCCACCGGACAGAACAGCTGCATGAAAACAAACACTCAACATTCCAGCAGTTCTATGTTCAGTTCTATGTACCAGGACTGTTTGCCAGAATAAAATGTCACCATTGTACATGTATGTTTCTACAATCCACGTATTCCTAGATTGTCAATGTTTCTGAACCAAAACATACATTGCATATCAACATTATGTGTATATCACCGTTTGAAATAGCGCAGTGGCCAGTAACAGTGCTTCCAGTCTACATTTCAACCGTAAGTCAAATTTAATGTTCAACCCTAACCCAAACGATAATCTCAACATTAACCAAATAGTTTTATTTGCATTTAATGTTGGAAAGGCAGTGAGGTTTTCAAATTAACTGCTGCTTTATTTGAAATTGTTTGTATTTCAGATTGTAGGTTTGCAGAAACGTAAAATGGCACGTTTTGGAAATGTAAACGGCATGTATAATCAGCCAACTAGAAAAATGGTAAATAACAGACAGATTTAGTTGTACTTTGTCTAGGGATGTATAGCAGGGATGTCCGCTATCTCCATATTTGTTTGTATTATGTATTGAAATTCTTGCTATTTAAATTAGAAACAACTTGCATAACAGGTTTAAAACAAAATGGGATAGAAACAAAAATAACATTATATGCTGGTGATGCAACCTTCTTTCAAGCTGTCAAACAGCAGTTAGCTGCAATGAGACTGCCTATTATTATAACGTTAGCTTGATGCTAATCGCGGCTAACTAATATTGATTTACAGATTTACATTCATAGAAATGACCACCGAGCTCCACTAATAATGTTACCGTCTTGAAGGAATGTAACAGTCGTAAATATGCTTAATGTTACTATTACCGTATGCTTATGGAACATTGTTTGACTGTTCAGTTTGGCCAACTCCAGGCATTACATGGTACCGTATAATACAGGGGAAGCAGGATAGTTCCTGGCTCACGCTAACGTGAATATCCTTATCCATTTCCCTGCAGCCAATGCAAGCCAAAACACAACCAAACATGCCACAATAACGTCTGATAATTAATCCAGAATCCTTCCTGGGCATCTCGAGGCTGATCTGACCGATAAATTGCCCAGGTTGCCGTTTTCAAGTTACTTTTATGAGTTAACGTTACAAAGCAACCAACACAGTCTGCTGTTGCCAGGCAGCTGCTTGGGCACGTGCGAGTATGGTACCCATGCGCCACCTCGTTCACACACTGCCTGCAGTTACTCTAACGGCCACCGGTGTCAGTAATAGTTAGAACCTACGGATATGACCTTTAAGTAGCACCTAGCTACTTATCACTTGTAAATCTACTGTCAGTAATTAGATTTTTCTAGTTAATTAATCCAAATGGAAATGGAAAATCATTTTAGGCCTCAAGGAAAATGTTAAAGTGTGCATAGACTTCTGATATCCATGGTTTCCTTTCACAGCTAAGACCTAGGTGGAGATCAATTATTTACAGTACCTCAGTGGAGTCAAGAAAGGCTCTGAGACACGGGAAGCTGTAGACTCTGAGAGAGACCAGGTAGAGAGAGAGACAGTAGTAGAGACAGGTTTAGAGAGAGGCAGATAGAGAGACAGGCACATAGAAAGAGACGTAGAGAGAGACAGGTATAAAGAACGACAAGTAGAGAGAGAGAGACAGGTACGTAGAGAGAGAGAGAGAGAGAGAGAGACAGGTGTGAGGTTGGCTGAATGAACAGAATACTTATCTATATGTTGCCAATATTGGGCTTTTCTTACCTCCTCTGGTCTCCATGGAAACAGTTGACAAAGTTCAGGAAACGTCTACAGTCCTGGTGACGAAATACAACTTGGTAGGAATACAGGCAGTCAAGTAGACAGACAAGTAGACACTGAATACAGGCAGTCAGGTAGACAGACAAGTAGACACTGAATACAGGCAGTCAGGTAGACAGACAAGTAGACACTGAATACAGGCAGTCAGGTAGACAGACAAGTAGACACTGAATACAGCCAGTCAGGTAGACAGACAAGTAGACACTGAATACAGGCAGTCAGGTAGACAGACAAGTAGACACTGAATACAGGCAGTCAGGTAGACAGACAAGTAGACACTGAATACAGCCAGTCAGGTAGACAGACAAGTAGACACTGAATACAGCCAGTCAGGTAGACAGACAAGTAGACACTGAATACAGCCAGTCAGGTAGACAGACAAGTAGACACTGAATACAGGCAGTCAGGTAGACAGACAAGTAGACACTGAATACAGGCAGTCAGGAAGACAGACAAGTAGACACTGAATACAGGCAGTCAGGTAGACAGACAAGTAGACAATAAGGACGGGCAAGAGTACTCTGGTACTCGTTAACGTTACTATTCAAGTGACGTTTCTACTCTACTCTCACTTTAGCAACGCAGGGGGGAATCAGACAGACGCATGCTTCTCAAATCGAATTCATTCAACTTTGCACTAGTGTGCTACTTGACTCAACTGTCTTTCCCCATAACGTTAACACACATGGAGAAATACTCACTTTTGTATTTCAGTTGATCACTTTTTGCACTTAGGTGGTTTTATGTCTGGTTGTTACATGGTTTTAGGTCAAGCTGTTATGTGGTCTTAGGTCTGGCTGTTGTGTAGTTTTAGGTCAAGCTGTTATGTGGTCTTAGGTCTGGCTGTTATGTGGTCTTAGGTCAGGCTGTTATGTGGTCTTAGGTCAGGCTGTTATGTGGTCTTAGGTCTGGCTGTTGTGTAGTTTTAGGTCTGGCTGTTATGTGGTCTTAGGTCTGGCTGTTGTGTGGTCTTAGGTCTGGCTGTTGTGTGGTCTTAGGTCTGGCTGTTGTGTGGTTTTAGGTCAAGCTGTTATGTAGTCTTAGGTCAGGCTGTTATGTGGTCTTAGGTCAGGCTGTTATGTGGTCTTAGGTCTGGCTGTTATGTGGTCTTAGGTCTGGCTGTTATGTGGTCTTAGGTCTGGCTGTTGTGTAGTTTTAGGTCAAGCTGTTGTGTGGTATTAGGTCTGGCTGTTGTGTAGTTTTAGGTCAAGCTGTTATGTGGTCGTAGGTCAGGCTGTTATGTGGTCTTAGGTCTGGCTGTTATGTGGTCTTAGGTCAGGCTGTTATGTGGTCTTAGGTCAGGCTGTTATGTGGTCTTAGGTCAGGCTGTTATGTGGTCTTAGGTCAGGCTGTTATGTGGTCTTAGGTCAGGCTGTTATGTGGTCTTAGGTCAGGCTGTTATGTGGTCTTAGGTCAGGCTGTTATGTGGTCTTAGGTCAGGCTGTTATGTGGTCTTAGGTCTGGCTGTTATGTGGTCTTAGGTCTGGCTGTTATGTGGTCTTAGGTCTGGCTGTTGTGTAGTTTTAGGTCAAGCTGTTATGTGGTCTTATGTCTGGCTGCTGTGTAGTTTTAGGTCAAGCTGTTATGTGGATTTAGGTCTGGCTGTTGTGTAGTTTTAGGTCAAGCTGTTATGTGGTCTTAGGTCTGGCTGTTGTGTAGTTTTAGGTCAAGCTGTTATGTGGTCTTAGGTCTGGCTGTTGTGTAGTTTTAGGTCAAGCTGTTATGTGGTCTTAGGTCTGGCTGCTGTGTAGTTTTAGGTCAAGCTGTTATGTGGTCTTAGGTCTGGCTGTTGCGTAGTTTTAGGTCAGGCTGTTATGTGGTCTTAGGTCTGGCTGTTGCGTAGTTTTAGGTCTGGCTGTTATGTGGATTTAGGTCTGGCTGTTGTGTAGTTTTAGGTCAGGCTGTTATGTGGTCTTAGGTCTGGCTGTTGCGTAGTTTTAGGTCTGGCTGTTATGTGGATTTAGGTCTGGCTGTTAAGCCCAAAACACACACAGGTCTTACACACACCACAAAGGGCCGGAGTCTCACCAAACTAGATGTGAAGGCCATGTAGTGGCCTGATAATCTAGTGATTTAAAATACCTTATTTCTAGCTGCCATGAAGCCTGTTGGCTGCTTCTTCCGCTTCCGGTGTAATAGACTGTTTTACAGTCTATGGTTTTAACTTGACAAAAAAAACGTCCATGAGGATTTTACAGCAGAGCCATTCTGCTCTACAGCCGTGTCGTTCGGGTGCTGGGATAACGTAATGCATTGTGGGTAGTCGGCTACTGTGGCTAATGCTAGCGGCTAGTGTAATAGTTACTTTACATGGCAGTAAAACGCCACTGAATGACCAAATTGATTTAACTTTTAACCATTTCGAGTAACACTGTTTCCATACGGACCCCCAGCGTTGGTTAGTTGTTAATAACGTGACTATATTTATAACTTTTATAACGTCCTCCAGTTTCCGGTTTATAATTCGGGTCTGCAGCCGAGAATAACAAAGGAAATGGCAAGCTGCAACAATAAGTCACGTTAAACCGAACCTTGTACCCACAATTTTTTTTTTACAGTGGGGCATTCAAAAATAAGGTGGATAGACACTCACCACCTCAAACTTTGCGTCTTGGACGCTGCAGAAGGCATTGCTGATGTCATGGCTCAGAAACCACTGATTGGCTCTGTGCTGTCTGTCCTTCCTGGGCGTGAGACGGCACAAAGCCTCTAATAAGCTGACCTGCATCTGATAGTCTGAAGCACACAGACAGAGACATGTAGACAAACAGGTAGTTAGACAGACAGACACGTATACAGACTGAAATGTTATGATTAAATATGCAAATTTACAGAAGACCAATTAGGCCAATCAATATACTGTATGAAAAAAGAGCACCTAACCATGAGCAAATTATGATACAAAGGTTTTTTCCCATTTGTTCTGGTACTATTGATTTTTTCTACTGATTTTTCTATCAGTGTGCGAGCTTCTCCTGGTTCCTTCATGACAATTTTTTGGCCTACGCACCTGATGTGAGTGTTTCTTTGGACTTGTAGCAAGAGCGCAAACACCCTATCTCATTTTTGCTTTCTGGTACTATTGGGCATGTTAAATAAGAATACATTTTCATGTAACTTCATGCAAGTTACCGAACTCATAACTTGCATGAAGCTTCAGTGGATAAGCATAACAGTTTAGCACATGACCTGCTCACTGCAAGTGTGTTGATTTTTCTCTCTCTTATCTATTATAGTATAGTGCCCGGTAAGTAAACAGTTGTATTCCTTCTGCCTGAGAACCTAGGGGTAGACACCAAAACCACCTTTCTAGGGCCCTGTTTACACGGCGACGCTCCCTGCATTAAACGGCAACCCTTTTTTTTAGCGTTAGTGCCTTCCTTTTACACGGTGACGGTGTTATTGGGGGGTGAAAACGCCAAAATGTGAAAACAGGTTCCAGAGTGGAATTCTTGAAAACGCTGCCCCTTACTGTCACCGTGTAAAGTGGAGAAACGCAATTCAGGTGATGACACAGCCCCCCATCGCCATGTTAGACAATGGTAGGCAATAGGAACTACTAATTAGTTCTACTAATCTACTAATTGTCCCGAGGACCAAATCAAAACATGGTGAAGCCGCGTTCTCCCACTATGCCTCTCATAACTGGAACAAACTCCCTGAACACATTAGATCTGCCCCTACTCTGCCTATTTTTAAATCCAAGCTAAAGACCTTTATGTTTACTCTTGCTTTTAACTGCTACTAAACTACTGCCTCTCTCGGCCTGTAATTAAAAAAAAAGATTCCTGTACATTTCCAACAAATGGACTGTACATGTAATAATAATACTGAAGAGTGCCTTGTAACTTATTTAAAACAGAAATAATGTTTCATGTTTGTTAATTTGAGTATATATTTTAACTAAAACTGTCGGCTGTGTTTTTTATGTGTTTTTTATATGTGCATTGCTTTGCTGCTTGTTTTTTCGATTATTTTTTGTAAAGCACCTTGAATTGCCTTGTGTATGAAAGGTGCTATATAAATAAAATTTGACTTGACTTTGACTTTTTGACTAGGAACATTGAACTAGCCCAATACAGCCTTATGGCACAGGCATAATGAGTCACATTGACATTCAACAAATGTGATAACGATTTGCTAAAAACACAATCTGTTAAGTCCCCCCTACTAACGTTGCACATAGCAGCTATTAATCACTGTCTCCCGCATTGAATAATTGACAACAACTCACAGTCTGCGATGCATTTCCTCAAGTGAAGTCCCAATTGTGCTCAGGTCTTTTTTATGTTGCTTTACTGGGTTTTTATTCTGTAATCCAATCTGGAGCATGATCTGCAGCAGTTTATTAGGCTACCATTTGTGACTTCTGTGTCAGACGCGTGGAAAATGCATTTAAAAACTTTAATCACAAAGCTAAATCAAGGCCGTTAGAAACAGACAGAATAGGGGAAGCTAGGCGTTTTACCTTAAAAATAAAAGCCGTATTTTATAACTGGGTAAATAAAAATCAGGGTCGTCGACTCACTGCGTGTTAAAATTGACTTTTAGTTGTCTGTGTTCTATATGTCTTCTGTGTATTTCGGATCACACACAAAAAACGTTGCAATATTTAATTACCATTATTGTGAAGGTTTTAACCAGAAGTTTCAATGTTATTCTGGCTCACTTGACGCTTTTGCCTGAAATCAGATTTTTTTTAAAGGTTTCTCGTGTTATTTAGCAGCATGCCCAATAGTACAAGAATCCATTGACAAAACTTTTGTATACATTTGTTCAGGGTTAGGTGATTCCCCTCTCCCATATAATGACATGGTCTGACTCACCTCCCACAGTCAGCACAGCTGCAGCCATGTGGTCGCTGTCGCAACACACACACACACACACACACACACACACACACACACACACACACACACACACACACACACACACACACACACACACACACACACACACACACCGTTTAGTAAGATAAAAAGAAGACATTGATTTTCTAAATAGGCTATGGATGATGCACATAGTCTCCCTGGCAGAAAAAACACATTTGTTTCACATGTGTCCACATGTTTCACCGTTAAATTTCAAGTAACTCAAGTAAAGAATGTATGTACTTTTCCCATCTCTGGTGAAGCATCTTGTGTTTCATATATACTGCACTACAGTATATGATATACTGTGTGTGTATTTCATATCAGAACTGGTCTGTTGAATGTTGCAGTATCTAAGGTAGACACTAGATGGCAGCAAAACACTGTGCCTGGTGATTCAGGGTTCCCACACCTTTTTCAGTATCAAATGCAAGGACTTTTCAAAGACTTTCCAGGGCTAATTCCCTCCAATTCACTGTGTCTGTGTGTGGGTGTGGTGGGCATGTGTGTGTGTGTGTGTGTGTGTGTGTGTGTGTGTGTGTGTGTGTGTGTGTGTGTGTGTGTGTGTGTGTGTGTGTGTGTGTGTGTGGGCATGTGTGCGCGCAGAAACACGCGTGCGTGCGTGTGTTACATTGATTGATGCTGGCGATTGTCCTTCCGAAGATGCTTTCTCCTCTCTTTGCTCAGAGACTCCAGGATGCTGTTATACGTCCTCATGGCCTGAAACACGTCATAGCATCATGTCACAGCATCATCTCGTCACAGCATCATGATGTCACAGAATCATGATGTCACAGAATCATGATGTCACAGAATCATGTGGTCACAGCATCATGAAGTCACAGCATCGTCGTAAATCATCATGATCATCATGATCAATCATCATGATTTATCAGAGATGACATTGTTCTCGCTGTTAATCTGAGGAGGGAGAGCGGAGGTGGGCATGTTTTAGTGTTTTTAGTGATTTTACGCTTTTCCAAAAGCCAGCTGCATTTCATTGAGCATTAGCGAGAGAATAATAATAATAATCAGATTTAGCTTTTCTGATTACGCTAAAGGTCCTTACACATCAAGAGCGATGCGAATATACGGCACGAAATTGCGATGCGAGTTTTGACCCACCTGTCAATCACAGCCACAGATGTGTACACGTTGGAAGCGAATTTCTGAAAAATCGAACGTGGTTCGAAAAAATAAACACCGCAATAACGCTCCGCGAAACTTCGCCGTCGGTATGCACGGTTGCATTGACTGATATAGGTTCGGAAAATATTATTGACGTGCGAATTAATCGCACGAAAAAAACGTGCTCGGTGTGTAAGGACCTTTAGACATTCATTCCGCATCTTCCTGAAATCTAACCAGTCTGCTGGGTGGATCTAACATTAGACCAGGCAGAGTCTCTGAGTCGCAGGGACTACAGTGATTTTTTACTCTGAAGTTTTTGTAGGGGGCATGCTTATCAGTGATAGAGTTAAACATAGAATAGAATAGAATAGAATAGAATAGAATAGAATAATCATTGCGACGTCCTGGTAACAACAAGAGTCACTTCCTGGTTAGTCTCGCTAGCCAGCCTCTCTTCCTTTCCGTCAGAGAGTCTGGCGCTGTGGAAACAGGCAACAGGGATCAGCCCGCCCCTGCTCTAAAGCTGCTCTCCCATTCGAGCGGCTGTTTCGGTGGCAGCAGGATTTCCGCTCCCCCGCTTGCAAGCTCTGTCACGCTCTGTCATTGGCTCCGACCATATGTCAATCAGAGCGGCTTCCGCTCCCATGTGTGTCGCTGTAATGCTCCCGCCGAACGCTAACTAGCTAGCGTAGAAAGCTAACGGCAGAAACCTACAGGCTGACTCATTGCTACACGCTGAAAATGGCAAGTTTTGAAGGAAATTTGGATTGTGCAATAAAGAAGGCCTGCTCGGCACTTTCGGTGGATGGTTGTAAAGATATCAAGAGAATATGTTTAGAACATTTGCTGTCTAACAGTGACTTTATGCCTGTGCGCTCTCCTCCCGTGTAAATGTTCCGCCGACACAAGTTCCACCCCGAAACTATTTTCCAAGGGCACTAACGCTAAGCACCGCCCAAGACGAGGATGATTGGTTAACCCAAACAGACCATTTTTTTTCGCAATCCCACAATGGAAACCTGCGACGCCAGACTCTCTGACGGAAAGGAAGAGAGGCTGGCTAGCGAGACTACTTCCTGGTAAACAACGGCAGATTGAATTTTGTTTATTAGGCTACTGTTATCATTTTCAGCCTGTAACTGTAACGTTTAAAGATATATACCCGGTGCTCTGACCTATCTGATGCTTCTGCTGTGCTTATTTGACGCTAGCCTACTGTGTTATTAAGGTTGGACACACACACACGCCACAGCAAAGGACTAGCGGCAAAGAGGGCAGCATGGCCTCACGTCTCCTGTGTTTGAGCCCAAAAGTTCAACTTGTAGCAAAGACTACAGCCGACGGTCAACTAGCAGGTACGTTCTGCGCCTGCGTCAGACCTGATTCAAAGCAGTGTTTGCCTTCCATTTTCACACCACTTGCGCTCACCACTGTTAAAACAGTTTCCTATACGAGGGATCAGCCGAGGGCATTTTGGTAAACAAACCGCGTCACTGGGTGGCAACAGCAATGATGGAGCCCAAGTGGCGCGAGGCGTGAGTCTCTGCTCTGGCCGGCTTGACTCTGTTTACATTTTAAAAACTGGGACAGTTCACACAACTTTAACACGACATGTCATGTATATATTATACATCAAACTCTTGAGCTACGTCTGCTCTCACTCAGAATGTCAAAATATAAGCGATGTGATGTATAGTTTTTGAGATATTAACGTTTGTTTGGCACAACTCATACCATTAACTGCCGCGGGGTTCCGCATTTCTGGGTGTCAAGTGACGTCACGCTGATTCGTCCTATACTTAAAAATCGATAATATGTCTGGTAAAAAGTTGCAAATGGCGTTGTCGGGCCTTGCCTGTTCTTTTGCTTGTAGAAGAAAGGAAAAGGCACGTCATCGTGAAAATATCTGTGTATTAGGATTATCAGCAGAACGTTTTGGAGGCGCCCTCTCTCTCCTCCTGCACTGCTTCACTACCAGCTGACCAGCCGGTCAGGGTGATTTCTCTCACCGAGGGCCCGACGCTGATTCAGCATGTTTGCCGAAGAAGGCCACCGACTAGCCAGCGGTGAGGGGTCCAGACGCTGCCGACCACCGATTATCGGCTGTGTGTGTCAGTCCCTATAACATCTTTGATCAACCAAATTTAGCCAACAGTGACAGGCTGGTCGGACTAACTGCTAGTTTTGTGAAAACTCAAGCGGTCATCGTCTTTAGTCTGTAGCCCAACAGGGAAATGAGGTCTACTAACATTCATGAAAATTTTGTTATTAATGAGATATGAAAGCATCAAATATGCATTTTAGAACCATGCAGTTTCTGTTTATCTCAGTTGTTTCACCTTCATTTGCTCCACACCATTACATCGTTTTCTACCCAGAAGTTATTATAAACATTGTGATGCGGTCTATAGAATACAATGGAATAGAGGTTGCCATAGTTACCTCTAGTCGCAGTGCAAAGTTGATTCTTGGCTCCAGAACCGACTGGACCAACTGCAGGAGAACCACCGACACTAGACCTACTGTCAGTCAGTCAGTCAGTCAGTCAGTCAGTCAGTCAGGCAGACAGGCAGGCAGGCAGGCAGGCAGGCACACAGACAGACAGGCAGGCAGGCAGGCAGGCAGGCAGACAGACATACAGACAGGCAGACATACCGGCAGGCAGACAGACAGGCAGGCAGGCAGACAGACAGACAGGCAGGCAGGCAGACAGACAGACAGACAGACAGACAGACAGACATTTGGGATTTCAATGCAAGAGAAGCTGACAATCTCAATTGAATAAATAAATAATGCATAGAGAAACCAACCTTGACTTGACTTGGCTTGACCCAGCAGCTAGTAGACAGACAGACATACAGGCAGTCAGGCAAGCACACAGACATACATACAGGCAGTCAGGCAAGCAGACGGGCAGACATACAGGCAGTCAGGCAAGCAGATGGGCAGACATGTTTCACCAATGCATTCTCATTCCCAAATCGTCATGTTGACTACTTGTCAGGACCCCTTGCCGTCCCTTCTAGGATGAAAAAGGTGGGCTTATCTGAATGTAACTCCCGTGGCGTCGATTTCAGACGTTCTTTTGGACGACCCGGCACCTCCAAAAATGACAAAGCTTTCGCCTCGGTATAGTGACGCAGAGGGACTTAACAAATGTCTGGTGGCCTGCAAAACCCCTTCACATGGTGAACATGTGACATTTTCACATTTTGATATTTCCATAAAATTAGAAACTCTCCCCTATATATAATCTTTGAATGACTGAGATAGCTCTCTCAGATCAAAAGTTATGAGTATTTTACTCTAAAAGTAAACGGTGAGACAAATGGGTTGAAACATTCCACAACATATTTTCTACAGTGGCATTCCATCAAAACCATAAAAATAAATACCTTTTGTTTTATGAAAATAATTATTCACCATAATGTACCACTGACAGGAAAGTAACCAGATGACTCAAAAATCTCAAAATATATGCAACACTAATTTTCAACCTTCTTTGGCTCATTATAGCAACAATGTGTAGCAGCGACGTGAAGGGCCCACGCCACCACACAAATACTAACAGTCAACAGTCAGTTAGCCCACAACCCCTGAGCCCTGTACTACGAAACTAGTTTAACAGATCCGCGATAAGTCCCTTTGATCTGGTTTGACTGAACAGGATCAAAGCTATCTAGTTAACTGATACTACGACGCTGGTTTTTTACTAGGTAAGTGGACCTGGGATCTGCCTGTGCACGCGCACGTTTTTCGCTCGTGCACAGGCGCGCGTCCACGCGAAAGAGGTGCGCTCAGCCAATCACATTATGAACAGCTGAGTTTATCCACGCCCACACCCATTTCCACACCCATTTCCTCGTTCAATGAAGCGCAGTGCATGATCAGAGTTTTAGCGGATATTTAATGTATCCGCGATTTAATGTCAGAATGAAAATCCGCGTTGGATAGTCTGCTGAAGGGCTGTCTAAAGCAGCAGCTTGTATTCACATCAGTCATTTGATTTACTTTGATCAGCGATTGATACAGCTGCATTGATACAGGCAGCAGCAACAAATCTAAATGTGTAATCTCAGTCTATACATTTCCACAATCTGTAAGCCTATTTAGACCATAGATTTAGAAACGCATGCTCAATGAATAATGATCTCTATCACTCATGTGTGTGGTTGCACTGATCGAATAATTCATATATAAAATAGCCTAGTATAAAGCCTAATAGCCTAATATAAAAGAGAAAACTGCTGGACTGAATTGAGACGATGCGGGCATACTTTTCATTGATAAAAACTAGCCTATTTTTGCTCATATATTGGCATACAGCCTACAGGACACAGTTCCAGCTGAAACATGCAAGAAGCCTGCATATTTAGTATTGGGGCTATCCCATATTTATCCCATCTATATTATATGTATAGGCTTTTCTGGCATGTAGGAGAATATCACCCTCACTCCATTTGAGGCTCCATTTAGCCTATGATATGCGCTGCGGTGATTAATAGTGATCATATTTCTCCACGCATAGTTGAGCTGTTAAGACATAAAGTGGTAAGTAGGCTTAATTTAATTATGTAGCCTACAGAGCCACAAATGTTTTTCTTGTTATATTCTCAGTTGACTGCAATCTATTTTTCATATGGCGATCTTATATGAACGGTGAGTGACTCCAGAGAGCCGATTATATGGGTCTGTCATGGATTTTGATCTTATCCTCTGAAGCTAACCTGGTCGCGACCAGGTTAGCTTTGCAGCGTCAGTTGCCATGGTGATTGAAAGTTAACTTGCTTTGTAGTACGGCTAAACCAGGTTTAAACTCAAACTTACTCGGATAAGGCATTAAACTAGCTTCGTAGTACAGGCTACTGGGGGCGGGGCTAAGGTAGTTCAACTTACCGTTAAGGAAAGGAGCTACAATGCTTTCTTCTCCTTTAGCATAGGCTACACTGTTAGCTCCTTTAGCATAGGATACACTCTTAGCCCCGTTAGCATACAATACACTGTTAGCTCCTTTAGCATACTGTACGATACACTGGACAAAGTGAAAGAATAGGAGCATTGTGAGCTTCACACACACACAAGCAGCAACAAATTCCTTTTCCCACAATGTCCCTTACCAGGAAGTAGTTGTAGAACTCCTCAGTCAGGCTCAGAGCGGGGACAGAGTTTTTGTGGAGGTCAGAGGTCAGGAGGTCACGAACACCTTCAAACCACAACAACACCTGCAGCAACAACAACAACAACACCACCACCTTCAAACCACAACAACAATACTGAGTTTAATCATTAGTTATTAATGCAGATGCATAGACCAGATAACATTCAAATAAACACACTACTAAAACATCAACTGCTATGATGATTGGCCGGCCAGCTGTTGCTTCCAGTGGCACGGAGGCTCCGTCTACATCGAGCACCGTCCAAGGTTGCTGAAGGAAGGCGGCGGTCTAGACGCACAGTTACCACCAGCGAGTGTTTGAAGATGAGCAGGTGGTATCTATTACTTGCAATTATCTCTCATGTAGCCTAATGCACCTCCCATCGACTCTATATAACAGCTCTCTTCACACAGACTGCCGGTGCCGAAACTTGAACACAATTGACATTGTCTGCTGCCACAGATCTGCTCTGCTTTGCCTGCGGATATCGTGAGTTTGACAGTGCACTGTTTTTATTTGGATTCTCTTCACCATAGAGAGCCGCAGGAATGAGTCCGGAAATCATCGATGCTAACACTCCTGGTTCTTCACTGTTTTCGCCTATGGGAGTTTTGAATGGGTTTTTGGCGCAATGCTTCTAATAATCTCTCTGGGCAACGCTGGCTTAATCAAACGCGAACCAGTGTTTAGTAATATCATCTTCACACACGAGGACCACTTTTATGAGTTTTGAAGCTTTTATGTGCCGTTAAAAGGGCGGCTAGCTAGCAAACGGCTAAATGAGACTACACTGTTGAGTCGATGGGGATATATACGTCAATAACGTCACCACTTCAAAGGACGAACACGGAAATTCTCTTTCCCTCACCTGGTTCAGCCCGTTCAGCCCGGGGTAATCAGTGCACACATCAACAACAGTCCAGGTTGAGTGCTGACGTGACGTGGAAGCCTATGCGACAGTGTGTAGTTCTGGATTAGCTTAGCTCGAGCTTTTTACTTCTAGGGCTTGCATTTACGCTACAAAACTCATGAAAGTGGTCCTCATGTGTGAAGATTATCCGACTGAACTCTGGTTCGCGTTTGATTAAGCCAGCGTTGCCCAGAGAGATTATTAGAAGCATTGCGGCAAAAACCCATTCAAAAATCCCATAGACAGAAACAGTGAAGAACCAGGAAGTCCGGGACTTCCGCGTTCTGACTACAAAAATACGTCATCCCTGCGGGTCTCTATTAACTTTGAAAACCTAACCTGCTCTTCCTCCTATCTTGGAGTTATAGTTCTGCACATATACTATTTTAGTTAGCCTTTTACTGGACTAATCCTTATTGGAGTCTCTTTGGACCCAGATACATTGCTTTATTCTGCCTATTTGTTTGCCTGGGAACCTAACCCTCCCCTGTACTGTTAGACACGGCATTTGATCAGATATTTGGCCAATCTGGGAATAACTTCCTTAACCCATTGATACCTGATGCAGCATTTGCGTGTATATCCCTCATTTGTGTGTGTATCCCTTTAAGACCGTGAACCGCGTTGACGCGGTTCGCGGTCTTAAAGGGATACACACACAAATGCTGCATCAGGTATCAATGGGTTAAAGGATGGCTTGACCAATAGTCAACCCACTTTGTATCATTGATCTCTGTAATATAAGCACATGGGCAGTGTTTACCTTCTCTCTCTGTTTTCCTCATGGAGAGCTCCCATTTCCTCCTCAGGCAAAACGTTCCGTTGTGACGTGTCACAACGGAACTGTGGAAGTTCTGCTCGAGAGGCGGAATCTGCTCCGAGGGCGGCTGTTTATTTTTTATTTTGAAGTATGCACATCCATTGAGAATCACATGGAGATTAATGACTTGCAGCTGGCAGGGGCAGAGTTTCTGCAGGCAGAGAAAGGGAGCATTTTTCTGCATGTCTGAAACAGAGAGAGAAAGTAAACGCTGCCCCTGTGCTTATATTACCAAGATTATTAATGATACAAAGTGGGTTGATTATCGGTAAAGCCATCCTTTAACAAGAAATGTCTTCACAAATGTGTTTATGAAGGTGTCGACTAAAGACATATGTGTTTTTTCATCTCCCCTAGGAAAACCCGTGACAGCTGCTGGAAGTTGGGGTACCTGGAACCTTCGAAAAATGTTTAATTGAATGAGGGGTCAAATCAATTATTGTACAAGCATTTGTTTTGCACCAAAACCACTCCTTGTCAAGCAAACGGCCACGCCCAACCATCAGGAACCCCCCCGCCAGTTTCAATAGATACATTGATCAGATGAGTGAGGGGGTCTACCAACATATTGCTATACTTCTTTAAAAATGCAGTATCCAAATTGAAAATATCTTTTGAGTGACTGTTGGTAAATGTGTTTGTTATTTTAAGAAGTGCTGCTTGATTTGTTGGCTGTAGCTTGAACGAAGGAGTAAATTCATT
Organism: Poromitra crassiceps; assembly: GCF_964638095.1. NCBI lineage: Eukaryota > Metazoa > Chordata > Actinopteri > Beryciformes > Melamphaidae > Poromitra > Poromitra crassiceps. The sequence continues at coordinate 15,419,579 of NC_139624.1, forward strand.
ATCCAGACCATGCAGCCACACTAGGCCTAGGCCTGTTTGAAATTGTTTTAGCTCGTGCTACCCGGCTGCCGGGAGGATTGAACCCTTGTTCTCTTCTCCTCTCGTGCACCTTCACCAGCCACCAGCCACTCCAAGCCGCCAGCCAGCAGACTCGAACCGGTAACCTCAAGTCTGTTGCCTCAACCCCCAGCCGGGCCCGGGGTTCCTCCAGTTTGCCGCCGCCGCCGCCACCACCACGGCCGCGCTGCCTAGTTAATTTGCTTTCTTTAATCAAACTCTACCACTCGGCCCATGTAGCCCACCAGACTCAGGCCTGGTGATAACTCTACCACTCAGCCCATGTAGCCCACCAGACTCAGGCCTGGTGATAACTCTACCACTCAGCCCATGTAGCCCACCAGACTCAGGCCTGGTGATAACTCTACCACTCAGCCCATGTAGCCCACCAGACTCAGGCCTGGTGATAACTCTACCACTCAGCCCATGTAGCCCACCAGACTCAGGCCTGGTGATAACTCTACCACTCGGCCCATGTAGCCTACCAGACTCAGGCCTGGTGATAACTCTACCACTCAGCCCATGTAGCCTACCAGACTCAGGCCTGGTGATAACTCTACCACTCAGCCCATGTAGCCTACCAGACTCAGGCCTGGTGATAACTCTACCACTCGGCCCATGTAGCCTACCAGACTCAGGCCTGGTGATAACTCTACCACTCAGCCCATGTAGCCCACCAGACTCAGGCCTGGTGATAACTCTACCACTCAGCCCATGTAGCCTACCAGACTCAGGCCTGGTGATAACTCTACCACTCAGCCCATGTAGCCTACCAGACTCAGGCCTGGTGATAACTCTACCACTCGGCCCATGTAGCCCACCAGACTCAGGCCTGGTGATAACTCTACCACTCGGCCCATGTAGCCTACCAGACTCAGGCCTGGTGATAACTCTACCACTCGGCCAGGGCCGTAGCCAGAGTTCCGAAATAGGGGAGGTCCAGCAAGGGGAGGCGGGAAAAAAAATTGAGTTTTTTTTTCTCCCCTTTTTAAGCCATATTTAGAGTAATATATCATTTTAAATCAACATTAGGATTATACTGTTGTGATGTCATTATTCAGTATATTCTCTTTCATGTCACCACCTGCTCAGCTCTCCTGTCAACATAATTGTAACTAACAAACACAAACTGTTTTAGCCAAATTCATATCAAAATGACACCTACAAACACAGGTACACAACCCAAGCCGTACACAACACACAAAGTCATCATCGATAATAAAAAAAACATACAGAGGGACATTTATTTATTCCTGATAGGAACGATTGAAAAATAAAATAAAATATATTATGTTGTTTTTAACTTTACACCACCTCTTTTTGTTACTTATTGGGTCATGAAACTGAAACCATGCATATAGCCACCTGCATACCTGACTTCGGGAGCTTGGCAATTGGCATCATGCATGATTAGCCAGTAGCATCCCAACGTGTCACACAGGTAACATTACTTAAGAGACAGACTAGACACTTACTTTCTTGGTTGTTGCTAAAAAAATCTGTCAGTGTCACTCACTGTCTGTCGTTCACTTGCTCACTGTCTCGCAGGTCGCTCACCTTCAATTATCTCGCCAGGCAGACAGACAGTCATCACTCACCACCATGCTGCTGCTCTCTCGGAATCAAGTTACCGCGGACGCGGCGTCAGATGACTTCCTGCCTGACCTGCCTTTCGTTTCAAAATAAAAGCGATCCCGTGTTTTTCATGCTTTTCCATGCAGATTGTTTTATATAAAAAAAAAAAAAAAAAAAAAAAAAATTCTCTGAAATATTAGGGGAGGTCCGGACCTCCCCGTCCTCATAGCTAGCTACGGCCCTGCACTCGGCCCATGTAGCCTACCAGACTCAGGCCTGGTGATAACTCTACCACTCAGCCCATGTAGCCTACCAGACTCAGGCCTGGTGATAACTCTACCACTCGGCCCATGTAGCCTACCAGACTCAGGCCTGGTGATAACTCTACCACTCAGCCCATGTAGCCCACCAGACTCAGGCCTGGTGATAACTCTACCACTCGGCCCATGTAGCCCACCAGACTCAGGCCTGGTGATAACTCTACCACTCAGCCCATGTAGCCTACCAGACTCAGGCCTGGTGATAACTCTACCACTCAGCCCATGTAGCCCACCAGACTCAGGCCTGGTGATAACTCTACCACTCAGCCCATGTAGCCCACCAGACTCAGGCCTGGTGATAACTCTACCACTCAGCCCATGTAGCCTACCAGACTCAGGCCTGGTGATAACTCTACCACTCAGCCCATGTAGCCTACCAGACTCAGGCCTGGTGATAACGCTACGTGACTTAAATGATACTTCTGTGCATGCAGCATGGTGTTAGGAGCAGGAGTGGGCCATTCCCCCCCCCCCCAGAGGAATATAATACGTGAAGGGCCACACATTGGAGATCATACCTGCCAACACCAGATTTTTGCCGGAGTCTCCCTATTTTTAATCCTCTCTCCTGTTGTGATTGGTAATTTCTCGTTAATCTCCCGATATAGTAGTGATTCAAATCCAATGGCGAGATTTAATCACATAATTCTGCCTTTTATTTATTGAGTTTTTGGGGCGTTGTTTTGTTTTTCTTTGAGGACCTTGGGGGGCCGGATTGAGATGGTCCAGGGGGCTGCAGGTCCGGCCCTGGGGCTGCATGTTGTCCATGTTTGTGTGTTAGAGAGTCTGCAAGAGGTGTGTGTTGTTTCCCGGAGGGATTAAATGCTACTTTTGAACTTGGTCATGTGACCCGGCACAGTAAACACAAGAATGACCACAGACACGTCTATATTGCAGTTTAACTGGCATCACTATGGTTTTCCACCTGAACATGAGGTCGGCCTGGAAGTGAAGGAAAACATAGCCTTCAGTATCTAGCCTATTCTCTCTCTCACTCTCTCACTCAAACAAACAAAAAGTCAAAACAAATAAAGATTAAAAACGAATGAAAAAATCCAAAACTATTATAACCTTGGTTCCCAAGCCGTGTCGGAGCAGCTGCTCCAGGTCGTCAGTCCTCTCGGAGATGCTCTTCACAGCCTTCAGCAGCAGACTGACCCTGCTGAAGCCTGCCTGCATGCTCAGCTCCTACATCACCAGCAACAACATCATCAACCACAACAACAATGATTATTGAAAGGGAAAGTCACCGGGAAACCTTGGTAACGGTGTGGTGCAATGTGGTAGTTAATGGTGTGGTGCAGTAATGGTGGTTACCTTGGTAACAGTGTGGTGGTTACCTTAGTAATGTGTGGTGTGGTCTGGTGGTTACCTTGGTAACGGTGTGGAGCAGTGTGGTGTTTACCTAGGTAATGTTGTGGTGGTTACCTTGGTAACGCTGTGGTGTGGTGGTTACCTTGGTAACAGTGTGGTGGTTACCTTGGTAACGGTGTGGTGGTTACCTTGGTAACGGTGTGGTGGTTACCTTGGTAACAGTGTGGTGGTTACCTTGGTAACAGTGTGGTGGTTACCTTGGTAACGGTGTGGTGGTTACCTTGGTAATGGTGTGGTGTGGTGGTTACCTTGGTAACAGTGTGGTGGTTACCTTGGTAACGGTGTGGTGCAGTGTGGTGGTTACCTTGGTAACGGTGCGGTGCAGTGTGGTGGTTACCTTGGTAACGGTGTGGTTTGGTGGTTACCTTGGTAACAGTGTGGTGGTTACCTTGGTAACGGTGTGGTGCAGTGTGGTGGTTACCTTGGTAACGGTGCGGTGCAGTGTGGTGGTTACCTTGGTAACGGTGCGGTGCAGTGTGGTGACCAGCGAGGTGGACAGCCCGTCTTCGTACATCAGAGACAACAGAGAGGTGGAGTCCCCACGCTGCAGACAGTCTTCCATCCTGATAGAGAACTGACACACACACACACACACACACACACACACACACACACACACACACACACACAATGCAGAAACAATGTGTTGCACAATAAAAATGAAAACAACGGATATATTGTTATACTGTATATTAGTGCTGATAAATTATCAGTGGCAATAATTGAGAATTTCTAATTATTAGCTATCGGCTATTATCGGTCTTATTATGCCCAATAGATATTGGATTGGGTATAATAATATCTACATTAAACGAGTTGTTTATAAGGAACTCTCCACTGGATACCATATGAGACCATAGTGACTGAATGCACCTTCACATTTTATTTGGATTCTAGTCAAACATACCTGCATTCAATCCTTTTTGTACACAGATCTAGAAGATAAATTACAATTTGCATGGTTTTGCTCACAGCCAATCACCACAAGTGTTTGATTTAATGTGACGTGTGATTATTTAAAGGATACCCAGGCCAGCTAGTCCGGGTGATATGCCACTACGGGGGCTCAAAAGTCGCTCATCCCATCCCGTTCGCGACTCTTCTCGTCCCTGGCACCTCAATGGTGGAATGAGCTTCCACCTTCGGTTACGACGGCCGAATCACTGCCGATCTTTCGGAAAAGACTAAAGACACACCTTTTCAGGCTCCATCTGGGCCCTTCTTGAACTAACTTCTTTCTCTCTTAAAAAAAAAAAAAAAAAAAAAAAACTTCTAAACTAACCTAAGCTAAACTTGTACCACTATTCCTTCAGAAGTTGTAGGTGTCACAGACTGCGTTGCATAGTTGATTGCTCTATTGCTGACAAAAATGTGTTATTGTAAGTCGCTTTGGATAAAAGTGTCTGCCAAATGACGTAATGTAATGTAATGTAATGTGATTTTTTTTTTTCACATATCATAAATGTTTCATAAATGCATGAAACTTGGTACACTTGTAGCCTACAGTTTGGGGTTCTGGACATTTTCAGATTGGGGGCACTGCAAAAACGCCTTGTAGCAGCCATATGGCGGGCATTTTACTCTCTCCTACTATTATATCTCCTGCTGAACCACACATGGTAACACAGAAAAGGTTATGTCTACCCCTATGTTCTTGCCGCTTTATTGTAGGACCCCCTTGAGATGAATCAGTTCATTTTGAAGGGGGTCCCTGAATCATAATAACTGCCATAAAACCCCAAAGAAGAAGAAGACACCTACAAATCTGGCTCCCACATAAGGACGCGCACAAGGCCGGGCTATTGTTACTTTGTTACCCATCATTTGCCCTCTTTGGCTGAGCTGCCACTCTGGAGGAAAATACATAAATACAAATTAGGATATATACTGCAGTGTACACTGAATTTGCCATATCATATTTATTGTTGATGTGGTGTTGTTGCCTGTGTGTGTGTATGTGTATGTGTGTGTGTGTGTGGGGGGGGGGGGGCGGCTCTGTATGGACCTATATCAAACATTTAGATGTATTATTAAATAATACATGAAATAATAATTATTTCATTCTGTATTTAACTTTACCCTGACTGGCCACCAGGAGGCGCCACATGACCCACATTACACCCAATACATATCTGGCAGCTGTCACATACTGTCATACTGTATTTTTATATTTGATATTTTTCACTGTAACTCTCAGTCTGTCTCTAACATTGAAGTGCATCAGTTTTTGATTTATTTATTTACATTGTTTTCTGTCATTTTCTTAACACATCTCAATAATTATTTAATCACAACCTGACCAAATCCACCTATAAAAATATCTTTAAATAATTTCTGTCAAAAGCTTTCAGTAAAATTTAGCACAATCACTTTATTAGATGACTGTGTGTGAACAGCTTGACATGCACTGTTATATTTGTTACAGTGATGAAATACAGTCAATGGGCGATGAAGCAGGAAGTAAAGCTGGTGTAACCAATACCATTAATGATGGTTCCATTCCATTCAGGAATGCTAGGGCCCTCATTAATGTTATTGATTACACCTGCTTAGCACCTCAAAACGGTTGCTGTGAAAAAAGCACATAACATTCCGTGACCTTGATTAGTTGTGAAGGTTTTGTCATGGTGTTAAATATGATTTAGCAGATAGGCGTCTTGCCCAGGCTATAGGTCATATCACTGTATAGATTGTTCTTTACAGCCACAAATATCAGAACATATGTGAGATGATTGGCAGAGTTCCGGGTTCCTGCACGCTTTTAAAACTCAATGTTTTTTCAGACAGTTCGTGATATATGATTTTGGTGCAGAGCCTCAGCTGGGTCAGAAGAGCATCCCTCTATCTGAACATATGTCATACACAAACTGGCTCAAAGTGGCTCAAAACAGCATCAACGCTAGAACATTTTACAGACTTTCTTTTTTCTCCTCCAAATTCCGAAAGTATTCAAGACCTGGAAATTATCACATTCATTTTAAATTACTTTCCCAGACTTTCCAGACCTGCGTATAACCATGAAATTCACGTATACAATCAAACTTTGGGGGGTAAAAAATAATAAATAATGTGAAATTCACAGTTTTCAGGTGATAATTAAATGTAGTTCAGAGGTAAAGTAAGTGATGTGTGAATTGTTAAATATCGTGTTTATTTATTTACCATCTCTTTTCGCTGTTTTCCTCTCGTCTTCTTTGGTTTTCGGGAGTGCAGCTGCCGCTAATTAAGTAATTAACGCAAGACACCTGTGAATGTCTCAACTGAGCCTGCAAACTTCAGCACATAGCCTATAACTTCCCGGTTTTTATTGTTCTAAAGGTTTTTGCAGAGGGGTTTGTTCATATCATCATAGCCTGATTACTTTATTTATATATAAACATGGCGAAAATGTGTGTTTTTATATATCATTTTCTATATCAACAAGATGAAACGATAATTTTGAACCTGCTCAGATTTCTGTTCTGGAAATGTATGCAAATTAGCGCCTATATAAATAATAAATACATAATTTGCATATTTAAACACAACATTTTAGAAAACTTGTAATACAAAACCTATTATTATTATTATTATTATTATTATTATTATTATTATTATTATTATTATTATTATTATTATTATTATTATTATTATTAATGTGGGCCATGCAGCCTACCTGCCCTCGCTTCTTGTCGCTTGTGGAAATATCTTTCAATATGAAATATTTATTGACTGGGCCTATCTAGCCTGAGTTTGAGTTAAAGCCGATAAAAAGGTCAAACAGATTTTATTAATAGTTTTACTGATTTTACAGAGAGAGAGAGAGAGAGAGAGAGAGAGAGAGAGAGAGAGAGAGAGAGGAAGAGAGAGAGAGAGAGAGAGAGAGAGAGAGCGAGAGAGAGAGAGAGAGAGGAAGAGAGAGAGAGAGAGAGAGAGAGAGAGAGAGAGAGACCTATATAAGTCACCTGTGTGTCCTCTAATTGATGACTAATGACTTGTTTGTTTTGGGAGCAACACTGTTGATGCTGTTCTGCTGTTTACACAACACACACACACACACACACACACACACACACACACACACACACACACACACACACACACACACACACACACACACACACACACACTGGGCCGTTTAACGGGTTTTGTTGTGTTTTGCTGACTGAATCTTTTCTCAGATACTTTCTCACCAAAAACCAGAAATATGACAAGTCAACTAATAATAAAGCACACTGATCACATCCAACTCGGCTATAATCAATATAGCCTTAGGCTATATGCTTACTCTGGAATATATGCCTTCAGACCGCTGTGGTTTACTGACAATAAAAGCACAAATCAAACTTCAATCACAACAAACATGAGGCCGACAAAAGGTCTGCAGTTTGAGTAAAAACACGAGTGAATGAAGTCAAGTGAGGTAACATTCACAGAGAAAATAACGTTGGAAAAAGTGTGTGTGTGTGTGTGTGTGTGTGTGTGGGGGGGGGGGGGTTACAAACTACAAAGTAGGCTATATCGATGTTTGCATATCCAATTTATAACCCTAACTGTTTGATAGGCCTACCAGTTCACATACAAACATTTCGGTCTTGGCTATTATTCCTCCTATGACTATGATTGATGACAAAATATAGAAAATACCCTATAGCCTATAGATAGCCCATAACAATAATGTGATTGGCCACAATAGGTGCTGGAAACGCTCGAAAATGCACATTGAAAAGTGCTTGAATTAGCCTTTGGAAAAGGAACCCTGCCGCCTCCTCCCCCCTCACTCTGTGTGTGTGTGTGTGTGTGTGTGTGTGTGTGTGTGTGTGTGTGTGTGTGTGTGTGTGTGTGTGTGTGTGTGTGTGTGTGTGTGTGTGTGTGTGTGTGTGTGTGTGTGTGTGTGTGTGTGTGTGCGTGCGTGCGTGCGTGTGTGTGTTTGTGTCTCCTCCCTCCAGGCAGCTCGAGCCCGTCTCACCTGTTCACTCTCACCTGTGACAGCGAAGCTGCACGCGCCAGGTCAAAGAGGAAAATAGAATCAGATCTAGAAAACACGAAAGCTTGGATTTAATGTCAACTGTCGAGTTGAACAGAAGCTCTCAGCTGTTTAAAGGTCACGTTATTTCTCCGTTTTCTCTCAATTCTCTCCTTCAATCTGTAGCCTACCTTTTATCCACGGATTTTATACGATTTTTACTCCTGGAGAATTTCTGAGACGTCACTGAGTGAAGGACTGACTGGAAGAGTAATTGAATTAAAGGAGTAACTTAATGTAAACAGTAAGTGAAGGTATCAGGGTAAAGTTACGGTAAAGTGAAGTGAGATGTGTCTCGCGCTGTGAGGAGATGTCTGCAGCGGAGGAGCGCGAAGCGGACTGTGTCTGCTCCGTAGGCATGAAGCTAACGTGGGACATCAACGACCCCAAACTACCACAGGTATACACCAATTAACACCTTCACCAATTAGCCCTTCATTTAATGTCGAGTTAATTTATAAATCAATTTGCCAATGGCGGTATTAAATTATTACCACGGCCACAGGTTGACTTTGACTAACCAGTTAATTCATTGTCCATGACATAGACAGCCTATCTTTGATCAACTAATAAATTAATAAATTAATTTAATGTCAAGTTGAACAACAACTAACCAATAGCCTATTATTACCACATAGGTTGTATTACATTATGGTTATGTTACGAAATAATAATAATAATAATAATAATAATAACAATAATAATAATAATAAAAATAAATAAAAAATAATGACGTAGCCTACTAATAATAGTTTTTTTAGCACCTTTGAAAACACAGTTACAAGAGCTTTGCAAGAACACATTATAAGCACAGATATTTAAATGAAGAGCCTTAATCAGACATTCTAAAACACATAGGGAATACATACACAAAATTAAAAAGAAATAAACATGAAATTAAAACCAAATAAAATCCAATATAGGTCAAATCAGGAAATGCAAAGGCTCACAAGGGGCTAAAAGGTCTTGTAATGTGGAGCCATGGTGAAGAGTTGTTCGAAACAAACAGGGAGCTGGAGGAAAGATGCTCAAACAGCTGAAATGTCTGATGTATAGTTCATGGTTAAAAGCCATGAGTTCATATGGTTTAGGTTTGAGGGTTTTTTGTGTGTGTTAAGACAAGAGAAAAGGCTGTTATTATAAGATAAGTTAAACTTGATTAGTCCACACCTGAGAAATCAACTTACAGCCGCTCAAGAGTCAAAATTAAGAAATAACAAATGACAAATGATGTAGGCCTCACTTCACCGCAGTTTAGGCTTATATGGAGTAAGTTATGACATTATATTTACATTATATTTATTAGAAGCATATGATCTCTTTCTTCATATTAGTTTGCTGTCAGTCTGAAGACATGATGACATTTATCATTTTATTTTGAACCAAAAACTGATTTCACATCAATGCATTGAGGGAAAACACATATTAAGGATTCACAAGAGACTTCTGACACATTACTTCTTTTTTGTTCATTTTATTGTCACAACGTGGACCAGACACTATATGGGCTTTAAACACATACAAATATAATAGTAAACAAACACATATCTGCCGCTATTTAACAGTTTATTGACTCTCCTTGGCTTAGAGGTCATATAGACTGTAAGATGGAAGCATGTCTAACCTCTATAATCTTTCATGCACTTTGAATCAAGGTTATTACAGTGAACTAAAACTAAACTAAAAACTAAAACTAGGTGTAACAAATGATCATAATAATATAAATAACAATAACAATAACAACAACAACAATAATAATAATAATAATAATAATAATAATAATAATAATAGTAAATGAAAGAAAAAGAAAAAAAATTACGTTAGAGGGGGACTACAACTATAACTGAAATGATATTGTAGACTTACCAAACTAACTGAAATAAGATAAACATAGACAGAAAAATGTCTTTAGTTTTAGTCTGTCCATTTGGTCGACTCAACACAACAAGAAGGAGGAGGCAGTGGGTCAACTCCTTTCACAAAGTGTTGTATTTGTATTGCACCTATATCCTCATCTTCTTACATCTGCCTCTGACAAATTCCCCCACATGATTAAAAAAAACTACTACAACTAAACTAAAACGAAACATTTTTGAACAATAAAACTTAACTGAAATGAGCAAACCCACTCTGGAAACTAACTGAAACTAAACTGAATTGGAAAAAAAAATAGAAAAATAGAAAAATACAAACTTTAAAAACTGGTCTGGATCAGTCAGAACAGTTTGGACTAGTTGGGAGAGGAAACCAAACCAAACCAAACCAAACCGAACCAAACACGCATGAGCACAAAAACATGTCACATTCTGTCATTGTGTTACTTATGGATGGAATTATAATGAAAATAAATGATTCACTGTTTTGGTGGGGACTCTGGTGGTTGTTGTAATCTGTCACAAGGCTAAGGGGCTAATCAGTTGTCAATAACAACACAGAGGTGTTTGAGGAGTATGAGGAGATGTGAGATGGTTTGATGTTGTTGACCTCAGGTCTGTGCCACCAACTCCCCAGCTAAAAACACATTCAAGACTATGAGGCTCCCTATGAGGCTATGGCATGTTTTATTTATTTTTATTTTAACTTTTTTATTGTTTTCCCCAAATTATTATTTTTAGGGGTTCAAGCCCTGAAGGGGCTGAAACCCTATTGTTTTTCACCCGGTTTATTATTATTATTATTATTATTATTCTTGTTGTTCATCTGCCCCAACGCAAATTCCCGTGAGTTGGTAAATGGTAGAGACCTGAAACCTGGCCCAATGACAGGTATTGTTGGCTGGTAGGTGCTCAAAAAAGATTTTTCGAATCGGCCTGAAGGTGGCGCTATAATCGATGGTTTTACGTTAAAGGCCTTAACTTCCACGCCGTTGGTCCGATTTTCAAACTTTTTTTTTCCAGATGTTCAGGTGGACCTGCTCTACAAATTTGCCATAAGGACCCTCAATGTCCGCCTGGAAAGTTTTTGAGATATTTGGAAAAGTTTGGAAAACACATTTTTTGCATCTCCTCCTAGACCGTTGGACCGATTTCCACTAGAATCGACAGGAAGCATCTATGGAACAAGCTCTACAATCCTGAATTTGGAATTTTTGAAATCTACTTTAGTTTCGGAGATATTGATCGTTAAAGTTGTGAGAGGGCGTGGCCTCACAGCTAAATTGTCCTCACTTCATGACCGATTAAGGAATCTTCACGAAACTTGCAGGAGGTCTTCGGAGACCATCCTAGACCATGTGTGTAAAATTTTGTGCAATTCGACCAAAAGGGGGCGCCATAAACGCCAGAAATGGGCGTGGCTTAACATAAAAAAGGCTGTAACTCCACACCTGTTTGTCCAATGATCGCGAAACTTGTCAGATATATCAAGGAGGATGTCCTAGTCAGAATCAGAAGCTTTGTCATCTGCGCAAGGCTTGAACCCCGCCCATCGCCGCTTGCGGCTATATTCTTCTATTTGAATTTGAATTTAGGGCTTTGTCGATTTTTATTTATTTATTTTAGATGACATGGCTCTTTCAGACAACCTCTTCTACATGTTTCTCTTCGACTTGTTTGTCTATCTCTCTCTCTGATGTGTGTCTCTCTGATGTGTCTGTCTCTCTTCTTGCAGGACACTAAGCAGTTCGACCCGTTCCAGGAGTGGACAGACGGTTATGTCCGTTTCATCTACAACGGTGAGCAAAGCTCGCTCTATCTATCTATCTATCTATCTATCTATCTATCTATCTATCTATCTATCTATCTATCTATCTATCTATCTATCTATCTATCTATAAGTTCTTATATAGCCTACTTATATTCTTACTTGTGTATACTGTACTTACACATTTATATTATTCTATCCATATTCTTATACGCACTTATATACATAATTACAGTTATCTACACATTAATTTAAACCTACGGAAGCAAACCAAAAACAAATCTAATCGTAAATCAAATGACAAATCTGATGATCAATGTTCTTTGATGTTTTTGTATATGTGAAGCTATTGAAATAATCTTTCTGCCGTGATCAATTGCAGATGTATGATAAATTGCATTACATCATGTTATGTCATAAAAAGGGTTGCAAAGGGGCGGAACATTTCCTGTAAATTTCTGGAAACTTCCCGGAAATGTTCCATGGCATGGGATTTTGGAAATTTTGACATTTTGAATTGTGTGTGTGTGTGTGTGTGTGTGTGTGTGTGTGTGTGTGTGTGTGTGTGTGTGTGTGTGTGTGTGTGTGTGTGTGTGTGTGTGTGTGTGTGTGCGTGCGTGCGTGTGTGCGTGCATGTGTGTGTGTGTGTGTGTGTGTGTGTGTGTGTGTGTGTATTATATAGTAATATAGTAGTATAGTATAGTATTTATTATATTGTAGTATAGTATATAATATTCAAAGCTGAAAACTTTCCATGCGAATTAACAGGAAATGATGGGAATTAACTGGAATGGACATTTTGGGGTAATTTATATTAACTGTACTGACATAAATATAAGCATTTTGTTTGGTCATAAGCGGACATTATTATTATTATTGTTGTTGTTGTTGTTGTTGTTGTTGTTGTTGTTGTTGTTATTATTATTATTATGTAAAAACATTTTTTTTACTTGATTTGTGAATAGAACTTTAATGCATTCTTTCATGGAACAACAAAGAACATGAGTGTTGAATAAATGTATCCCCTATCTCCAAAAAGAAAAAGTCCCATTCCAAAAGTAAAATGTACGTAGTCGTAGTGTGCATGATGCTGGGAATGATCTGTGCATGTGATGGGGGAAATGGACCATTGTTGTTATTGTTGCTGCTGTAGACGATGGAATAAAAATGGCCCTCCGCTACATCCTCACATACCTGGACACTGCAGGAACCTATGCCAGGATCCTGTTCGTGGACTTTAGCTCAGCCTTCAACACGATCATCCCAGCCCTACTACAAGAGAAACTCTCCATGCAGCTGGGTGTGCCCGACCCCATTTGCAGATGGACCACAGAAATTCCTGACTGACAGGAAGCAGCACGTGAGGCTGGGCAAACATATAACTGACTTTCGGACTATCAGCACCGGTGCTGCCCAGGGCGGTGTCCTAAAAACATGCAGAAGATCAGATCGTCATCGTCATCCGACCAGTGACGACAACACCCGAAGTTGATCCCCGGGCGCTGTACGAGAAAGCGACCACTGCTCCTGGCCTGCCCCCCGGAGGAAAGGACATGCCTGGATGGGTTAAATGCAGAGGACACTTTTCACCGGCCACCGTCAGCATGAGTGTGTTGTGGCCGCATGCATGTGTTGTGGTGTTCGTGTGACAATAAAAGACGGGGCTTGTCCCGTTACGAGAGAGTTACGAGAGTTTTTTTCCTCTCTCCATACTTTTTCGGACTGTACATCAAGTTCGTGGATGAGACCACCCTTCATAGGGCTCATCACAGACGGAGATGAGTCCGAATACAGGCAGGAGGTTGACCACCTGGTGACCTGGTGCAGTCAAAACAACCTGGTGTTAAATGCTCAAAAGACAGTGGAGATGATTGTGGATTCCCTGGGTGACTCCCCAGTCAAAACTGTGGAGTCCTTCCGCTTCCTGGGAGCCATCATCAGCCATGACCTAAAATGGGAGCTGAACATCAGCGCTCTCACCAAGAAGGCACAGCAGAAGATGTACTTTGTGCGACAGCTGAAGAAATTCAAAGTGCCAAAGACCTCCTCCATCACCGTCTGGTATGCTGCTGCCACTCTCAAAGACATTAACAGACTGCAGCGCATCATCCGCTGTGCTGAGAAGGTGATCGGATGCAACCTGCCATCCCTGCAGTACCTGCATGCAACCAGGACACTGAAGTGGTCTCGTAAGATCATGGCCGACCCCCCTCCCCCCCGCACCCTGGTCACAAACTCTTCAAAACACTCCCCCTCGGCAAGAGACTGAGGTCTGTCAAGACCAGAACCTCCCGCCACAAGAATAGTTTCTTCTCAACCGCCATTGGCCTCACCAACAAGGCCCAAAAAACCCCTTCCACCAAGGAATCCACCAACACCCCCCACAAACCCCACTACCTCCTCCTGAACTCAGCTGAACCCCCCACTGACATGAGAGCCCCCCCCCCCCCCACAAACCCCACTACCTCCTCCTGAACTCAGCTGAACCCCCCTCTGACATGAGAGCCCCCCCCCCCCACAAACCCCACTACCTCCTCCTGAACTCAGCTGAACCCCCCACTGACATGAGAGCCCCCCCCCCCACAAACCCCACTACCTCCTCCTGAACTCAGCTGAACCCCCACTGACATGAGAGCCCCCCCCCCCACAAACCCCAATACCTCCTCCTGAACTCAGCTGAACCCCCCACTGACATGAGAGCCCCCCCCCCACAAACCCCACTACCTCCTCCTGAACTCAGCTGAACCCCCACTGACATGAGAGCCCCCCCCCCCCACAAACCCCACTACCTCCTCCTGAACTCAGCTGAACCCCCCACTGACATGAGAGCCCCCCCCCCCCCACAAACCCCACTACCTCCTCCTGAACTCAGCTGAACCCCCCACTGACATGAGAGCCCCCCCCCCACAAACCCCACTACCTCCTCCTGAACTCAGCTGAACCCCCCACTGACATGAGAGCCCCCCCCCCCCACAAACCCCACTACCTCCTCCTGAACTCAGCTGAACCCCCCACTGACATGAGAGCCCCCCCCCCCCACAAACCCCACTACCTCCTCCTGAACTCAGCTGAACCCCCCACTGACATGAGAGCCCCCCCCCCCACAAACCCCACTACCTCCTCCTGAACTCAGCTGAACCCCCCACTGACATGAGAGCCCCCCCCCCCACAAACCCCACTACCTCCTCCTGAACTCAGCTGAACCCCCCACTGACATGAGAGCCCCCCCCCCCCACAAACCCCACTACCTCCTCCTGAACTCAGCTGAACCCCCCACTGACATGAGAGCCCCCCCCCACAAACCCCACTACCTCCTCCTGAACTCAGCTGAACCCCCCCACTGACATGAGAGCCCCCCCCCCACAAACCCCACTACCTCCTCCTGAACTCAGCTGAACCCCCCCACTGACATGAGAGCCCCCCCCCCCCCCACAAACCCCACTACCTCCTCCTGAACTCAGCTGAACCCACCACTGACATGAGAGCCCCCCCCCCCCCACAAACCCCACTACCTCCTCCTGAACTCAGCTGAACCCCCACTGACATGAGAGCCCCCCCCCCCACAAACCCCACTACCTCCTCCTGAACTCAGCTGAACCCCCACTGACATGAGAGCCCCCCCCCCCCCCCCCCCATCAAACCTCACCTTGCAGCCACAGCAGCTGGACTTCACTTGCCACTAATTAAAGTATTATAGCTGCTTCCCCGACCACAACTTTACACCATCAGATTACTCTTGTTAACCACCGCTCAGACTCTAACTCATATTTAATTTAATGCCTATTTAACTCGGTCTGTAAATTCATGTAAATTCACTGCCTATTTAACGTGTATTTTACTCAGACTGTAAATTCATGTAAATTCAAATTTGAATGTCTACTGAACACTCCTCCACTCATATTTATATTGGATTGCACTTGCAACGTTATTGTCCTTTAGTTATCTTTCCTACTTCTTTATCTCTGAATATTGACATGACCGCTGCACTGCATACAGACACTACAACAAATTCCTTGTATGTTATTTTGCATATTGTGGCAATAAAAGTGATTCTGATTCTGTTGTTGTTCAATTAAATAATCCATTAAAGTTCTACTCACAAATAGTCTAAGTCAAAAATGTCATTTTTAACATTTGTATTAGAAATGTTTGCATGCATATCTGCTTATGACAAAACAAAATGTTTATTTATGTCTGTATGACAGGTAAATACAGTTAGTATAAATTAGGCTACCTAAACATTTCCAGTTTATTCCCATTCATTCCAATAAATCCCATATATATCCCATTGTCTGTAGGTGAAGATAAGAATGCTCAGAGACACCTGTCTGGCTGGGCCATGAGGAACACCAACAACCATAACTGTCAGATCCTGAAGAAGTCGTGTCTGGGCGTGGTGGTGTGTTCGAGAGGCTGCCCCCTGCAGGACGGCTCCAGAATGCAGCTACGCCCCGCCATCTGTGACAAGGCCCGGCAGAAACAACAGAGTAAGTAACTCTGCCCTAACCACAAAAACCATGGAGAGTCATTACTGTTCTATAAAAGAACACAGCTGGGCAACATGGACAAAAAAAAATCAGTATCTTTAGGCTGAACGATATATATGTCTGTATTTTCTATGAAGTGGGCTAAATGTTCAGCTCTATCGTCACGTGTCCTGAGTCGGACACTTTTGCTACTACTAGGCATCTCGCGCGCTCGATTCCTAGGCTCGTCCGCTGCATGGGCTCGCCTGTCCTGCAGCTCGCCAAGCTGGCCCTGCAGCTCGCATTTGCAGCTCGCCCGCTGCGGGCCCTTGCCCGCAGCGACAAAGTGACGGTATTTTATCCCTCAGACCGGATGTGACCGACTCAGGACATCACAGCGGAGAGGGACCAACTTAGGACATCTCTGTATTTTCTACCAAGTGGTCTAAATGTTCAGTTGAACTAGACTAAATGTTCAGTTGAAGTGGACGAAATGTTCAGTTGAACTAGACTAAATGTTCAGTTGAAGTGGACGAAATGTTCAGTTGAAGTAGACTAAATGTTCAGTTGAAGTGGACGAAATGTTCAGTTGAAATGGACGAAATGTTCAGTTGAACTAGACTAAATGTTCAGTTGAAGTGGACGAAATGTTCAGTTGAACTAGACTAAATGTTCAGTTGAAGTGGACGAAATGTTCAGTTGAACTAGACTAAATGTTCAGTTGAAGTGGACAAAATGTTCAGTTGAACTAGACTAAATGTTCAGTTGAAGTGGACGAAATGTTCAGTTGAAATGGACGAAATGTTCAGTTGAACTAGACTAAATGTTCAGTTGAAGTGGACGAAATGTTCAGTTGAACTAGACTAAATGTTCAGTTGAAGTGGACGAAATGTTCAGTTGAACTAGACTAAATGTTCAGTTGAAGTGGACGAAATGTTCAGTTGAACTAGACTAAATGTTCAGTTGAAGTGGACAAAATGTTCAGTTGAAGTAGACTAAATGTTCAGTTGAAGTGGACAACATGTTCAGTTGAAGTGGACAAAATGTTCAGTTGAAGTGGACGAAATGTTCAGTTGAAATGGACGAAATGTTCAGTTGAAGTGGACGAAATGTTCAGTTGAAGTGGACAAAATGTTCAGTTGAAATGGACGAAATGTTCAGTTGAAGTGGACTAAATGTTCAGTTGAAGTAGACAAAATTAATGTTCAGTTGAAGTGGACGAAATATTCAGTTGAAGTGGACTAAATGTTCAGTTGAAGTGGACTAAATATTCAGTTGAAGTGGACTAAATGTTCAGTTGAAGTGGACTAAATGTTCAGTTAAAGTGGACGAAATGTTCAGTTGAAGTGGACAAAATGTTCAGTTGAAGTCGACGAAATGTTCAGTTGTAAGTCAAAGTCAAATGGGGCTGGGCGATATGGACCAAATCAAATGTATTTCCAAGTAGCTCCCCTTTTTTCACTTTCCAAATCAAATGTCACAATAGTTTTGATCAAATACCTCGACATTGATATTGCAACAATATTGTAGGGATGACTATTGGTGCTTTCATAAAATATGACATTTTTGATATTTTTGCTCAAATAAGCATCAGTAATGTGGATATAATAACTAAATATGTGCGTGTGTGTGTGTGTGTGTGTGTGTGTGTGTGTGTGTGTGTGCGTGCGTGTTTGTCCGTGCATGCGTGCGCGCGTGTGTGTGTGTGCTTTCGTGTGCGTGCGTGTGTGCGCGTGCGAGCGTGCGTGCGTGAATGTGTGTGTGTGCGTGTGTGTTCGTGCATGTGTGTTCGTGCGTGAATGCGTGTGTGTGTTTGCTTTCGTGTGCGTGCATGCGTGCGTGTGTGCGCGTGTGTGCATGTGTGTGTGTGTGTGCGCGGGCGTGCATGTGTGTGTGTGTGTGTGTGTGTGTGTGTGTGTGTGTGTGTGTGTGTCACAGAGAAGCTGTGTCCCAGCTGTAACGCTGGTCTGGAGCTGCTGCCATGTCGTGGACACAGTGGATACCCCGTCACCAACTTCTGGAGAATCGACGGGAAAGCCATCTTCTTCCAGGTGCCAACCTCCACCTCTAAACTAATCTAATCCTAGCATCATCTCTAGTTCCAATTATGCTCATTCCTATTATACATTATGATTCGTTAATAGTAACTATTCTAATGAACACATTCCAGGCTAAAGGTGTCCATGACCACCCCAGACCTGAGTCCAAGTCAGAGACTGAAGCCAGACGAAGCTCAGTGAAGAGGCGGGTCAGCTCTCCTCCATTCACACAGAAGAGACGGCTCATCGAAACACAGGTGAGACCAACAACCAACATCTTTAAAACACAGGTGACCTCTCTGAGACGAACAACCAACATCTTTAAAACACAGGTGACCTCTCTGAGACGAACAACCAACATCTTTAAAACACAGGTGGCCTCTCTGAGACGAACAACCAACATCTTTAAAACACAGGTGACCTCTTTGAGACCAACAACCAACATCCTTAAAACACAGGTGACCTCTTTGAGACCAACAACCAACATCTTTAAAACACAGGTGACCTCTCTGAGACCAACAACCAACATCTTTAAAACACAGGTGGCCTCTCTGAGACGAACAACCAACATCTTTAAAACACAGGTGACCTCTTTGAGACCAACAACCAACATCTTTAAAACACAGGTGACCTCTTTGAGACCAACAACCAACATCTTTAAAACACAGGTGACCTCTCTGAGACCAACAACCAACATCTTTAAAACACAGGTGACCTCTCTGAGACCAAGAACCAACATCCTTAAAACACATGTGACCTCTCTGAGACCAACAACCAACATCCTTAAAACACAGGTGACCTCTTTGATACCAACAACCAACATCTTTAAAACACAGGTGACCTCTCTGAGACCAAAAACCAACATCCTTAAAACACATGTGACCTCTCTGAGACCAACAACCAGTGGCGGACTGCATAATCGGGCACGTCGGGCAAATGCCCGGTGGCCCGGCCTGGCCTGGCCTGCCAAAAAAAAATTTTTTTTTTTTTTTTTTTTTTTTTTTTGCAGGCCAGGCCAGGCCACTCACTGAACAGCAGGCCAGGCGCCGCCTACTGGTTTACTAGTGGTTTTATTACTTTATTCAGGTTTAAAGTGGGTGCATCTCATTGTAAAATTGGACTTGGCCCAAATTGGGCTTCAAACGGCCCAAATTGAGTTGAGTTGAGTTGAGTTGAGTTGAGTTGAGTTGAGAAAACTTTATTTATCCCCGGGGGGCAATTCAGTTTCTACAGTTCATCACCGTTGCAAGTAAACATATTGTATTTCATTTCGGTCACAAAATACAAAATACATACATACACAAGAAGGGAAATAGGAAGGGAGCTCAGTGTGATCAGACCGAGATAGTGCATTTGGTTCCTCGTGTCCCTCAGCGTACATGGATCTGAGCCGCAAGGGTGCAGGACGCAACATTGTTTATACACATGTAAAGTGCATAGGGTGCATGTGTAAACAGTTGGTTTTAGAAATACATAAAAAATAAGTAAAAATAAAAATAAATAAAAAGTAAGATAAAAGGTAAAAAAAAAATTGCATACAGAAATTGGGCTTCAAACGGCCCAAATCGGGCTTCAAACAGCCCAAATCTGGCTTTAAACAACCCAAATCTGGCTTCAAACGGCCCAAATTGGGCTTCAAACGGCCCAAATCGGGCTTCAAACAGCCCAAATTGAGCTTCGAACGACCCAAATTTTTGTATTGGCCTGGCCTGCTTGGTATCTAATGCCCGGCCTGAATTATGATCCCAGTCCGCCCCTGCCAACAACCAACATCCTGAAAACACAGGTGACCTCTCTGAAAACCAGGGACTACAGATGCAAATTAGCTCTTAGCTATCTCTGGTGCAATATGTTTATTGTGTACTGTCCCTGCTCAAATAAACAATAAAGATAAAGATATAGACCTCTCCGAGACCAAGAACCAACATCCTTAAACACATGTGACCTCTCTGAGACCAAAAACCAACATCCTTAAACACATGAAACCTCTCTGATACCAACAACCAACATCCTGAAAACACAGATGACCTCTCTGACACCAACAACCAACATCCTTAAAACACAGGTGACCTCTCTGAGACCAACAACCAACATCCTTAAAACACAGGTGACCTCTCTGACACCAACAACCAACATCCTTAAAACACAGGTGACCTCTCTGAGACCAACAACCAACATCCTTAAAACACGTGACCTCTCTGAGACCAACAACCAACATCCTTAAAACACGTGACCTCTCTGAGACCAACAACCAACATCCTTAACACACGTGACCTCTCTGAGACCAACAACCAACATCCTTAACACACGTGACCTCTCTGAGACCAACAACCAACATCCTTAACACATGTGACCTCTCTGAGACCAACAACCAACATCCTTAACACATGTGACCTCTCTGAGACCAACAACCAACATCCTTAAAACACAGGTGACCTCTCTGAGACCAACAACCAACATCCTTAAAACACGTGACCTCTCTGAGACCAACAACCAACATCCTTAAAACACGTGACCTCTCTGAGACCAACAACCAACATCCTTAACACACGTGACCTCTCTGAGACCAACAACCAACATCCTTAACACACGTGACCTCTCTGAGACCAACAACCAACATCCTTAACACATGTGACCTCTCTGAGACCAACAACCAACATCCTTAACACATGTGACCTCGCTGAGACCAACAACCAACATCCTTAAAACACAGGTGACCTCTCTGAGACCAACAACCAACATCCTTAAAACACAGGTGACCTCTCTGAGACCAACAACCAACATCCTTAAAACACAGGTGACCTCTCTGAGACCAACAACCAACATCCTTAAAACACAGGTGACCTCTCTGAGACCAACAACCAACATCCTTAAAACGCAGGTGACCTCTCTGAGACGAACAACCAATATCCTTAAAACGCAGGTGACCTCTCTGAGACCAACAACCAACATCCTTAAAACGCAGGTGACCTCTCTGAGACCAACAACCAACATCCTTAAAACGCAGGTGACCTCTCTGAGACCAACAACCAACATCCTTAAAACGCAGGTGACCTCTCTGAGACCAACAACCAACATCCTTAAAACGCAGGTGACCTCTCTGAGACCAACAACCAACATCTTGAAAACACAGGTGACCTCTCTGAGACCAAGAACCAACATCCTTAAAACGCAGGTGACCTCTCTGAGACCAACAACCAACATCCTTAAAACACATGTGACCTCTCTGAGACCAACAACCAACATCCTTAAAACGCAGGTGACCTCTCTGAGACCAACAACCAACATCTTGAAAACACAGGTGACCTCTCTGAGACCAACAACCAACATCCTTAAAACGCAGGTGACCTCTCTGAGACCAACAACCAACATCCTTAAAACGCAGGTGACCTCTCTGAGACCAAAACCCAACATCCTTAAAATGCAGGTGACCTCTCTGAGACCAACAACCAACATCCTGAAAACACAGGTGACCTCTCTGAGACCAAGAACCAACATCCTTAAACACATGTGACCTCTCAGAGACCAACAACCAACATCCTTAAAACGCAGGTGACCTCTCTGAGACCAACAACCAACATCCTGAAAACACAGGTGACATCTCTGAGACCAACAACCAACATCCTTAAAACACATGTGACCTCTCAGAGACCAACAACCAACATCCTTAAACACATGTGACCTCTCAGAGACCAACAACCAACATCCTTAAAACGCAGGTGACCTCTCTGAGACCAACAACCAACATCCTGAAAACACAGGTGACCTCTCTGAGACCAACAACCAACATCCTGAAAACACATGTGACCTCTCTGAGACCAACAACCAACATCCTTAAAATCCAGGTGACCTCTCTGAGACCAACAACCAACATCCTGAAAACACATGTGACCTCTCTGAGACCAACAACCAACATCCTTAAAATCCAGGTGACCTCTCTGAGACCAACAACCAACATCTTGAAAACACAGGTGACCTCTCTGAGACCAAGAACCAACATCCTTAAAACGCAGGTGACCTCTCTGAGACCAACAACCAACATCCTTAAAACGCAGGTGACCTCTCTGAGACCAAAACCCAACATCCTGAAAACACAGGTGACCTCTCTGAGACCAACAACCAACATCCTGAAAACACAGGTGACCTCTCTGAGACCAACAACCAACATCCTTAAAACGCAGGTGACCTCTCTGAGACCAACAACCAACATCCTTAAAACGCAGGTGACCTCTCTGAGACCAAAACCCAACATCCTGAAAACACAGGTGACCTCTCTGAGACCAACAACCAACATCCTGAAAACACAGGTGACCTCTCTGAGACCAACAACCAACATCCTGAAAACACAGGTGACCTCTCTGAGACCAACAACCAACATCCTGAAAACACAGGTGACCTCTCTGAAACCAACAACCAACATCCTGAAAACACAGGTGACCTCTCTGAGACCAACAACCAACACCCTTAAAACGCAGGTGACCTCTCTGAGACCAAAACCCAACATCCTGAAAACACACGTGACCTCTCTGAGACCAACAACCAACATCTTGAAAACGCAGGTGACCTCTCTGAGACCAAAACCCAACATCCTGAAAACACAGGTGACCTCTCTGATACCAACAACCAACATCCTTAAACACTAGTGGCCTCTCTGAGACCAACAACCAACATCCTGAAAACACAGGTGAACTCTCTGAGACCAACAACCAACATCCTGAAAACACATGTGACCTGTCTGAGGCCAACAACCAACATCTCTAAAACGCAGGTGACCTCTCTGAGACCAACAACCAACATCCTTAAACACATGTGACCTCTCTGAGACCAAGAACCAACATCCTTAAAATGCAGGTGACCTCTCTGAGACCAACAACCAACATCTCTAAAACGCAGGTGACCTCTCTGAGACCAACAACCAACATCCTGAAAACACAGGTGACCTCTCTGATACCAACAACCAACATCCTGAAAACACAGGTGACCTCTCTGAGACCAACAACCAACATCCTTAAACACATGTGACCTCTCCTCATCCTTAAAACACGAATAACTCGGAGAGCACAGACCTCCTCCAAGGCCAATACTCTTCTGCTAGTCACACATTTTGTGAGTCGGATCAGAACCCTGACCCTGACCCACCAACATACCCCTAAGCCACTCCCCCTACCCACCTCTTGCATTCTGATTCTCTACAACCTTCCTAGGAAGGTATCCCTATCCTTTTCCCTAGCCCTGCCCCTTTCCTGACCATGCCCCCTCCCACCGCCCACCCCCTAGCAACTCCCCCTACCCACCCTTCAAACCCAGACTTTCCTATACGCTAGATCGGCAATATGGTCCCGCTCCCTTTTAGGGGGAAAACACTCGCCGTTGACTTCAATGTAAAATAGCAGTACCAAAAAGAAAGAAAGAAAGAAAACTAATTAATAATTGATTTTGTTTATTAATGACGCAAAGACACCATGACATGACAATATATGACAACTCGTCTGGCCATAGAATGCGCAAGATACACCGGAAAATCACGTGACTCGTCACATGTTACGGCAGTCTAGCCTGAGCTAAGTAGCCTACAATGATGCTGGGCTCCACTACAACAGGGACAGTTGCACCAGCTGAAGCTTGTCTTGAATGCAGGCAAGACCAAGCTTATGGTTTTTTCCAAATCTAAGAAGGAACCAATTGTCCCAGGCATAATGACTACGCAGGGCAAGGTTATTGAAAGAGTGTCGACCTATAAGTATTTAGGTTTAAGCAATATAGCATGAGAGCTAGTGTGTTGTGGCAAATATATCCCGCTGATCAGTTGTTATCCCACGAGGCCGCAGGCCGAGTGGGATAACAACTGATCAGCGGGATATATGCCACAACACACGCTGCTCGAGTGCTATATTGCTTTTATAAAACGGTTTCCAAGTATGATAATATAAATATAATAATAATACTATAAGTCCGACTGGCATGGTATTCTGATAGAGTCAGTTGAAACACTACTGTAAGGCGGGACCTCTAGCAAGAAGATAGACGTGCGGGTGATTTGATTGGATCGTTCTGGAGACTGAAGTTGACATTGGCCAATCCTGGCGCTTGCTGAGAAGCTGAGAGCTTTCTGGAAAGCCCGACAGGCAGCTCGAGCGCAGCGCTGCATTCTCAGCGCTTGCTGAGAAGCTGAGTGCTTTCTGCAAAGCCCGACACCAACTAACGTTACGGGGTTAAATGCGGGGTTAACAGCCTTTTTTTTGCAAAGAAGACATTAGCCCGCATCTATTCTTGTACAAAACATAATTTTCTGCGAAGTATTAGTAAAGTTATAAGCGAAGATCGATTCACAAGGATCTGACAGCTGTCTCCGCCATTTGTTTTTTTTAGGTAACCAAAGGCTTTTAGTAAGAGAGTTGCCATGGCAACCAATATTGGATTTATACAATGGCTGTGAACCAATCAGATTGCTTGATTTGAGAGAGCCGTTTTATAATTAAGCAATATAGCATGAGAGCTAGTGTGTTGTGGCAAATATATCCCGCTGATCAGTTGTTATCCCACGAGGCCGCATGCCACAACACACGCTGCTCGAGTGCTATATTGCTTTTATAAAACGGTTTCCAAGTATGATAATATAAATATAATAATAATACTATAAGTCCGACTGGCATGGTATTCTGATAGAGTCAGTTGAAACACTACTGTAAGGCGGGACCTCTAGCAAGAAGATAGACGTGCGGGTGATTTGATTGGATCGTTCTGGAGACTGAAGTTGACATTGGCCAATCCTGGCGCTTGCTGAGAAGCTGAGAGCTTTCTGGAAACCCCGACAGGCAGCTTGAGCGCAGCGCTGCATTCTCAGCGCTTGCTGAGAAGCTGAGTGCTTTCTGCAAAGCCCAACACCAACTAACGTTACGGGGTTAAATGCGGGGTTAAATGCGGGGTTAACAGCCTTTTTTTTGCAAAGAAGACATTAGCCCGCATCTATTCTTGTACAAAACATAATTTTCTGCGAAGTATTAGTAAAGTTATAAGCGAAGATCGATTCACAAGGATCTGACAGCTGTCTCCGCCATTTGTTTTTTTTTAGGTAACCAAAGGCTTTTAGTAAGAGAGTTGCCATGGCAACCAATAACCCATGGCCATGGGTTATTGGAGTGGGTTATTGGATTTATACAATGGCTGTGAACCAATCAGATTGCTTGATTTGAGAGAGCCGTTTTATAATTAAGCAATATAGCATGAGAGCTAGTGTGTTGTGGCAAATATATCCCAGTGATCAGTTGTTATCCCACGAGGCCGCAGGCCGAGTGGGATAACAACTGATCAGCGGGATATATGCCACAACACACGCTGCTCGAGTGCTATATTGCTTTTATAAAACGGTTTCCAAGTATGATAATATAAATATAATAATAATACTATAAGTCCGACTGGCATGGTATTCTGATAGAGTCAGTTGAAACACTACTGTAAGGCGGGACCTCTAGCAAGAAGATAGACGTGCGGGTGATTTGATTGGATCGTTCTGGAGACTGAAGTTGACATTGGCCAATCCTGGCGCTTGCTGAGAAGCTGAGAGCTTTCTGGAAAGCCCGACAGGCAGCTCGAGCGCAGCGCTGCATTCTCAGCGCTTGCTGAGAAGCTGAGTGCTTTCTGCAAAGCCCGACACCAACTAACGTTACGGGGTTAAATGCGGGGTTAACAGCCTTTTTTTTGCAAAGAAGACATTAGCCCGCATCTATTCTTGTACAAAACATAATTTTCTGCGAAGTATTAGTAAAGTTATAAGCGAAGATCGATTCACAAGGATCTGACAGCTGTCTCCGCCATTTGTTTTTTTTGAGGTAACCAAAGGCTTTTAGTAAGAGAGTTGCCATGGCAACCAATAACCCATGGCCATGGGTTATAGGAGTGGGTTATTGGATTTATACAATGGCTGGAACCAATCAGATTGCTTGATTTGAGAGAGCCGTTTTATAATAGATGATGGTCTTACTTTTAAAGCACATATTGACACTCTTGTCAAAAAACTCAGACTGAAGTTAGGTCTTTATTTCAGAAACAGAGCGTGTTTTTCTGCTGAAGCTACAAAGAGGCTTGTTTTGGCTACCTTCTTGCCAATATT
Source organism: Poromitra crassiceps (assembly GCF_964638095.1). Classification (NCBI taxonomy): domain Eukaryota; kingdom Metazoa; phylum Chordata; class Actinopteri; order Beryciformes; family Melamphaidae; genus Poromitra; species Poromitra crassiceps. Next base: position 15,446,167 of record NC_139624.1, read on the forward strand.
AGATTATGGTGACATTCTTTATATGTCTGCACCTGCGACAGCGTTGTGAAAGCTGGACACAGTGTATCATGGTGCACTTAGGTTTGTGACAAGTTTGAAGTCCCGGACACATCACTGTACCCTCTACATGAGCGTAGGCTGGCCCTCCTTAACGTTACGGAGATGTCTCATTGGTTCATTTTCATTTATAAGGCCGTCTTGAGACAACTACCATCTTATCTGTGCTCCTGCATTAATATACAAGAAAATAGTTCTTATCAGCTTAGGCCTCAAAACTGCATCCTGCTGACTGTACCTAAGACAAGGACTGAGTTTGGCAAGAAAGCTTTCCAGGTGTCTGCCCCTCTGGCCTGGAATGAACTCAAACGCTCACTAAACCTCCAGGTGCTAGTCCCTATGCTCACTAAACCTCCAGGTGCTAGTCCCTATGCTCACTAAAGCTTCTGGCATACTCTTCACGCACGCGCTGGAGGCGGGGCTCCGAGGAGGGCGCGCGCACTCGGCGCAGGCCAAAACAAAACATACTCAGTGCGCAGCTCCAGGCGCCAGGCAGTCTGAATGAAATTGAATGTAACGTTCCCAATTCTATGTATTAAATTCTAAAAAACGACCCTCAACATTTGGGAAGGCTCAGGCACACAACTAGTTCGTTATAATCGAACATCATGCTTTGAAGGCGGCTGTACGATGGTGAGGACTCAATCACAGCAGATGTCCGCTGATAGCCTACCACGGAGATCTACAGGCACAGGCAGCAAAACCCGACGCGCTGATAGAAAAATCTCCATGGACGCGCCGCGCTGCGCTCAGGCCTCGCCCCCCGACACGCCCCGTGCGATTACGTCATAATCGGCGCGCGCCCTATGCGCTTGGCTGGGCGCAAAGAGTATGCCAGAAGCTTAAACCTCCAGGTGCTAGTCCCTATGCTCACTAAACCTCCAGGTGCTAGTCCCTATGCTCACTAAACCTCCAGGTGCTAGTCCCTATGCTCACTAAACCTCCAGGTGCTAGTCCCTATGCTCACTAAACCTCCAGGTGCTAGTCCCTATGCTCACTAAACCTCCAGGTGCTAGTCCCTATGCTCACTAAACCTCCAGGTGCTAGTCCCTATGCTCACTAAACCTCCAGGTGCTATATAGTCCCTATGCTCACTAAACCTCCAGGTGCTAGTCCCTATGCTCACTAAACCTCCAGGTGCTAGTCCCTATGCTCACTAAACCTCCAGGTGCTAGTCCCTATGCTCACTAAACCTCCAGGTGCTAGTCCCTATAACGCTCACTAAACCTCCAGGTGCTATATAGTCCCTATGCTCACTAAACCTCCAGGTGCTAGTCCCTATGCTCACTAAACCTCCAGGTGCTAGTCCCTATGCTCACTAAACCTCCAGGTGCTATATAGTCCCTATGCTCACTAAACCTCCAGGTGCTAGTCCCTATGCTCACTAAACCTCCAGGTGCTATATAGTCCCTATGCTCACTAAACCTCCAGGTGCTAGTCCCAACGCTCACTAAACCTCCAGGTGCTAGTCCCTATGCTCACTAAACCTCCAGGTGCTAGTCCCAACGCTCACTAAACCTCCAGGTGCTAGTCCCTATGCTCACTAAACCTCCAGGTGCTAGTCCCTATGCTCACTAAACCTCCAGGTGCTAGTCCCTATGCTCACTAAACCTCCAGGTGCTAGTCCCTATGCTCACTAAACCTCCAGGTGCTATATAGTCCCTATGCTCACTAAACCTCCAGGTGCTAGTCCCAACGCTCACTAAACCTCCAGGTGCTAGTCCCTATGCTCACTAAACCTCCAGGTGCTAGTCCCAACGCTCACTAAACCTCCAGGTGCTAGTCCCTATGCTCACTAAACCTCCAGGTGCTAGTCCCTATGCTCACTAAACCTCCAGGTGCTAGTCCCTATGCTCACTAAACCTCCAGGTGCTAGTCCCTATGCTCACTAAACCTCCAGGTGCTAGTCCCTATGCTCACTAAACCTCCAGGTGCTAGTCCCTATGCTCACTAAACCTCCAGGTGCTAGTCCCAACGCTCACTAAACCTCCAGGTGCTCATAGTCCCTATGAGTATTTTTAAAACCAGGGTAAAACATATGGACGAAGCTGAAATCCAGGTCTGCAAATGTTTTGATCCATAATGAACCCTGTTGCTGAGTAAATGGATGTGTATTTTCTTACGTTTTAGATGTTTTTGTTTGTATTGTTTATGTTAAAATGTGTCTGTAACTTTATGCTGCTTTCTTGGCCAGGTCTCTCTTGAAAAAGAGATTTTCAATCCCAATGAGACTAACCTGGTTAAATAAAGGTCAAATAAATGAATAAAAAACAGCATTTAATGTCGGAAGACTAAATTAGCAACAGGTGGACACCGGAACTAGGTCAGAGACGGGTCATGAGTTACATGATGTTAGATGGGGCAAAAAGTAATATTTCCAATGTATCTTGCGCATTCTGTAGCCAGCCAAGTTGTAATATATTGTCATGTCATGGTGTCTTTGTGTCATTAATAAACAAGATTAATTATGTTATTGTTCTATATACTTTTTTGGTACTGCTATTTTACATGGAAGTCAACGGCGAGTGGCTTGTGGTTTCCCCCTAAAAGGGGGAGAGACCATGTGTCCCTTACAAAATGACGTACTGCCGATCTATCCCTAGCTGTGTCCCCTTTTCCCTAGCCCCACCTGTTGTTTACAGGCTCTGTTGAAGGTTTGTTGTTGTTTAGAGGCTCTGTTGAAGGTGTTTTTTGTTTACAGGCTATATTGATGTTGTTTATTGTTGTTGTTAACAGGCTCTGTTGAAGTTGTTTGTTGTTTACGCTCTGTTGAATTTGTTGTTGTTGTTTACAGCCTCTTTTGAAGGTGCTTGTTGTTTGGGCTCTGTTGAAGTTGTCTATTGTTGTTGTTTAGGCTCTGTTGAAGTTGTTTGTGGTTGTTGTTTGGGCTCTGTTGAAGTTGTCTATTGTTGTTGTTTACAGGCTCTGTTGAAGTTGTTTGTGGTTGTTGTTTGGGCTCTGCTGGAGTTGTCTATTGTTGTTTACAGGCTCTCTTGAAGTTGTTTATTGTTGTTTATTTGTTTACAGGCTCTGTTGAAGTTGTTTATTGTTGTTTATTGTTGTCATTTACAGGCTCTGTTGAAGTTGTTTATTGTTGTTTATTTGTTTACAGGCTCTGGGCCCTACTCTGCTGTCATGTGTGGAGGCTCCGGAGCGATACTCCTTCATCTCGGAGTCTAACTTCCCTCAGCATTACCCAGCATTCCAGAGCCCTGAGCCATACTACAACTCCCACAATGCCCTGGGAGAGGCCCCTCCCACCTTGCAGAAATCAACCAATCCCAGGCTGTACATGGCCCGGCCGGGGTGTGGCTACGACTTCCCCGGATATCTCACCTCTTCCTCCTATCCAGCCACCTCTGACCTCTGTGACCCCAGGTCAGTGTGTGTGTGTGTGTGTGTGTGTGTGTGTGTGTGTGTGTGTGTATGCGTGCGTGCGTGCGTGCGTGCGTGCGTGCGTGCGTGTGTGTGTGTGTGTGTATGTGTATGTGTGCGCCTATTAAAGGCCCTGTACTGTGTGTAAAAATTGTGAAGCAATTTCGCATTAAGCAAATTATTTTTTAATCCACTTTTTTAACTGTTATTCTTCTAGTAGTTTTGACTATGTATTTGCTCCGAAAATTATAATGTCTGGTAATTTTACATTATTCATAACGTGGTGAATGCACAAGTCACAACATGTACAGAAGAGCGTTTTGGAGCTGTTGGAATCTGTGATTGGTGACTTAACAGGGGTAGGCTAGCCAGTACCAATGACTACCATTCATTGTGCTAAGCTAACTAGCGAGAGTGGCAGATGGCTACTTTTCTACTGCACAGTGCACACACATACAGAAAAGAGATGGACATCTATCTTCTCGTCTTACTATCAGCAATATGGCAAATAGGCCAATCTCCCAAAATGTTGGCGTGTTCCTTTAACACAGGTGTGTGTGTGTGTGTGTGTGTGTGTGTGTGTGCGTGTGTGTGTGTGTGTGTGTGTGTGTGTGTGTGTGTGTGTGTGTGTGTGTGTGTGTGTGTGTGTGTGTGCCCGCGCGCGCGTGCATGCATGTGTGTCAGCAGGGTAGCTCCGGTCCTGGGCTCCTCTTCCTCATCTTCCTCAGCTCCTCTCTCCTGCTCGTCTTCCTCGTTCGACCCGCAGACCAAGCCTCACGGCTGGAAGGAGCTGCTGAAGAGCTCTGCCCCCTACAGCGTGAAGAGCTCCGCCCCCTACAGTGAGAACCACCATTACTACAGCCCAGAATACCCCTGCCGTTACCCCGGCAACCCCCCGGGCTCCCCCGCAGCCCTGCAGACCATCATCACCACCACAACCAAGGTAATAATGAACTGATGCCTATATATCCTATATATCAGTATCAAACATATAGACTGTAAATTATGGGCGTAGCCACCGGGACGTCACCCTTTGGTTTTGGACTGCCTTTTTGAAGCCTCAAGTAAACATGTTTATTTTTGCTGTAAAGTTGGGCATTTTAATATGGGGGTCTATGGGGAATTACTCGCTTTTGGAGCCAGCCTCAAGTGGCCATTTGAGGAACTGTACTTCTGCATTGGCTTCATTTTTCCAAGATTGAGGTGGCCACATGGGGTTGACTTTAATGCAGACAACTGTCATTCTGAAATATTCCTCTCCTCTCCTCTCCTCTCCTCTCCTCTCCTCTCCTCTCCTCTCCTCTCCTCTCCTCTCCTCTCCTCTCCTATCACCTCTCCTCTCCTCTCCTCCTCTCCTCTCCTCTCCTCTCCTCTCCTCTCCTCTCCTCTCCTCTCCTCTCCTCTCCTCTCCTCTCCTCTCCCCTCTCCTCTCCTCTCCTCCCCTCCTCTCCTCTCTCCTCTCCTCTCCTGTCTCTCTCCTATCACCTCTCCTCTCTCCAGGTCTCCTACCAGCCATGTCCAAAGCCTCCCGGAGCTCTCCCGTCCTACCAGTCGTGTCCTAAGCCTAGCGCCGGCCTGCCAGCCTACCAGTCCTGTGTTCCTCCTAAAACCCCCGTGCTCCCCGGCTGCTCCTCACTCATGGAGGACGCTGCCTCCTCCTCTTACTCCTCTGAGGTGAAGGTGAGCGAGGAGTCTGGAGGAGTCATCAAGTCTATGTCCTTTCAGCCCGACTCACTGCAGACCAAGACGGAGCGAGCCGATGGCTATGACTACCGCTACAGCTATCCCAACACCTACCGATACGACGAGTATTGAACACATGCCAGGGTTTCCCACAGGATTTGGAGAGATTGTGGTGGGTGGACCCACTAGGGGGGTCCGGGGGCATGGACATGTACATTTTAAAGTCAAACGCATCAATCCGGTGCACTGTGAGAGCAAAATGAAGAGGCTAGATCTATGAAGAACCACATTAATATCCTCTTTACTGTGCTGTGGCTTTAAAATGATGAGAGAGAAAAGAATGTCCCCCTCCATATGTATTCTGCATACAGGTATATGGTAGAATACTGCTTGCTTAAATACAATGGCCCATCAATAGCAAAATCACTTCCAGGGGAGAACTCAAGTACAAAGTAACATTTTGCTTTGTAGGCATAAACAAAAGTCAAACAAAAATTGAATTTCCTATCGTTGATTGGAATGATCTTCAGCCAAGACAATACTTATATAAACCCTAAAGTAGGAGTTTGCAGTCAACTACGTTGAAATGAATATGTGGCAGTCAAAATCTATTATACACCCCAAAAAAACATCTGTGTTTATTGCAGAATGTTAGATTAGTGTGTCATGGGCTTAAATACAATGACTACAGCTGGCACAACCTCCACTACTGCTATTATACAACCTTTTCCCCCCCAGATCATGTGATGTTTCTAGGCACAATCTTGCCAGAGGCGTACTGGCAACAGTGTGGATAAATAAAACACACTCGCTTGTGTTTCTTGCAGTAAGCAAAACTTTCTGCAGTCAGAGCTGTTTTGAAGGTTATTCCAACATGTTCTCATTCCGCGTCGGGTACCCTCGTACACAACTATGATACGCCCACGCGTGCAATGTTCAACAAGCACTGTGCACCTGTAGGGGCTGAGGCAAAGGTCAGGTTTAGGCATTGGGTTAGGCACATGGGGTTATGGGGTTAGGTTTAGGCATAGGTTGGTTTGGATATGGTTTAAGGACTCCCTCTACGGGCATCTTCATGCATCTTATGGGCCGGCTGTTCCATTGGGAGCTGGGAACGTGACAGTTCAAAGGTCATGAGCTCCAACGGTGATGTCACCTGTGCTCGGATTTTCTCAGGCAGCCTCACCAGCCCGACCTCAAAAAACCCGAGATGGCTGCGCCGCACATCAGCAGTAGTTCAATTTGTACTAAATACGGTTTATTAGCACTTCTGTCTTTTTTGTGTCTCTTTAAAGGCCCATTCTGTAAGATGTGGGAAGAAATAAATGTTTTTTTTATTACCAATGAGTGAATGCTCCATAACGTAACTTAAAAAATTAGCCCAGCCTTGTCTCTGTGCGTTCAGCCATTCCAATGATATGCCTGCAGTCTTCGGCTCCTCTCGGGTCAGGGTTTTGCGGAAAATTGGCCGGATGTGACGTTTCTGCGCTTTCACGAGCCTGCGTCTCAGCGTTCAGTCAGTAAATACACCAACAAAGAATAAGGCTAACACAGGCTAATGTTATGTTAGCTAGCTAATGCAGTCAATGAACATCAGCAAACAACCAACAACACAGAGTCCAGTAAAAAGTCCACACAGGAAAATAAAAAAGTATCTAGTGAAGCCCATCTGGCCAAACAGCAGCAATGTGACTGACATTGGGGGTGGGGCGGCGCTGTGTTTTCGGTTCATGGAGGGACCTTAGGGACATTAGCGTTAGCTTGTTGTATTAGATGCTGTAATATTGTGGTTTTGGCTGGCTATACTGTAAATACTGTTAGCTGCTTGCTAATGTGGATATAGCTAATACATTTACCACCCAGAAGCTTCGCTAATAACGTTACCGTCTTGTGTGGATAATGTAACAGTGGCAAATAATGCCTAACATTAATACTGTTGCTACTGTTCTTATGGAACATTGTTTGGCTGCGGTAACAGATCTGTTCCATTAGGTCATGTCCAACTAACACCAGCACATTAGCATTATCTTGTGTTAGCTGCTGTGAGGCTGTCTATTATAATGTTAGCTTGCTTGCTAATGCGGCTAACTAATATAGATAATCGATTACAACGCAGAATCTCCACTAATAACGTTGTCTTGTGTAGAGAATGTAACAACAGTCGAACATTGTTTGCTCACATCAGCCCCAGGGATTAGACTGTATAATAATAGGGGGAGTAGGCAGTTAGCTCTACCTCGCTCATGCTAACGTTAGTATCCACTTCCCCACAGCCAACGCAAGCCAAAACATGACCAAACATGCCACACTAACGTCCGCTAATATATCCAGAATCCTTCCGTCTCGAGGCTGATCTGGTCGATAAATTGTCCAGGTTGCCGTTTTCAAGTGACTTTTATCAGCTAACGTTACAAAGCAACCAACTCTGCTGGGCACGTGCGAGTATGGTGCACGCATGCCACCTCAAGCACATGCTGCATGCAGTTACTCTAATGGCCACTGGTGTCAGTAAGAGTCAGAAGTTACGGAATGGGCCTTTAAATCAGTTGTACACACTTCTATCTGTATGGACATGTTGCTGCAGTGTTTGTATGCACAAAATACAGCGAAATGCGTTGTTATCAACTGTTATTGCTAACAATGGCTAGCCTGGCCAGAGCTAACCCTGGCTGGTTTCCCAATGGTTTAAATGGAATGCTGACAACTCGGGTGTGACGGCACTGGAACGTGAAATCCTACGCTCCCCAGTTTAAATGGAATGGCCGATTAAGACCACCTGTGCGGGTCTTTTCCCCTTGGAAGACCAGATCCACCATCCAACCCCACGGCGTAAATTCAATTGACCTTTGCCTCACCCCGACCAGGTGCACCTGTGTTAGTTCCATAATACGCCCAAGGTGCGATGGATTGTTTAACGGGGCGTCCCCGATAATATTTGCGCACAAGGGTACGTTCCATCCAGCACGCAAAGTGCATGACAAAGCGGTGATATATTACGTGGCTGGAGTGAGAACGGGCTGGTTGTTCTGTTCTTATTGCCGACATATTGGCACATCATCTTTTTCACTGAAAACAACTTTGGTCATCCACATTGTACATGCTGGACTTCTCTATCTTCTGTCCTGAATGTGGCCAGAGCTATTCACCGTATGCATGTAAAGATTTATAGCTATGCTGTTTGGTTCCTACTTAACATTAATTTGCCACGGTAACCTTTGCCTTCCTTTGGTCTACGTGCCTGAATGTAGTGTAACAAAATCTTTCATTGTAGCCTACAACATTTCTCTAAAGATAGATGCAGCTAGTAGGCTTGCTGTGTATAGTTGTGTATTGTATGCTAATGCTATTGTACTTTCTGCCTCCAATCTGCATAGGATGGTGTCAGAAGTGTTTACAAACAGAGAAATGCCCCACAAATAGGCCTACTACTGATATATATATAGGCTAATAAGGCTAATAATAGGCTACTACAACTTCTACAATAACTACTACTGATACTACTACAACTTCTACAATAACTACTACTACAACTTCTACAATAACTACTACTGATACTACTACAACTTCTGCAATAACCCCTACTGATACTACTACTACAACCTCTGCAATAACTACTACAGATACTACTACAACCTCTGCAATAACTACTACAGATACTACTACAACTTCTGCAATAACCACTACTGATACTACTACTACAACCTCTGCAATAACTACTACAGATACTACTACAACTTCTGCAATAACCACTACTGATACTACTACTACAACCTCTGCAATAACTACTACAGATACTACTACAACTTCTGCAATAACCACTACTGATACTACTACTACAACCTCTGCAATAACTACTACAGATACTACTACAACTTCTACAATAACTACTACTACAACTTCTACAATAACTACTACTGATACTACTACAACTTCTGCAATAACCCCTACTGATACTACTACTACAACCTCTGCAATAACTACTACAGATACTACTACAACCTCTGCAATAACTACTACAGATACTACTACAACTTCTGCAATAACCCCTACTGATACTACTACTACAACCTCTGCAATAACTACTACAGATACTACTACAACCTCTGCAATAACTACTACTGATACTACTACAACTTCTACAATAACTACTACTACAACTTCTACAATAACTACTACTGATACTACTACAACTTCTGCAATAACCCCTACTGATACTACTACTACAACCTCTGCAATAACTACTACAGATACTACTACAACCTCTGCAATAACTACTACAGATACTACTACAACTTCTGCAATAACCACTACTGATACTACTACTACAACCTCTGCAATAACTACTACAGATACTACTACAACTTCTGCAATAACCACTACTGATACTACTACTACAACTTCTACAATAACTACTACAGATACTACTACAACCTCTACAATAACTACTACAGATACTACTACAACTTCTACAATAACTACTGATACTACTACAACCTCTACAACTACTGATATGACTACAACTTCTACAATAACTACTACAGATACTTCTACAACTTCTACAAAAACTACTACTGATAACATGTATAACATGTAACATAACTACTGATACTACAACTGACTGCTGGATTCCACTGAGAGTGGCTGCACCGCGGTCCGGTTCAGATCCGTTTTATTTGTATTTATTTATTTATTTTTTATCAGAGTATTTTGACCTGCTGATTTGGTCGTTTATCCTTGATAAACGCTTCTACGAAAATAGACTACGTAGTTAAAGGTCCTATCTTGTTTAAAACCAGATTTCCTTGCTTATTTGATTATAAAGGACTTGGGCATCATGGAAGTCTCTAAACACATCATGGTCCCCAGATAAAACCACACCAGCCATGTAAGGAAAAAGTGACTCCAAACGAGCCGTTTTGACTTCCGTGATTTTGTGACATCACAAATTAACACTCATTTGCACGCTTACAGCGCCACCGACTGAATGTGGAAGAGCAAAGACTTGTTGTCAGTAGCCTAGCTGTGTAGAATGGGACAATTTACAGAAAGCAATTACCTGCATCAAAGAAGGATCTATTCCAAGTTCAGATCATTTTATCATCTTATCATATCTTGTGTTATCAAAACAGTGCATAGTTAATGAGGGGAGAGACAGAGCACATGGAGAAGTCCCACAGAGGCTGCATTAGATTTTTTTCTCCAACAGAATTCATTTAACAGAATTGTATACGGTTCAGATAGATATATGGGACCTTTAAATGTTTTTTGTTTTGTTTTTGTTTTTACCATTTTCATTGTGTTTATGCTGTTATTTCCTAGTTTGTTGTGGTGCTGTAGCCTACAGACACAGTTAAAGGAACACTCCACCAATTTTCAATGTTGATTTATTTTGCACATAATCTCACACATATCAGAAAAGTGTCAACCGTTTAGCAGACAATCATTTAGTTTGACAGTTATTGAGAATTGATTTGAGTAAAGTTGTGGACCAGTGATTGAATTTGTGCATGAATGACATCACTGGTCCACAACTTTAGTCAAAGCAACTCTCAACAACTGTCAAACTAAATGATTGTCTGCAAAACGGTTTACACTTTTCGGATATGTGTGAGATTCTGTGCAAAAATAAATCAGCATTGAAAATCGGTGGAGTGTCCCTTTAAGTCCAGTTATGAATTATATGGATCAAAGATGTGTGGCTGTATTTTAGGTGTTAAAAATACATTCACTCTCATAATCATTTCGTATCTATTTCATATATTTTAGCAGGAGAATACACGCGAGTCTGCACAGGGTGTTTTATATTGAAAATTGACCGGATTCTCTATGCCGTTCCTGTGTCTCACTTCGTGTCAGTTCCATCTGCTCTGTGCAAAATGGTTTCACGTCAAAATCATCTGGCCGCATAGTTTTCTGAAACATGCCTGGTGGAATCACAGGCATTGTCTAGAGTAGCCGCGATCAGCTCCAGCAGGGGCCTCGCAGCCGAACTGCGACGCAGACGCTCCTGGTGGTCCAACACTGATACTAACAACTGTCTAATTAACTGTCTACTAACTACTATAATCAACACTAGTACAACTACCACTATCCCAGTCTACACACTCCGTTCCAAGTGCTTATAACATTTTGTGGGTTTTGGTATATTTTCATGTCTCCAGCACATCTGGTTCAGATCATGTATCATGTATTAACATCTGGAGTGTTATTTATCGAAGGGTTGTGGACTGCATTGGTGTGGATCAGCAGACAGGACACAACTATAAACCGACTGAACCAGTCTGAAGTGGACCAGTCTGAACAGGACTGGACTGGTTCCCAGACTGTTTTGTCACATTTTGGTTGAAACTTTCCCCTGTAGGGATGAACAAACTCAACTATACGAAAGTGGACTAAGTGTACAGAGCTGAGCTGAGCTGAACTGGAGAAATCAATTCCTCTTATTCTGGTAGTCAGAGATGGATTTGTTCTCAGTGCTGCAGCTAGCTAGCGGCTTCGGGTTAACCTGAACCCTAGCAGGACTGAATCGCAGTGCTAACTATCAGATGAACCTGGGCTGACTGGTCACTAAGACACCCTCACTCACTGTCAAGGAGACCAGGAGATTATGAAACCAACAGACAAGGAGACGATGACACCAGGATACAACAGAAACAACAGGACCATAAAAGGATGTTAAAATAAAAACGTTTTTTCTGGGCCAAAGTGTTTGGATTGGAGGCAGCACGTTGCCTTTCTGTCATGGATTTTTATACAGACTGAGTTCCTGCCTGGTCAACCCATTCTCTCTCCCAACTGGTCAAATCCAGCTGGCGTTTGGTCAGGACCCCTTGATGTCATTTTTTAACACACTGGGTACTCCCTTTTCCTCATTTGTCAATGTGCAGGGTAGTCCAATAGACTTCTATAGAACTCCCACAACATGTAGGGTAGTCCAATAAACTTCTATAGAACTCCCACAACATGCAGGGTAGTCCAATAGACTTCTATAGAACTACCACAACATGCAGGGTAGTCCAATAGACTTCTATAGAACTCCCACAACATGCAGGGTAGTCCAATAAACTTCTATAGAACTCCCACAACATGCAGGGTAGTCCAATAAACTTCTATAGAACTCCCACAACATGCAGGGTAGTCCAATAAACTTCTATAGAACTCCCACAACATGCAGGGTAGTCCAATAAACTTCTATAGAACTCCCACAACATGCAGGGTAGTCCAATAAACTTCTATAGAACTCCCACAACATGCAGGGTAGTCCAATAGACTTCTATAGAACTCCCACAACATGTAGGGTAGTCCAATAGACTTCTATAGAACTCCCACAACATGCAGGGTAGTCCAATAGACTTCTATAGAACTCCCACAACATGCAGGGTAGTCCAATAGACTTCTATAGAACTCCCACAACATGCAGGGTAGTCCAATAGACTTCTATAGAACTCCCACAACATGCAGGGTAGTCCAATAGACTTCTATAGAACTCCCACTACATGCAGGGTAGCCCAATAAACTTCTATAGAACTCCTACTACATGCAGGGTAGCCCAATAAACTTCTATAGAACTCCCACAACATGCAGGGTAGTCCAATAGACTTCTATAGAACTCCCACAACATGCAGGGTAGTCCAAAATACTTCTATAGAACTCCCACAACATGCAGGGTAGTCCAATAGACTTCTATATAACTCCCACAACATGCAGGGTAGTCCAATAGACTTCTATAGAACTCCCACAACATGCAGGGTAGTCCAATAGACTTCTATAGAACTCCCACAACGTGCAGGGTAGTCCAATAGACTTCTATAGAACTCCCACAACATGCAGGGTAGTCCAATAGACTTCTATAGAACTCCCACAACATGCAGGGTAGTCCAATATACTTCTATAGAACTCCCACAACATGTAGGGTAGTCCAATAGACTTCTATAGAACTCCCACAACATGTAGGGTAGTCCAATAGACTTCTATAGAACTCCCACAACATGCAGGGTAGTCCAATAGACTTCTATAGAACTCCCACAACGTGCAGGGTAGTCCAATAGACTTCTATAGAACTCCCACAAAATGTAGGGTAGTCCAATAGACTTCTATAGAACTCCCACAACATGCAGGGTAGTCCAATAGACTTCTATAGAACTCCCAAAACATGTAGGGTAGTCCAATAGACTTCTATAGAACTACCACAACATGCAGGGTAGTCCAATAGACTTCTATAGAACTCCCACAACGTGCAGGGTAGTCCAATAGACTTCTATAGAACTCCCACAACGTGCAGGGTAGTCCAATAGACTTCTATAGAACTCCCACAACATGTAGGGTAGTCCAATAGACTTCTATAGAACTCCCACAACATGCAGGGTAGTCCAATAGACTTCTATAGAACTCCCAAAACATGTAGGGTAGTCCAATAGACTTCTATAGAACTACCACAACATGCAGGGTAGTCCAATAGACTTCTATATAACTCCCACAATGTGCAGGGTAGTCCAATAGACTTCTATAGAACTACCACAACATGCAGGGTAGTCCAATAGACTTCTATAGAACTCCCATAATGTGCAGGGTAGTCCAATAGACTTCTATAGAACTCCCATAATGTGCAGGGTAGTCCAATAGACTTCTATAGAACTCCCATAATGTGCAGGGTAGTCCAATAGACTTCTATAGAACTACCACAACATGCAGGGTAGTCCAATAGACTTCTACAGAACTCCCCCAACATGCTGGGTAGTCCGAAATACTTATATAGAACTCCCACAATGTGCAGGCAGTGTGGTGTACCCAGTACGTTAAACAGTGACGTCAAGCGGGGTCCTGACCAAACCTCAATGAACCAGACTCCATACCATAATAGCACTGTGCTTTCAGAATATACTTTGGTCATTATACCAGTACTGTGGTCATTAGCCTACTGTATAACATGCTAGTATTTTGTCGTAACATGCTAGTATGTTGTGACCTCCACATGTGATCCTGTGTCTGCCTCTGGGTCCGGAGCCGTGGATTGAGAAACATGCTGCGTATGATCAAAGGCTGATGTTTGGAGGTCGGATGGTTTCACTCTGTCTGAGTAATAAATGTTGTTTTGACAAGAACAAGTCTGGACTAGAGATACTGCTGCTGGCCCCACAATGAACCATCTCCTCTCCTCTCCTGTCATCTTCATACCTGCCAACACGCTGGGAAAAACAAGGAGATTTTCTGGGGTATCGGGAAAAGCATGGGGGGTAGCTACTTTTCCTGATACCCCAGAAAATAATCATATTAATAACAATATTAATAATAATAATAATAATAATTGTTGTTGTTGTTGTTATTATTATTATTAATAATTGTTATTATTATTGGGTGCGGGGGGATGCTTGCACAACCCTATCAAAAAATGCTACATCTGTAAAGGGGAGAATCGTGGGTACCCCCATAGAACCCATTTTCATTCAGATATCTTGAGGTGAGAGGTCAAGGGACCCGTTTGCAAATGTTTTTCCCTAGCTAACTTTGGAACATTACATTATTTTGCCCCCTTCCTGACAGGCTAGCATGACATAGTTGGTACCAATTGATGCCTTAACGTTAGTCATCTAGTTTCATATGATACCAGGATCTTCACAAGAAACCGAACCCGGAGCACATAGCGGGAGAAAAGGTTAACAATAGGGAGACTCCCGCAAAAATGGTGAGTGTTGGCAGGTATCCTCTCCTCTGTGATAGTTTAATAAAGCCGGTGTAAACTGTCAGTACTGTCACTACCTTCCATTACAGTCACTCACTCCTGCTCAGATCTTCCAGCTGTCACTCGTTACTCTGCGTTCAGTTGACATTAGCATCCGTCACTACGTTATTATCTCCAGCTTTCACAAGTTGGCAGAGCAGACAGAATGCCACCCAGCTCTGAGCACACAGGACTGGATTCTTATTCTTACACATACATGTACTATAACATTGGTTCGCAAACTGTGGTCCCCGCCTGGTGGTCTGCCAGGGCATTGCATTTTTTAAGCGGCGCAAGTGACTTTGTCTGTATGAGCACGAGAGTTCACCTGAAAAGTTCACCTGGAAGGGGTTAGGATTAGGCAGTTGTGTGTGTGCGTGTGTGTGTGTGTGTGTGTGTGTGTGTGTGTGTGTGTGTGTGTGTGTGTGTGTGTTTTGAATGTATTTGCAATTGCTCACCTGTGATGTCACCCGAGATTTGGGTCTGGATTTTGGTCTGGATCGAGGCAACAAGGAAGTGTGTGTGTGAAGTGATGTCACTCAATTGGAAATTATGTCACACAGTTGCTTGACTGTGATGTCATCAGGCAGTTGTGATGTAATCAGTGATGCCACTCGAGCAATTCTCTTCTTCTTCTTTTAGTTAAAATTGATTAATTGGTGTCTGTCTGTCTTCAAACAGTTTTTACATACCGGTATACACAATAACCCTGAGGAGTAGGCTTGGACCGAATTTCGGAAATTTCGTGATATTTTGGAAATATCACCATTTTGAACATTTGTTTTCAAAGGCTGTAGCGGGCTCAGTTTTAAATCCAGAGTCAAGTTTCTGGTATCATATGAAACTAGAAGACCTAAGGCATCGTTTGGTTCCAACCATGTCATGCTAGCTTGTCAGGAAGGTGGCTAAATAACACCAAAATTAGGCAAAATTTTGGTGCAGGAAAAACATTTTCAAAGGGGTCCTCTTTTTCACAGCCTGATGTTGGCAGTTGGACCCCCCCACCTGGGAGTTAGACCCACCCAGTCACCGAGTAGGGCAAATTACCTAAAAGATCTGGCTCAGTCAGGTCACCCGCAGGAGTGATCTTTACACTTCCTGAAAGTTTCAGCTCGATCACACGTACAACAGCATGGCTGTGGCCGAACACAATTCTGCTCACAGACACTTCTCATTCTTATTATAAGATATCAGTGATTTATGATTAATTTGAGTGTGTCCACTGTGTTCCAGAGCAGTTGGGATCTATAATCCCAGGGGGGTCTAACTGCCAAGGGTCCACTTGTACATTTATATCAAGGAATGTTGCATTAAATGTGTTCAAATACACTTCCATCCTTAAATTAAACATAATTTCACTCAATGGTTTTCTTGTTCTTATACTTTAAGTGACCCTGCCTATATATTTTCTCCAACAACAGATATGAGCACATGGCATAGTTGTGCCTTCAAAACACCATAATATTCGAAAATTACAGTATTCAGACTTTCATAGTACAATCTCTCTCTCTCTCTCTCTCTCTCTCTCTCTCTCTCGCATATTCTTTCTTTTTTCCATACCTATCCAGTATCCCTTGGTGCATATGCCAAACCCAGGAGAGGGTGTGATTTTGGCACTCTATTAGTGCATCTGAACTTTACACTAACTCTAAAGCAGCTATGTTGAACATGTGTTTGGTTCATCCACCAGTGCAGCTAATCTGTGTCATGCTATCCTCTTACCAAACAACACCTCAGTCTGTTTATCGTCTAATCTGCTCCCCCCCGCTGAAAGATCGCTCCGTCTCTGCTTTTTCACACGCAAATCATTTCATCCTCTGCTCTGCTCTGCTCGCCTCTCTGCACCGCTAAATAAATCATCCTATCCTCTGACATCAGATACCTTTTCAAACACCAGCTCCGTCCCACAGCTGTCCCCTCGCCAACACTCACATGTGGCTGGCACTAATGGATGTTTTCAATTTAATGCTACATGGTTCTGATTAACAACAGAGAGACAGGCAGACAGACAGACAGGCAGACAGCAGACAGACAGACAGACAGACAGACAGGCAGGCAAACAGACAGACAGGCAGACAGACAGACAGACAGACAGTTCCAGGGTGCACCTATTTAACAATGTATGATCTGTTTTAGATCACATCCCTGGTTATACGCTGCACCTATTTAATAATGTATGGGAAAAAAATCAAAATCCAATCTCTTTAGTTTTTCACATTGTTCATTCATCAAGAGTTCATTCATAACAGTCATCTACAGTGTTTGCTGACATAGTACTATTACATTTCTACCCCATTTCAACCAATCATATCACGACATGACAGGTGGCAATCAATCTTCATGGCTCGGAGAAGGCAGGCAAGATGGCTGCCTAGGGCCTACCTCGGCTAGAGTTTCTCGACCATAAATGTTAATATATTGGGCTAATGATTATGTACTGTAACATACAAAATAAAACGATCCTTCGGACATTTCAAGGCGGGCAGCAGCACTCTGTCTGCCTCGGCTTTGAAACAGCAGTCTGCACGGATGCAGCCAGCTGCCCGGTCCTCTGCGGATCCCACTCGATTGGGGGCAGAATGCGCTGAATCCCACTCGATTTGGGGCAGGACACGACATTTTCAGTCTGAATATGTTACACAGACATTCTGAGACCTAGTCTCGCAGTAGCCAGCCGTACATGAGATTTACATCTGGAACACAATCTCAAAAATGGTTAACGCCCACCCCCCAAGACAAAAAACAAAAGTATCCTGTCGTTTCCTGTGCTGTGCACTGTGTATTCTGGGGTTTGTTGCATGTACTGTGCCTTTCATGTGTGCAAGCAAACCTGTGACGCCAAAGACATATTTCCACATTGTGGACAATAAATTGAAATTGAAATTCATTGAAATGGCTCAAACGCCCACCATGCCAACTATAAAACTGCAAACTTTGGCTGCCTTCTTTGCTCCAAATCATTCAGTTCGGACAATTTCTGTAATGCAGCCGTTAAATGATCTTGCCCACACATTCTTCCTGCAAGACAGCCTATCGCTACTTTTTGGTCACTGCACAGTTACGTCTCTGGGTTCCTGCACACCAAAAGTGACACTCGGTGATCGTCTCGCCTTCGCCCTGTCAAGCCCTGCCCCGCTGCTGCAGCTTGGTTGGCTGCCTTGCTGTATTTCGGTCTTCAATTGGTCTATTCTGATTTTGGCCCCTCCTCTTGTCTTGTCTTTCGCGATGTGCTGACGCCACTTACACTAGGATAATGCTAAGAGAATCCACTGCACTGATGCTAGGCTACGTAATGATGCTAAGATAATCCACTGTGCTGACGCTAGGCTACGTAATGATGCTAAGATAATCCACTGTGCTGACGCTAGGCTATGTAATGATGCTAAGAGAATCCACTCTACTGACGCTAGGCTATGTAATGATGCTAAGAGAATCCACTGTACTGACGCTAGGCTATGTAATGATGCTAAGAGAATCCACTATGCTGACGCTAGGCTATGTAATGATGCTAAGAGAATCCACTCTACTGGCGCTAGGCTACGCAATGATGCTAAGAGAATCCACTGTACTGACGCTAGGCTATGTAATGATGCTAAGAGAATCCACTGTACTGACGCTAGGCTATGTAATGATGCTAAGAGAATCCACTGTACTGACGCTAGGCTATGTAATGATGCTAAGAGAATCCACTGTACTGACGCTAGGCTATGTAATGATGCTAAGAGAATCCACTGTACTGACGCTAGGCTATGTAATGATGCTAAGAGAATCCACTATGCTGGCGCTAGGCTATGTAATGATGCTAAGATAATCCACTCTACTGACGCTGACGCTAGGCTACGCAATGATGCTAAGAGAATCCACTGTGCTGACGCTAGGCTATGTAATGATGCTAACACTTGGTTACATAATGATGCTAAAATAATCCACTGCTAACACTAGAATAGCTAGCCGGCGCTAAGCTAACCAGCTAAACGATCACCTTACACTGATTCCACCACTTCTAAAAGCCCGACAACTGCCTATGGGTTTAACAAATTTTCAAAAGCACATTAGCAAGTTAGCTTAAAAAGCAACGCGATGGCATGACCTCCTTTCCTTTGGTAAAGGATGGTCCAGTGTATCCTATGCTAAAAGAGATAAGAAAGGAAGCATTGGAAAAGCATGCACCTTTCCTTAGCATTTAGAGCAGGGGTGCCCAATACGTCGATCGCGATCGACCGGTCGATCGCGAAGGTAGTGTGGTCGATCGCATGGCATTGAGGAAGAATTTTTTTTTTTTTTTTTTTTTTTTTTACTGTTTTTCCACTGTTTCCACTGTTTTTTCACTGTTTTTCCACTGTTTCCACTGTTTTTCCACTGTTTTTCCACTGTTCCACTGTTTTCCACTGTATACTCAGTGTATATATATATAAATAAATATGCTTGGTAGCTCACTTTGACTTGGTCATTTTAAAAGTAGCTCGCAAGCTGAAAAAGTGTGGGCACCCCTGATTTAGAGAATTCAAAAAGCTCTTATCATGGCTGCCAGTTAGGTTCTTCTGGCTCATTTCAGACAATTAGGAGCTGTATAAGAAAAGAAAAAACACTACTTGAACTAAGAGCTAAAGAGATGTTCTCATAAAGAGATTTTCTCATAAGGGATAATTATACAGTAAAGAGATGCTCTCATAAGGGATCATTAACACGTTCACTGCCAATGACGTATTAATCCGTCAAAAAAAATCCAACGGTTGACTGCCAATGACGTATTAACACATTGAGTGCCAGCCATTTTTTCATCCTGTAGGTAAGTTGTGCCAGGTTTTTTTTTGAGGATTCTGGCTCATTTTACAAGAGCCGAGGATTATTTTCTGTTAAGAATTCATGAACACCAATCATCTAAAAATAACTAATAGAATGTGTGCTTTCTCTGTCTAAAAGAGTTAGTTTGCAGAGTTAGTAGTTATGTAGATATTAGCCGTTGAGTACAGCATGGTTTCAGCGTCTGGAAATTTATTCAGAGATAAATGGCTTTTTGTGAAATTTGACAGAACAGTCACTTTAACCATTCATTTTTGGCATCAGTAAGACCGTCAGACATTCTAAACAATAGTTTTGAACAGTAATTTCCTCCATAACAACAGGAAACACCCCTCTCATTCAAACTCCTCCCTCCGTGTGTCTTCTCCTCCTTCCTCCTGGCTCTACAGCGGGCGTGTCAGAAGCGCGTTGCTGCTGCCTGCCTGCCTGCCTGCGTGCCTGCCTGCCTGCTTGCCTGCGTGCGGACGCTCCTTGTGCGAGTCAAGATGGGCCGGGGAATGCGTGGGCGATGGGCAGATGTTGATTCTGGCCTTTCTGAGGTGTTTCAAAGTGTGTTTCACCTATAATCTATTTTGCAAATCGCTCTCCGCTCTCTGTGTGCGGCTGCCTGCGCGGCCGCTCTCGGGCAAGACAAGTCTGGAATGGATTAATGTAAAATCGCCTCGCCATTTCCTTGAATGGCTTGCTCCCGCGGCAGTTTTTTCTTTGATTTCGCTCGTCTGGGGGAGCACTGTCAACACTTAGTGGGTCGGTAAAATAGATTATACACATTCTCTTGCTCCAATAGTGATCTCGAAGATGTAAAAGTTGTTGATTGATGTCCCACCGTCAAAAAAAAAAAATGTTTATGTAAGACGAGATATCTCGGCTCTGGCACTCAAGCGTTGGATTATGTAAGACGAGATACCTCGGCTATGGCACTTAACGTGTTAATACGTCAAAAAAGTGCATCTAACCCTTTTACATCTCTTATATCAATATTGGAGCCACCGAACATGTACAACCCATTCCACCGACCCACTAAGTGGCGACAGTGCTCTCCCAGACTAGAGGAAGGCAAGCAAAAAGCAGTATGAGGAAGCCATTCTCATGAAAATGGATTGGCGAAAACGCTTTCGTTTTCGCGCTGATTGCTGGCGATGCGGGATTGCAAATTTGCATAATAGATTACGGGTGGAACACACTTTGAAACACGCAGCATAAATAAGACCAGAATCGCAAAAGCTTCATCAAAGCTCTCAACCGAAACGAGCGAGCCCATCCAGACTTGCACAGCGGCCGCCAGCAGACAGGCAGCAGCAGCAGAAGCAGTGAGCCTGGTGACGCGAGATTACAGCAGCAACAGAAACGAGCTTGTGACACGCCCGCTGCAGCCAAGAAGAACACACACGGAGGGAGGAGTTTGAAGGAGAGGGGTGTTTCCTGCTGTTATGGAGGAAATTACTGTTCAAAACTATTGTTTAGATGTCTGACGTCTTACTGATGCCAAAAATGAATGCTTAAAGTGACTGTTCTATCGAATTTCACAAAAAGCCGTTTATCTCAGAATAATTTTTCAGACGCTGAAACCATGCTGTATTCAACTGCTAATGCTTACATAACTACTAACTCTACAAACTAACTCTTTTAGACAGAGAAAGCACACATTCTATTAGTTCTTTTGAGATATTGTGTGTTCACAAAATCTTAGCAGAAAATAATCCTCGGGTCTTGAAAGATGAGCCAGAATCCTCAAAAAAACCCTCTGGCAGAACCTACCTACAGTAAAAAAAAAACGGCTGGCAGTGAATGTGTTAACACGTAGGTGTGCGTTTAATGGTTTTAAGGCACGACGTGGAGGCCACCTGATGCAAAGTGCCTTAAAACCGTGCAACACACCTACTTGTTCATTATCCCACTTACACCATGGTCATTTGCAACAATATGAAATAAGAAAATTTTTGGTGAAGGTTTTGCACTCAAAATCAAAAGGTTATGAAGCAAGAGCTTACTGTTGTCAAGGAATAATTCTGGTCCTTTTTACAACCAGGCTACAATGGGATTGGCTCCATCGCCATACACAGGCTAGCGCCATTGCGGTCTCCGGTTTAGCTAGCCAGTTTGGTAGTCACTAGACTCAGCCCTCAGTCTTAATCCGTTTCACTACTGTAAGACTGAGAATATTACTATTTAAATCTTTGCATAACGTTAGGTGGCGCTGTTGGAAGCCTTGCATCGGAGAACCAATCATGAGTGCTGTGGGCGGGCCTGCTTTCTGGGGGCAGTTCTCATGCAGAACCGGTGTCTCGCAAAACATCGTCGCATTTGCGGAGAAACATATTAATCACTTAGAAACAAACATAACCTGTTTAGGACGTGTTTCATCCGGCCCCGGCGGCTAGAGGTCTTTCCCCCAGCGATAAGCCCGACTCCCGAGGCTAACGTTACAGAGCCTGCTGGCTGCAGATGACTTCACACAAGTTCACAGTATCAAGCGGACCACTTCCGGGTAGGAAAGATTATTGTAAAATAAACCACAGCTATAAATTTTGTTTGGAGCATATCAGCTTCATGCTCTGTGTTAGGACTATGATAAATGGCATTGCCGCTACCAAATAAAATTCTAATAATAAATGTAGGCGTGTCTGCTGCCGGCGGTTCTCGCCGGGCTCGAAGAGACAGTTTCTGACAGTGAAATTCCCAGACGTTTGGTGGCACAGCTCACCAAACGTCTGGGAGCCGAGACTAGGTAGGCTATTTATGGGTAGGTTTGAAGAAGATTTTCTATACAACAACAACCCTTTTTTGACCTTGTTGAAATGTTGGTACAGGTACATCGATGATATTTTCTTCATCTTTTCTGGCACTGGTGAAGAACTGAATCATTTTGTTTCATTCATGAACTCAAGGTTGCCCTCTATTAAGTTCACTTTAGAGTCCAGTCTTGATTCTGTGTCATTTTTAGATGTGTTGGTTTCTAAAAAATAACAATTATGTACAAGTGTGTTTAGAAAGAAAACGGACACTAACAGTTTCCTCGATTTCTCGAGCTATCACCCCCCTAGTCTAAAGAAAGGTTTGCCTTTTAGCCAATTTTTACGTCTGAGAAGGATTTGCAGCACTGATGCCACTTTTGAAGAACAGGCTATGGACCTGTGTTCTCGCTTTAGGGCTAAGGGTTACAATAATGACCTTCTTGAGCAATGTTTACAGAAAGCAAGGGGGCTTGACAGAAAATCTTTATTTTCATCAAAATGTCCGAAATCTAAAACTTCTCGACTTGTATGTGCCACTACTTTCTCTATGTCCACTGACGTGAAGAAATGTGTGATGAGACACTGGCACATTTTAACTAGTGATCCCCAGCTTGGTAACGCCTTGAAAGATCCTCCTATCTTTGCCCTCAGACGTGCTAGTAATTTGAGTGATAAATTGGTGAGAGCGGATTGTTTTAAGAAACCTGAACATTTTTTAGATTCTTTACCTGGTGGTAATTTTCCGTGCCGTCAGTGTGTTCAATGTAACGCTATGATCAAAGGTGAGTTTTTTGTACACCCTCACTCTGGACAGAAACTACGTGTGAGAAACAGAGTTACATGCAAATCCACATTTGTAGTTTATCTCCTTAAGTGCCCTTGTGGCCTTTGTTATGTTGGCAAAACTATAAGAGAACTTAAAACACGCTTCTCTGAACATAAAAGTAGCATCAGGAACAAGGATGTTAAATCCCCTGTTGCTCGCCACTTTAATGAAGCAGGTCACGATGTTTGTACACTCAGATTCCAGGGTATTGAGATGGTAGGTACACCTCGTAGGGGAGGCAACCGTGATAGAGCTCTGTTACAGAGAGAAGCCTTTTGGATACACCAACTACAGACTGAGTTTCCTAAAGGACTTAATGAGGAGTTATTACTGGGATGTTTTTTATGAATTTTGTATTTTTGATAGTTATCTATTTATTGTCTAGGTAATGTTATATATTTTCATTACCTATGTTCTATTAGTCTTGGTCTCCATATGCACTTTATTTATTTGACTGTGCTTTAGGATCTAGTATTTTCATTGACTTCTTGTATTTTTTCATATGCACTTTATCTACTTCACTGTGCTTTATGATCTGAATTTTGCCTTTATTGTATTGTTTGCTCATGCACTTTATCTACTTCACTGTGCTTTATGATCTGGATTTTGTCTTTATTGTGTTGTTTGCTCATGCACTTTATCTACTTTACTGTGCGTTATAGGTTTCTATCTTACTTTGTTATTTCCATAGACACTTTATTTACTTTACTGTGTTTATCTATATATGACTTGTTAAGTTTGATTTTATTTTATTTTAAAAAGCTGAAGTAGGAAGTAACAGACAGTATATAAGGGTCTATCATTTCCTGGTTCTTTGTACACTGAGGAAGACTTCTGTCGAAACGTTTATACCTGCCATCTGCTTCAATTAAATTAACAAAAGGACATTTTTGAGAGTGCTGGCTTTTCTTCTCCTTCATAGACCATTTTGAGCCGTGCACCCACCAACTGTTTTTTGTGAGTGTGCTTGCTTTTCCCCTTTTTCAGCCGAGACTAGGTAGTCACAAGTGATTAGCTTTTCTCAGCAACCGAGCAACTGAGCAGGAAACAGATTTGACCATTGAAATCAGCGTGGATTGTAGTAGGCCTACATGTTGGTCAGCTAGCTAGCAATCAAAAGAAGAGCATTCACCCAGATCCGTGGGTCCCAAACTGGGGTACTCATACCCCTAGGGTTATGTGCACTACAAGCAGGGCCGTAGCCAGGGATTTCGGGCCCCATGAAAGGATATCACATTGGGCCCACGGATGGCGCCGTCCAAAGGGCGGCGGCGGAAAGTTTTGGCCATTTGGGGCCCCTGTCAGTCAAGGGCCCTTGGAATCGTCTACACTTCCCCCCCCCCCGGCTACGGCCCTGACTACAAGGGGTACCTGAGAGAAAGGGGAACATGGACAAATGTAAGAATAAATCATGAAAACAAATGAAATCTTAAAACAAATGTGCTCACTAATTGCAAATCTTTCACTCCATTTCTTATTTTGTAATGTTATATTCTTCAAAAGGTGGGTTATCATTCATTCATTGCATCATATGCTATAGTTTTCTCTTGCAGTTTTCCAAGCAAAATGTTATAGTCAGGTAAAGGGGGTACTTGGATTCAGAAATGAGGGAAATGGGTACTGAAGTGAGAAATAAAGTCAGAGACCCACTGACCCAGACCATAATAAGAGTCAAAGAGGGGTTCCAGACCATAATAAGAGTCAAAGAGGGGTTCCAGACCCAGTGGCGCCGGAACGAGTTTGCAATTAGGGGGACATTTTTTATTTTTTTTGTCAAAAAAATGTTTTTTCATTTATTTATTTTTCCAATGTTTTTTTGCCGGCTCCCGTTAGGGCGGCGGCAAGAAAATTTGACGTTTTTTTTAACGTCTGGATGATTTTTAGCCATATTTAGAGGAATATCTAATTTTAAATTAACATTAGGATTATACTGTAGTGATGTAATTATTCAGTATTTTCTCCTTTTCTCACTCACTTGGTGACCTGCTCTCCCTTTAGGTCATTTTATAATTACACTACAACAGACAGCAACACAGGCAGAAACACTGAACTTATTATTATTATTATTATTATTATCACTTCGAAAAACAGTGCAAAACTTGTCATCTCAACACAAAAATAAAATAACAATAACCGTATACGATTATAGCAGCAGCCAATGACAGTGAGTGCAGTACAGAGTCCAGGTCTGTCTGTCTCTCAGGTGTAATAATCCCACAATGATCACGGCTTTAACAAGTGTCACAGGCTGTGTAAACAGTGTAAAGTGGGCTCTCTGTAATTTGATCCCTGGGTCTGTCTGTCTCAGGTGTAATAATCCCACAACGATCATGGCTTTAACAAGCATCACAGGCTGTGTAAACAGTGTAAAGTGGGCTCTAAGCGTCAGGGGCAATTGGCCCCTCAGATTAAAAAAAAAAAAAAAAAATTTTAGGGGGACCAAATTTTAAGGGGGACAAAATGTCCCCATGTCCCCCTTGTTCCGGCGCCAGTGTCCAGACCATAATAAGAGTCAAAGAGGGGTTCCAGACCATAATAAGAGTCAAAGAGGGGTTCCAGACCATAATAAGAGTCAAAGAGGGGTTCCTTGTGGTTCCCGACAACAAGCCTTTGAAAGAACCTCAGTGGCAGAAGACAGCTCAGCTGGCAAAGTTCTTATCAAAGTGAGTCACAAAAATAGCCTGATTGTCCTGGGAGCTGCTAAACTCTTCTTCCAAACATCTCCCCACACAGAGATGCTATCAGAGCTGAGGAGATACCATCAGGAGGAGAGGACCAGCACTGTCATGCATCTTTAAGAAGACAGTACGTTTCTATGACTCTTCCTGCTCAGATAAGACTTCTCACGGAAGGCAGATACAAAATACACATAGCATAACACACACCAATACAAACCGCACACAACTTAACACACACCAATACAACCTACACACAACTTAACACACACCAATACAAACTACACACAACTTAACAAACACCAATACAAACTACACACACCAATACAAACTGTACACAACTTAACACACACCAATACAAACTACACACACCAATACAAACTACACACAACTTAACACACACCAATACAAACTACACACACCAATACAAACTGTACACAACTTAACACACACCAAAACAAACTACACACAACTTAACACACACCAATACAAACTGTACACAACTTAACACACACACCAATACAAACTACACACAACTGAACACACACCAATACAAACTACACACAACTTAACACACACCAATACAAACTACACACAACTTAACACACACCAATACAAACTACACACAACTTAACACACACCAATACAAACTACACACAACTTAACACACACCAATACAAACTACACACAACTTAACACACACCAATACAAACTACACACAACTTAACACACACCAATACAAACTACACACAACTTAACACACACCAATACAAACTACACACAACACCAACACAATATGGAATATGGTCCAGTAGAGTCAGGGAGGCAAAAAGATTTCCTGAGCAAATCAGAGACAATAATGAAAACCCTCAAAATTGATGGAACATTTGAAAAAGGTCGGATTCAAAGTCAAAAAGCAACAGCCAGTCCCTCCAGGAACAACAAATCTTCGCAATATTTGAAGGGGCTAGCAATTTAAAAAAAATCCTACAATTTCTCTGGAAAAAGGGCAAAACAGGTTCCTCAACTTTCAATTTTTGGCAGTTCCAGCAATTCTACAGAGGAAAAAAAACACAACACTGCAAATTATGTTGCAAAAAAAAAAAAAAAAAAAGCAGCTGCAAAATCAAACATTTTTGATCTCAACAATCACAAAGAAACAAAAACTCAGCGAAATCCTGGAGGGACTGTAAGTAAGTACAGTGTTGTAAGTGTTGTAGTAAAAAAAAAAAAAAGGGAAATCATTTTAACCTTATATTTGACCTCTGTTGGACACACTTGGGTTATTATATTTGACCTCTGTTGGACACACTTGGGTTATATTTGACCTCTGTTGGACACACTTGGGTTATTATATTTGACCTCTGTTGGACACACTTGGGTTATTATATTTGACCTCTGTTGGACACACTTGGGTTATTATATTTGACCTCTGTTGGACACACTTGGGTTATTATATTTTACCTCTGTTGGACACACTTGGGTTATTATATTTGACCTTTGTTGGACACACTTGGGTTATATTTGACCTCTGTTGGACACACTTGGGTTATTATATTTGACCTCTGTTGGACACACTTGGGTTATATTTGACCTCTGTTGGACACACTTGGGTTATTATATTTGACCTCTGTTGGACACACTTGGGTTATTATATTTGACCTCTGTTGGACACACTTGGGTTATTATATTTGACCTCTGTTGGACACACTTGGGTTATTATATTTGACCTCTGTTGGACACACTTGGGTTATTATATTTGACCTCTGTTGGACACACTTGGGTTATTATATTTGACCTCTGTTGGACACACTTGGGTTATTATATTTGACCTCTGTTGGACACACTTGGGTTATTATATTTGACCTCTGTTGGACACACTTGGGTTATTATATTTGACCTCTGTTGGACACACTTGGGTTATTATATTTGACCTCTGTTGGACACACTTGGGTTATTATATTTGACCTCTGTTGGACACACTTGGGTTATTATATTTGACCTCTGTTGGACACACTTGGGTTATTATATTTGACCTTTGTTGGACACACTTGGGTTATTATATTTGACCTTTGTTGGACACACTTGGGTTATTATATTTGACCTCTGTTGGACACACTTGGGTTATTATATTTGACCTCTGTTGGACACACTTGGGTTATTATATTTGACCTCTGTTGGACACACTTGGGTTATTATATTTGACCTCTGTTGGACACACTTGGGTTATTATATTTGACCTTTGTTGGACACACTTGGGTTATATTTGACCTCTGTTGGACACACTTGGGTTATTGTTGTTTGACCTCTGTTGGACACACTTGGGTTATTATATTTGACCTTTGTTGGACACACTTGGGTTATTATATTTGACCTCTGTTGGACACACTTGGGTTATTATATTTGACCTCTGTTGGACACACTTGGGTTATTATATTTGACCTTTGTTGGACACACTTGGGTTATTATATTTGACCTCTGTTGGACACACTTGGGTTATTATATTTGACCTCTGTTGGACACACTTGGGTTATTATATTTGACCTCTGTTGGACACACTTTGGTTATTATATTTGACCTCTGTTGGACACACTTGGGTTATATTTGACCTCTGTTGGACACACTTGAGTTATATTTGACCTCTGTTGGACACACTTGGGTTATATTTGACCTCTGTTGGACACACTTGGGTTATATTTGACCTCTGTTGGACACACTTGGGTTATTATATTTGACCTCTGTTGGACACACTTGGGTTATATTTGACCTTTGTTGGACACACTTGGGTTATTATATTTGACCTCTGTTGGACACACTTGGGTTATTATATTTGACCTCTGTTGGACACACTTGGGTTATATTTGACCTCTGTTGGACACACTTGGGTTATTATATTTGACCTTTGTTGGACACACTTGGGTTATTATATTTGACCTCTGTTGGACACACTTGGGTTAATATATTTGACCTCTGTTGGACACACTTGGGTTATTATATTTGACCTTTGTTGGACACACTTGGGTTATTATATTTGACCTCTGTTGGACACACTTGGGTTATCATATTTGACCTCTGTTGGACACACTTGGGTTATTATATTTGACCTCTGTTGGACACACTTGGGTTATTATATTTGACCTCTGTTGGACACACTTGGGTTATTATATTTGACCTCTGTTGGACACACTTGGGTTATTATATTTGACCTCTGTTGGACACACTTGGGTTATTATATTTGACCTCTGTTGGACACACTTGGGTTATTATATTTGACCTTTGTTGGACACACTTGGGTTATTATATTTGACCTCTGTTGGACACACTTGGGTTATATTTGACCTCTGTTGGACACACTTGGGTTATTATATTTGACCTCTGTTGGACACACTTGGGTTATTATATTTGACCTCTGTTGGACACACTTGGGTTATATTTGACCTCTGTTGGACACACTTGGGTTATATTTGACCTCTGTTGGACACACTTGGGTTATATTTGACCTCTGTTGGACACACTTGGGTTATTATATTTGACCTCTGTTGGACACACTTGGGTTATTATATTTGACCTCTGTTGGACACACTTGGGTTATTATATTTGACCTCTGTTGGACACACTTGGGTTATTATATTTGACCTCTGTTGGACACACTTGGGTTATTATATTTGACCTCTGTTGGACACACTTGGGTTATTATATTTGACCTCTGTTGGACACACTTGGGTTATATTTGACCTCTGTTGGACACACTTGGGTTATATTTGACCTCTGTTGGACACACGTGGGTTATATTTGACCTCTGTTGGACACACTTGGGTTATATTTGACCTCTGTTGGACACACTTGGGTTATTATATTTGACCTCTGTTGGACACACTTGGGTTATTGTTGTTTGACCTCTGTTGGACACACTTGGGTTATTATATTTGACCTCTGTTGGACACACTTGGGTTATTATATTTGACCTCTGTTGGACACACTTGGGTTATTGTTGTTTGACCTCTGTTGGACTCACTTGGGTTATATTTGACCTCTGTTGGACACACTTGGGTTATTATATTTGACCTCTGTTGGACACACTTGGGTTATTATATTTGACCTCTGTTGGACACACTTGGGTTATTATATTTGACCTCTGTTGGACACACTTGGGTTATTATATTTGACCTCTGTTGGACACACTTGGGTTATTATATTTGACCTCTGTTGGACACACTTGGGTTATTATATTTGACCTCTGTTGGACACACTTGGGTTATTATATTTGACCTCTGTTGGACACACTTGGGTTATATTTGACCTCTGTTGGACACACTTGGGTTATTATATTTGAACTCTGTTGGACACACTTGGGTTATTATATTTGACCTCTGTTGGACACACTTGGGTTATATTTGACCTCTGTTGGACACACTTGGGTTATATTTGACCTCTGTTGGACACACTTGGGTTATTATATTTGACCTCTGTTGGACACACTTGGGTTATTATATTTGACCTCTGTTGGACACACTTGGGTTATTATATTTGACCTCTGTTGGACACACTTGGGTTATTATATTTGACCTCTGTTGGACACACTTGGGTTATTATATTTGACCTCTGTTGGACACACTTGGGTTATTATATTTGACCTCTGTTGGACACACTTGGGTTATTATATTTGACCTCTGTTGGACACACTTGGGTTATTATATTTGACCTCTGTTGGACACACTTGGGTTATTATATTTGACCTCTGTTGGACACACTTGGGTTATTATATTTGACCTCTGTTGGACACACTTGGGTTATATTTGACCTCTGTTGGACACACTTGGGTTATTATATTTGACCTCTGTTGGACACACTTGGGTTATTGTTGTTTGACCTCTGTTGGACACACTTGGGTTATTGTTGTTTGACCTCTGTTGGACACACTTGGGTTATTATATTTGACCTCTGTTGGACACACTTGGGTTATTATATTTGACCTCTGTTGGACACACTTGGGTTATATTTGACCTCAGTTGGACACACTTGGGTTATATTTGACCTCTGTTGGACACACTTGGGTTATTATATTTGACCTCTGTTGGACACACTTGGGTTATTATATTTGACCTCTGTTGGACACACTTGGGTTATATTTGACCTCTGTTGGACACACTTGGGTTATATTTGACCTCTGTTGGACACACTTGGGTTATATTTGACCTCTGTTGGACACACTTGGGTTATTGTTGCTTGAACCTGTTTTGCCAAATGTGTTTTTTAGTGATGGTTTGTTGTTGAAGTCACTGTTCTATCTGTGCCATCGTACCGTTAACACATCAAGGACCACATTGGAAATATGTCTGTTATTGTGTAATGTAATGTGTAATGTAATTATTGTGTTATTGTTGTCAAATTAAGCTGAGAGATGGATTGTGTCGATCTTGCCTTTTTATTATTGAATAAACAAAATAAATAACAATGAATGTATATTGGCAAATAAAAACTAATTTTGTATCATAACGATTAGTTATGCAACACTGTGGAAGCTCATGAGGAGGATGCTGTTTCCCCCCTGCTCTCCCTCCCCTGCAGCCAATTCCCTTTCCTCCTCTGATTGTTGTTAGGAGCTTGGTTGTTGTATTTATTGTTGACAGAGTGGTTTGTGTGGTTAGGAGCTTGTTACTCAGGACATGCAATTAGTTACTTGTTACTGATTACTCCTTTAAAAAGTAATACAATTATGTTACTTCTTATTAGTATCAAAAGTAATTAGTTACATTACTCCTTACTTTACCATTACTTTTGCTACCTCCCCCTTCCAAAAAAGTGGCATAGTAACTGGATTCACTTGATTGGAACAAATTATCCCTCTAATTAACCTTACAGGAGGAGTCAACGTTCTGGTTCTGGTAATGCAGTAGTCTCGCATAGCCAGACCATGAGTAACTAACTAATAGAAACTGCAAAAATATGTTTTGTCAATGTGGCTCCTGAGTAGCGTAAGCTTGAGTACCACAGGCGCGGACTGTACCATCGGGAGCGGCGGGCCGTTTCCCGGTGGCCTGGCCTGCAAAATAATTTGTTTTCTCTGCCCGCAGTCAGGCCACTCATGGAACAGCAGGCCAGGCAGGCCAGTATGTATAAGTGTTCCTAGTTGCGCAGATAGCAGGCAGGCAGGCTGCAGGCAGCCAGGCAGGCAGGAATGAGTTAACGCTGCTCAGATCCCAGCGCGAGGGTGCGCGGGGCGGAGTAACACAGACACATGTGCACTGACGGAGTCTGTGATGAAGGTCTAGGCTTGAGTCTATGATGATGGTCTAGGCTTGAGTCTGTGATGAAGGTCTAGGCTTGAGTCTATGATGATGGTCTAGGCTTGAGTCTGTGATGAAGATCTAGGCTTGAGTCTGTGATGAAGGTCTAGGCTTGAGTCTGTGATGAAGGTCTAGGCTTGAGTCTGTGATGAAGGTCTAGGCTTGAGTCTGTGATGAAGGTCTAGGCTTGAGTCTGTGAGGAAGGTCTAGGCTTGAGTCTGTGATGAAGGTCTAGGCTTGAGTCTGTGATGAAGGTCTAGGCTTGAATCTGTGATGAAGGTCTAGGCTTGAGTCTGTGATGAAGGTCTAGGCTTGCTGTTCAACGGTGCCAAAATGAAGAAGAAAAGAAAGTGGTGCACTGCAGAGAGGTGGAAAGAGAGGAAAGGAAAAGCCCTTGCCACAGATGCTGCAACATGCAGGAAAAATCTGTGACATGTCCGGCAGAAAGGCAGGTCAGTCAAAAAAAAACACAAAACACACACAAACTCTTTTTGTTTTTGCTGATTGAAGTAGCCTAAAAGTAACACGTAATGTTTTGTTTCTGGAGGGGAAATTGAGTCATGCTACAGTTACTCACACTCAGGTAGGGAAGAGTAAACATAGAAAGTAAGCTATGCAGCCATGTTGTGTCTTGGCCTAAACACAATATCAGTGGTACACAATTGTATATTGCCTCTAGAATATTAGAGATTTTTTTTATTAATAACATTAATTTGTAGTTATTTATTTATTTATTTATTTATTTATTTATTTATTTATTTATTTATTTATTTATTTATTTATTTATTTATTTATTCATTTATTTATTTATGTATGTATTTGTTTGTTTATTTATTTATTTTATATTAGGCTATATATAAAAAGAAAAATGCCATTGGTCAAATGTAAACAGTAGTGGCTAAACTGAAAGTATAGGTTGGGTTGCTTTTGGGGTTTTCTTCACAAAAGTGGAGGAGGAGGCAGGGGCAGCACTAACGCTGCAGCAGGTGCTCCTGCCTCCTGCAGGGCTGGAGGTGATGTTGAACTCATCCGAATCAGACCAGGAACCTTCAGGTAGGCTACAATTTCAGAGCATAAAGTGAAGCATGTAGGCTCTGCTTATTGCTTTCACATTAATGTGCTTAATGCACTGCACAATACAGTTTAAAGTGGAGATGAAGCAGTTTGATTTGATTCTTTTTGTATTTGCATTTAACCTCAAACAAGACAAGACCGCACTCTTCCTTAAATTAAGTTTGCTGTGAAGCTTTTGTACATTTCATTTTTTCATTTATTTTTCATTTATTTATTTATTTCACAGGGACAGTGCATATTAATAAACAGTGTGTGTTAACAAACACCATAAATATGCCAGAGTTAGCCCGGGGGCTAGTTTACATCTGTAGTCCCTGGCCAGGTGTAAAGATGGCATCCTAAAAACAAAAGACAAGTTTACAATAATAATAATAGACATGCAGTAAGGTAGATACAGTACAAACAGCAAGACAACGTTACAGCAGCACCGCAGACATAGTTACTGTAGGGACAAGCGACAGAGGCATGTTTTTGTTTTTACGTCTTCATATTATACTTGTAGTTATCTAGGCAATGTTGAATTCTATTAGTGAACAAATAGGTAACATGTAACGTCACGTTAGCATTATATTCACTAAATCTTGCTTCAAACAGCCAACATTTCGCATGTGTTGGCCTGGCCTGGGTGGAGTCACACTCCCGGCCTGAAATATGGTCCCAGTCCGCCACTTAGACGGATGATTTTGTGAGAAGTTGGACGTTCCTCTTGGTCCTTCTGGAGATGTCATGGCCCTAATTCAGCCAATCATCTGAGGTGGGTGGAGCCCAACAACAAACACGCTCTGACCGCTAACATCCAATCACATTTCTGCTTTGTTTACTGTCACAGGGCGAGTTCCATCACGTGCCCGAATGCTGGGAAAGGTTTTAAAGGCTATTAGCTAACGGCTAACAACTAGCTCCATCCTGCACCGTTCTTGGCTGGTTGTTTATGTGGATCTAAACTAGTCATACCTGTTGCCTTTTAATCTGCCCATCACCTCTCCACTCTTCTATCTCTCCGCCTCATCCTCTATCGCTTCTCTCCATTCGTCTGTGGTTATCAACCCGGTTCATCACGGTGTCAGGAGACACATCACGTAGGCATCAAGGCTCCATGGCTCCCCGCCAACAGCCCCATGCTGGTGGCTTTGATCTGTCTCAAAACAAACCACTGTCATGTAGAACCAATGGAGGAGATAGACCAATGCAGGAGATAGCCTACAGCGCTGTCTATCAAATAAACTAGACAGCTAGCCCTGTGAAAATAGGGCTGAAGACAGTGTTATGTGATTGGATTGAATTGTATTGATTATATTGTGGTATTACTTAATATAGAATAATTATGTAAGGTTATTGAGGTAAAATACCCATTTTTCATTTCCCCTTACACGCACGCATGCACGCAGGCACGCACACACACACACACACACACACACACACACACACACACACACACACACATAAGGTAACAAATAAAAAATGGGTCTTTTACCTCAATGACCTTACATTATTCTATAATAACGATACCCTATAATAACCCATAATAACACACACACACACACACACACACACACACACACACACACACACACACACAGGACATGTCAGACATCACGACACCATAAAGCTCTTCATGTCGGCATCATTGTTGGTAGATACTGGCTGAGTTTGCTGAAAACATCAGAAGCCTTGTTATAAACGTCCCAGGTTTGCCATGCTGTCTTTGATAAATAAAGCCACAAATGTAGTTCTCAACGTAAGTTCAAGCAGGAAGACTATAATATCTGATAGAGAATAGAATTTCACCATTCCTCATCCGCAATATAATATATATAACAGCTTAATATAAACCAAATGAATGAAGCCAGGAGCCAGAAAGTTGTCTTATAAGAGTATATTTAAAGCCATAACATTCTCCTATAAACTGCATTATAGGAGAGACTGAATCTCAATGTACCATCTGATCAATGTACAGAGTCCAAATATTCAGTAGCGATGTCACAGTTTGACACACGCTTTATACGCAAGGAAGGCAGAGAGAAACAGAGAGAGAGGAGGGGAGAGGAATGTGTGAATAGTTTGGAGTGTGCATCAGCTCAGTCCAACTGGGAGACTGTTATCAGCAAGCGTCCCCGTCTCATGGTCATTGTCATGCTGAGTTTCTGAAGGCTAGAGCGAAGGGGAGAAATCTCCTCCTTGATGAACTAGTTATGTGTCTCTGCATAGTGCAAATATGCATTTGTGAGATGTCTTATGACTAATAACTCATAGCATTAATTATGTGTATGCAATTATAGCTTATAGCTTATTGATTAGGAAATGCCAATGGAACTTCAATTTTCTACAACAATCCACCCAATTGTTATGTTTATCAACTATAACAAAATAATAACAAAATTTAAGTTCACTATTCAAATGCTAATTTGTATCTGTACTTAATGTGGGCCGGGCTGGGGGGGTTTGAAAACATAGAAAACATTTTAAAAAACACAGAATGTTTTGATCATTATGCAGTGCATTGCAGCGCAGAATATCAGCTCGATCGTAGTGTATCACAGCATTTCCAGCATTTTGCAGCATCTCCATGCCTGTTGGAAGAGAAAAAAATCTTAGTGATACTATAACAAATATTACATCACCACTGCGGCTATAATAGGAGCGGGCCAGCTAATGTTAACTCTATATGGTTCAATGCAAACAGTCTAATTAATGTCATTATATATATGATGCATTGAACACTGTAGCCTACTTGGCTTGTTTCCAAGTCACACTTAAATCTTTTCACTTTTGTAAAAAAATTCAATTTTCTATGTATGTATACATAATTTTCCAGTTTCACCTTATTCAAACCCTTCCTGTAAAAGGATTAATTTTAAGTAAAATATTTTCGAAGTATTCACAACAGGAACAATATTATAGCCTTATTTATTTACTTGTTCCTGGTGTTGTTGTTGTAATTGTTGTTGTTTAAAACTATTTAACAGCCCAACTCCATCGCAGTGGTTTCTCTCTAAAACACTTAATTTAATTTAAAATTTAAAATAGAAAGAATTTTCTTTACCTCTATAAAACTACTAGTAAGTATGATTAAGCTTACTATTTCTACTAGTTTACTAAATTAGGTCAAGTAGACCTTCTCTTGAACTTAAGGCACACTGGCTGTTTGGCCTGTCTTAGATCCAAATTTATAAACATTAACTTGTGCTCATGTGAAGGTTCCTCTGTGAAGGATTCAACCTGTAACTATAAATATTATTTGACTCTGTGTGTCTGTATTTTAGACAAAATAATTTCATTACCAGTTATTAGTTCAATAAGTACGGCAGATAATGTTTGGGATACTCTGTGAGTAAATAGCCAATTGTTTACTTTATAATTGTTTGCAATAACCTCATAAACAAGATGGCTCCTGGAGGCTGCCTTCCAAGTTTACAGATATTCGTGGACTTGGCTTGAGTGGGTTGGATGAGTTCCCAAAAAAAACTGCTTTAAGAGCTAGCTTTGGGGTTGGTCAGTCCCGACTCCCCAGACAGGCAAAATAACAATACTCTAAACGCAAACTCCAGTGTAGTCTGTCCTCAGAGGCTATTGTCTTATCTAGATACATTTGAAACATCTCACCATAGCTAAGTGTAAATTTTGCTATGTGTAGATCATACCAAAAAGTAAAAAATGTTGGTATGCACACTTTAATAATAATATTTCCTCCACCCAATGGTGGTAATAAATGTGTATTTTTCTGTTTGGGGGAGACACTGCAGGTTCAGATCACATCATACAGGAATATTCACCCTTCATCACACACAATCTTTTTCAGGGTGTGTTGACACAATAATGCCTGTAGATGTCGCCATAGACTAGGTTGGCGTCGCATTCCAAATTGTTTTCGTTTGGCTAATGTTTTGTCGATGCTTAACCTTGTTGGAAGACTGACTGTTCCAAGGAAACATAACCAAATTCTTTCAGCCTGCTATGTTCCAAAACATTGTAAGGGGGAAAATGAGCATATTGTTACTTGAGCCAATTGAATCAACAAGATGGCTGTTTGTCCACTTGCTGCTCCCGTTTTTTATATCGGCATTTGTTCGCGTAATGTCCTCTTTTTCTGCAGTAGTTGCATTTATCGTAGCCTTTATAACGAGTGTGGTTTCGAGGAGCATATAGCATGGTGTACTGATATGGGGAACTTCCTGAATTGTCTATGCGTACTGGCATGTGGTCAGCTGATATAGAATGCAGAACCATCTGATCTGGCAAATTATTTCGGTCTGTTTGTATGTTCACAGGTATCTGCTTGGCCATATTTAAAACACTTTGTTCGGTGCCTGTGTCAAATATCCCGTCTCTACATAGGTCTGACAGAGCTGCTATAGTCTGATCAAAATCTGCTGTGTGCCAATCTTTTGCAGATATCTTGTAGGCAGTTGTGATCTCGGGACGTAAACAATTCATGAGTATTTGTACAGCTAACAAATTGTGCTGATCCACTCCAACAGAATTGTCCCACATCATTTGAAACCGCTGTATGAAATGAAAAGTGTCTTCCTTCAAACCTTGCACACAGGAAATTACTTTACTAAAATCTACTGATTCTCTGGCTGACTTTTTGATTGATTCCAGACATATTTCTCTTATCCAATCATCCCTGGAATAATTTCCTCCTGTTGTTGCTGCTATCCAATTTCCATTCCCATCTCCCACTGGAAACGAGAAATTTTTGTGCACACTTTTCCACTCCAGATTGTAAGCCAGTGACAACAATTGTCTCACATCCGGATCAAGCAGTCATATAAAGTTATCATTTGTGCTAGCCAGCTATGGAAAGCAATGGGTCTTTTTAAAGGATCTGGACTGTCCTTAAGCATGCTTCGTGCTTCCTGGGGGGTCCATGGTTTGAGAATGGATGTATTATCACACATTATCTTGGGGGCAATTAGATGATGATGGTCAGTTTTGTCAGTGCGTGACTCTGTGCTGCTAGTGTGAATTTGCTCTTCATCAAGGTTAGGCTGCCTTGCATGTTTAGGGTCAATTTGATCTGTATCATTTTTCTCTGAGTCGGAAACACATTGTTTAGAATACCAGCTCACATCAGTGAGTGACTCTGTGCTGGTGATGTGAGTTCGCTCTTTATCTAACTGTCGGATTATTTCTCTCTCCCGTAAACACTCTGCGTTTAGCAGAAGGCAAAGCTCTGATTCTTTTTTCGACTGTGAATTCCCCATTATACAAGCCCTTATTCAAGACACTTTATATTTCAGTCTTATACTTTACATGCATTTTCTATGCACTAAGGGTGTTCAAATCTTGTCCCAGAGAGGAGAATCAGGCCCTTCTTTTTACTTTTACACTATGAGAGAGAGAGCTGCTTTTTGTTTATCTTACTTGTGGTCTGGCTCTATCTTGATCTGTTGTCCGTGTGTGTAAAAGTAATTTTCAACACCTTACCTTTTTCGATGTGGGGAATCTGGTGACAGAGGGGGTTGTTCTCCTGCTTGACCAGTTCCGTCCGTGTTTGGGGGTATCTGGAACACAAACTGGTGACAGATCAATTTGTTCAAGGGACATATTGATCTGTATTTTGGGTATGGCTAAAATACACTTTTTGCAAACTTCCCATTCAATTTTTCTCCTTTAAAATAGGCTTCTTAAGAAATTGTTTTGTTTTACAATGAAATAGCTGCTTCTTTTTGGTTGCTTGTTACATTTTGTTTGTTACACATTGTGGGAATCTCAAAAAACATATCAACCATATTGCTATACAACTATGATTGCTTCCCAGTACAAAAGCATCAACTTGGTCCCACGTTTGGACCTGTTGCTGGACTTGTTATGTCCTCTTAAAAGCCTCAACTAAGTCCTGCTTCGTCGGACCTGTTGCTGGAAAAGACCCATTTGTTCAAAAGCATCAACTTGGTCCTGCTTCCTTGGACCGTTGCTGGACCTACAGTATTTATAGATCCATATCACAAAAGCCTTTTGATAAACCCACAACATGCAAATATTTCAGATTCTTTTAAATATCAGACGACAGCTCAGTAATGAATTATGAAATTAATTCAGACTTACCCGCTCTGCCGTAGATATCCTGCAAAGTGACGCCAACTGATAGAGAATAGAATTTCACCATTCCTCATCCGCAATATAATATATATAACAGCTTAATATAAACCAAATGAATGAAGCCAGGAGCCAGAAAGTTGTCTTATAAGAGTATATTTAAAGCCATAACATTCTCCTATAAACTGCATTATAGGAGAGACTGAATCTCAATGTACCATCTGATCAATGTACAGAGTCCAAATATTCAGTAGCGATGTCACAGTTTGACACACGCTTTATACGCAAGGAAGGCAGAGAGAAACAGAGAGAGAGGAGGGGAGAGGAATGTGTGAATAGTTTGGAGTGTGCATCAGCTCAGTCCAACTGGGAGACTGTTATCAGCAAGCGTCCCCGTCTCATGGTCATTGTCATGCTGAGTTTCTGAAGGCTAGAGCGAAGGGGAGAAATCTCCTCCTTGATGAACTAGTTATGTGTCTCTGCATAGTGCAAATATGCATTTGTGAGATGTCTTATGACTAATAACTCATAGCATTAATTATGTGTATGCAATTATAGCTTATAGCTTATTGATTAGGAAATGCCAATGGAACTTCAATTTTCTACAACAATATCTTTTACACTTCCTTAATTCACTTTATATCTCCACTCTTCAATCTACTCACAAAATCATAATAAGCTGTCAATTTCCGCGTTTCAATGAACAATCAGCTGGTTGCCGCCCAGTCTCTGTTAACCAATTGCATAGTGTCACATCACTGCTCTCATCACCTCTCACCCTACGCACCTCCAGTGTAAGCCTATCACGTTGCTCCACAACCCAGTCGTAAGCCAATTGCTTGGAGGCGGGTTCCTTAAATATGCTTGTTTCTGTCTCATTCAGCCTCTCAATCATCGCTGTTGTCAGGCTCGCACCCTCCTCCTCCCCTTCTCCTCCCGGTCATCGCAGACCTATTCCATTCTTCAGTCAGAAGAGTCTCCATGAGTCTCAGAAGGAGATCTCCAGCACCACCAGTATCTAGACACTGCAGGGGGATATATCTGGATGCTGATCTGGGCTGGCGCAGCTCTCTCAAGATCTCCCTGCGGTGTCTAACCGCCAAAGACTAATAACAATACTTTATTCTCATCATTCTTTCTGTAGTAAATTATTCACTTTATTGTAATAAATATCACTTTATTCATCCTTTGGTCTCTAGTCTCTCCTGATTGAAATGCTATAAACTGACAGTCATTCAAGTTAGTTTTGGTAGAGTAGAAGGTCCTTCATCACTTGTGTCTGTGGGAGTGGACTTGGTTCAGGCGATGTCTGCCCAGCGCTTGGTGGATCCGGATCCATCACCTGTGGGCCAGACTCTGAGGTCTGGTCAGTTGGTTGGTCCACAAAAAGTTCGTCATGCTTTTGCAAAATGACAGGAGGCCAGGTGCCAGTTAATAAACAAACATTAATCATATAAATTTTTCTGTAGCGGATTGTAGGTATTTGGGGTGTCAGCCGGAGTTTAGTCTGAAAGTTTTGTGTACACAGGATAGATAGTACATATAAGTACCTGGGTGGTGAGCAGGTGGCGATATTTACTTCTTTCAGAAAACCAACCACAGAGGACATAGAAATCAAATGATTTTTAGAAGTCTGTGGGCCCTATCTTCTCCCTGGCCTTAAAATAGCGTTTAGCGGCAGGCCAATCGATATTTAGTGGGCGTAGTCAGCGCAGTCCCTATTTTCCACTCGGCGCTACACCCGGCGCTAACCACACCTTTTAAGCGTAGAATTATTCACGTGTTCCTTGGAGAACTGCAGTAAACGAATCACAATGTCCCTTTCATGTTCCAATTCCACAGAGCGATCCAATCCGGTCAGAAAAGCCCGACCAAAGCGCTCTGAGCTCCCCCCTCCCTCTTTCATCCCCGTCTGTCTGAATGACAGGGGCTCAAAACTACGGTATAACAACTTTTTTTTCATCGGTCTTGTGCCTGTCTGACACGCGCGAGAGAGGGAGTGAGAGAGAGAGGGGGAGAGAGAGTGAGATCCGCAGAGAGAGTGATTGAATAATGTGGGTGCATCCCCGGGGCCGGCGCGCTGAATCTGCATCTCTCCTGCATCTCCGCTGCGTAATTACGCACAGTAATATCCCCGGCGCACTGAATAAGTGTGTGTGTGTGTGTGTGTGTGTGTGTGTGTGTGTGTGTGTGTGTGTGTGTGTGTGTGTGTGTGTCTCTCTCTCTCCTTCAGATGACCTCTGTGTGTTTTACCACCTCAGGACAGACAAAACACAGCTAGGTTTACAACAGACACAGAGTGATGCTGGGCCTGTGGCTGCCAAGTGTCTCAGCAGGAAATGTTGGGCAAGTTAGTCAGGAAATGTAATTAGCCTGCTGGTAGTTACTTATTACTTTACTCGTTACAATTTTAATATTTTACTTGATATCAAAAGTAATTAGTTATGTTATGTTAAAAAAAAGAAAAAAAAGAAAATCGTGGACGTGGACAGTACTGTCTCTCAGAGGGTGTAGCAGGCTCTTTTTTTCCAATATTTTCCCCCCCAATATTTTATTTTTCAATTTTCAGAGCAAACAAAAGCAAAACAAACTCAGACCCAAACACACACAAAGAAAAACAAACACATACCAACATTACAATATGATGCTAACAGTCGCATGAGGCGCTCAAGTGCTTGTAAGGGATGCTGTACATAAAATCCTGTGCAAGGATTCCATGAGTCGTCGTTTCTAACCTCATCAAAGTAGGCCAGGAACGGGTCCCAAATAATTGAGAACTTCCTAAGTGAGTTGGTCCTCAGGAACCTGAGTCTCTCCATACGCACAACCGAAACCATGTCCGCCAGCC
The DNA here is from genome assembly GCF_964638095.1 of Poromitra crassiceps. Taxonomy (NCBI): domain Eukaryota; kingdom Metazoa; phylum Chordata; class Actinopteri; order Beryciformes; family Melamphaidae; genus Poromitra; species Poromitra crassiceps. The sequence goes on from NC_139624.1 coordinate 15,488,290, forward strand.
ACACCTGAAAAGAAGGTGGAGATGGGGACTTCCACTCTTTCAAAATGAGTCTCTTTATGACAGTCGTCCCCTGCGTCAGACATTGCTGCACAGCCGTAGGGAGGAGCAGAGAGGATTCAGAACAGCCGAAGATGGCGAGTTCCGCCTCCGGCTGAAGAGTAGCAGGCTCATTTTTAAAGCTAAAGTTAAAGGAACACTCCGCCAATTTTCAACCAGCTTTGTATCATTAGAACATCAGTAGTATATCAGAAAACTGTAAACGGTTTTGAAGTCTGTCATTTAATTTGACAGTTATTGAGTGTTAAAGTGTGGACCAGTGACATCACTGGTCCACACTAACTCAAATTAATAACTCATTAACTCAAATCAACTCTCAATAACTGTCAAACTATTCATCATTCATCTAGTTTGACAGTTATTGAGAGTTGATTTGAGTTAATGAGTTATTAATTTGAGTTAGTGTGGACCAGTGATGTCACTGGTCCACACTTTAACACTCAATAACTGTCAAATTAAATGACAGACTTCAAAACCGTTTACAGTTTTCTGATATACTACTGATGTTCTAATGATACAAAGCTGGTTGAAAATGGGCAGAGTGTTCCTTTAAGATAAGAGTATCAATGAAACTAGAAGACCATTGGTACCAACCATGTCATGCTAGCTTGTTGGGAAGGGAGCTAAGTAACACAGAAGACATACTTGTGCGTCAGCCTCGACTTGGAGCCTTGCCACCATCTGCCGCCATCAGCGAGACATACGTACTCGAACGTCATGCAGCGCGTTGGATGCAGTACACCTCCAAAACACCAGGTGGCTTGTGGCGCACTCATGTCCATTACATATGACGCAATCGTGTTGTTTACCAAGAACTTACAATCATGGCAGCGAAAGTTGAAGTTTTATGCGATGCAGAAGGCTTTGCTAGATGAGGAACAAGCATTGTTAGGGCGAAGCATCGTTTTCGGTAATTTCCCATGACATCACAAACTGTTTCCCCTATGCTAATTAGTGAGGTTTTGCAAACATGTGATTTCTTCCAGCCAATCAGCACATACCATGATTGATGACAGATAGTGTTGTCATGGTATCTGACCAATCAGCAAAGGCCTGGAGCAGCATGAACTTCCTTGTGTTTCAGGAAGTGGAAAATCAGCATTTCTGCTTGTACCTTCTCTCAACAAAAGGTTCAGAACTTTGAAACTAACCATGGTAGGTTGATGAAACTCACACATTATACATTGAAGTGATGGTGCTAAATGATGAAATAGGTGTCATGTGCGCAGAATTAGTGAAATTAGTGAAATGTTTACAGGCAAAACAGGTGTGCTCATACACGATCATACGCCCACATGTGGTAAAACTAGTGCAAGTGACTGAGTGTCCTTTTCCAGACATACGCTCGATACATCTAGTAAGGCATACTTAGGCATTTTTTTTTACAAATACACCCCCTAATGGTAAAACTAGTGCAAGTGACTGAGTGTCCTTTTACAGACATACGCCCGATGCATCTAGTAAGCCATACTGGGCCATCTAGTAAGCCATATAATTTAGTAAAGTGCTATTTTCCACTTAGTATTATATATTTAGAATTGATATGTCAATCATGTTATATATTTACAATGTATATGTCAATATTCTTTGTTTTCAGTAGATCTACACTTCACTGTTACTGTTTTCCTTCACAAATAATTCAAATTGGGCTTGATATTGACTTCTTCACCAGCCTGGAGATTGTGCGGTACCTCAAGGAGAAGAACTGCAGGTACACAGGGACGGCCAGGGACAACAGAATAAGCCAGCCTCCACTCAAGTCCGTCAAGGAGATGGAGAAAAAAGCTGTCCCTCGTGGTACATACGACCACGTCACCAGTGATGATGGGATCCTGGCTCTGAGGTGGAAGGACAACAGGGTTGTCACTCTGCTGTCTACAGACATGGGGGTGGAGCCCATGTCCTCAGTCTACCGGTACTGTAGCGACACCAAGAAGAAGGAGCAAGTGAGCTGCCCTGCTGTCATCAAAAGCTACAATGCCAACATGGCGGGCATTGACAAGAGTGACATGCTGGTCCACCTCTACCGTACCCCCCTGAAATCCAAGAGGTGGTACATGCGGCTGTTTGCATATGCAATTGATATCAGCCTCACAAATACCTGGCTCATCTACCGGCGGGACTGCAAGGCTCTTGCAGTGGATGGCCTGCCACTGAAGCACTTCCGGATCCAGGTGTTCAAGGATGCCAGCAGCAAGAAGCTAGTGATGTCTCGCCCACGAAGGAGCGCAGCAGGCAGCCCCAGCCGCAGCCCCACCGCTGCCGATGTCCCCAAGCCTGTCCGTGGTCACCACAGCCACACCCCAGCCAATTCTGTGCGGTTTGACAAGTCCCTCTTCCATGCCCCAGCATGCAACAGCAAGCACCAGACTTGCAGGTACTGCAGCAAGAAGGGGGACATCAAGAGGTCAATTGTGGTCTGCAAAGACCACCTGTGCCTCAAACCTGGCCGCAACTGCTTTGTCAAGTACCATGAAGCAGTTGCCTAAGTGCTGAAATAACAATGTGTTAAAATAACAGTGGAGAAAGTTCCATAGCTCTCCATACTGTGTTGAAATAACAGGGACGTGGCCTGCTTGTTCTGCAAGGTCCACCTGTGCCTCAAACTTGGTCACAACTGCTTCATCCAGAACCATGAAGTGTTACCAGTGGAGAAAGTTCTATAGCTCTCCATAGTGTGTTGAAATTACAGCAAGTTCCATAGCTGTTGATACTGTGTTGAAGTAACAGTAACAAAGTTCCATAGCAGGGGGAGATGCGTGGGGGAATGGGTGAGAGAAGCAGCCACAGACCAGCCGGTCAAGCTGGCACACGCATAAGAGAGTGGAATGGCATGGTCAGTCTGCATGCTGCTGGTCGAGTTAGAGAGAGAGGGTGAGGAGGAGGAGAGGAGAGTTCTAGGACACTGAATGGATGAAAGAGACATGGAGGGAGAGAGAGATGCCCTAATTCAAATCAAGTTGTGAGATTTATAAAAAAAAATGTTTTTTCAAATAAAGTTTGTTGATCAAGTTTATGTTTATATGTGTTTTCTTTGTATATATACAATGTAAAATGATACCTACAAGGGGCAAGGAACCATAAATGGTAACATCATTTTTGGATACAATTTTACCCGCGACAGGCAAGGAACCATATATGGTAACTTCTTTGCTCTTGATTTGCAATATAAATATGACTTTTTTTTTTTTAAGTCACAAATATAAAAGGCCTCTGGTAATAGCCTCCAATAACACTCTAGGGTTGAAATTTGAAATTTCCAAGTGCTTAAATGAGTGCCCTATAAAGGGTTAATGAGGAAATGCAATTTCCTTGAGCGGTACTGTTTTGTATTATATTGTCCTGTATGTGAACGATTGCTAATAAAGTTGTTAAAAAAATATTGTCGCCTTCCCCTCTCACAACAAGTACGTCAGCAGATATACGTACGCTAGTCTGGGCACCTTCCACCCCGCTTTTTGTCATGGGGCGTAAACCACGGAACCAGAATGAACACCGGAAGGCAGTGCGCCAAAAAACATCTGTGTTGCTGTTAGCTTGATGTCTCTTCCCTCGATTAATTGTCTGATGCAAAGCTTCTGTATTGGCTTAAAAGATGTGAGATTGTGAATCCGCAATGTTTCTAAAAGAACTTCGGTACGTCCATCTTTTGTTTTGTTGTTTGCCGTTCTGATACTTGGGTCAAATTGTCAAGTTAACGTGAAAGTTGACGAGCTAGAAACGCTGCCATCCGGTCTAGGGCGGGCTCTAGGCCGGAACCAGTAGGGTGACAAAATCAATTGTGGGCGGGAGCCAGGCTCTTTCTCGCCGAGAAGAGCCTGGTGACGCGAGGTTATACGTACGCAGCCCAAGGCAACGGCCAATCACAGCTCTCATGCTGTTCACATCACGTCCGCGTCAACGATGCCTAGTCACATTTTCGAGGAGCTGCGCCGAGCGAGGGCTTTGACGCACAACCATGTAAAGGCTTTAACGCTGCAAATTTAGGTGACATTTTGGTGACCCACAAGTCTCCCCTTTACAGACAAGCCCACCTTATGCATGCAGTATATGTGTTATTTTCACCTATTCTATTTGACTATTTCTGCATACTAGGGCCCCTAAACAACATTGGAATTGCATAAATTGGGTATGACTGGAAAGCTGAGACTCTTGGGGATTCAATGAGCTCACTTGTATTAATTTGTGATGATGTTAGTCTCCATAGTAGCCATTTCATTATAGCGAGAGCATTTTTCTAAATGTGACCTCACTGTATAAAATGAGCTACTGTATTGTAAAAGTACAACCACAAACTAGAGATGTAGGGCATTCAGGGGATGTATGGCTTCCCTAGGTATATTGACAATAAGGGGGTTTCTGAACAATTTCCAGAACAGAAATGCAGAGAAATGCGATTCTTTGATACAAAATCACAGCATGAATTTTTCTATGGTATTCATGGTGTCTTAATATATTTTGGAGGGTACTCCCCCATCAATTCCCAAATCATCAAAAATGGTTAAGTCCTCCCGCATTTTTTTTTACGTGGGAAGGGGAGGGGGGGGGGGGGTGACTGATGGGCTATTGTGTTCCTCTCTATTGTGTACTTCTCAAACCAAAGTTGCGTTCTTGACTTCCGGACTCATTCTTGCGGTAATCTATTAAGATATGCATTTGTCTGAACACATCTATTAGACAGGGCTGCCTGCCTGGACTGGCCATCTGGCATTTGCCTGGTGGGCCGACATGACCTGGAATTGTCTGACCGGCCCATAAAACAGGTAGATTTGGTGTTTTTAGGTAGTGGCATAGTTGTTTCTATATTAAGGGGAGCACGAAGATGGGTGGTGTCGATTGTGGTGTGCCGGTCTGGGCACCTAAATGCCAGGACAGATTTTTTTGTCCTACTCCAGCCCTGCTATTAGAGATGCCATCCTAATCTGCATGTATGCATAAAACAACCACTCGCCACCCATCCAAACTAATTATATTCTACTATTTATAGATCCACTTTCGCCGCACACCCGACATTTCGCACTGCTATATTGCTTTTTAAATGATGTCAAGCAGCAAGTTTTCGCATTGGGAAGGTGAACTTGAGTGTTTCTGCTGCTGTGGGATCATGCGTGGATGGCGTTGGCCTAGTCGCAGGGGAGAATGCACAGGTGTGTCTTCTCTGCCATCAGTGGAGGGATGAAGGAAACCCCTGCTCCTCCTTTGATGTTCCCCCGTTTAGCGCTGCCTACAGCACATGGACCATGGTCCTTTCCTTGGCCCCAATGATCATAGTCGGCTAATAAAGTGCCTGACAAAAAAAATTAAGCTTAAAATACGTTCATAGACTAGAGAGGATGTAATAAATATAAATTTTCCTCATTAATGATACATAATTTCACCCGCCCGCAATCCATCCACTATTAATCAGAATGTAGATTTTCTGATCCGCACTGCCCACACCGCGGGATCACCTTCACCTTCACCTATCCCATAACTCCAGAGGGGCACCACAGATGATCTGTCGACAAGCTCTCTCCATCTCTCTCTGATTTTTGCACATCCAAGTCTTTCATAAAAAGTAGGCTAGTAGCCTACGTTATTACCGCGCAGGCTCGCAAGCATTTTGGACTTCCGTGGGCACCACTCTCTCTTTAAATATCTCTCTCTTTAAATCGATTATGATTATATCGCCTCTTCTAGTGGAATATTGAGGTGACAAGTGAGCGCAGTAATCTCACTTTTGATCCCAGACTGATGTTTCTGTCCTTCCATAATTATGGGCTTTGAGTTGTGTCAAGTTAAGTTAAGTTAAGTGATCCTTTATTTATCCCCATGGGGAAATTCATCCTCTGCATTTGACCCATCCTCTACTAGGAACCTTCCTAGAACTAGGAGCAGTGGGCAGCCACAGTGCAGCGCCCGGGGACCAACTCCAGTTCTTTTGCCAGTACCTTGGTCAGGGGCACTGACAGGAGTATTAACCCTATCAAAAAGAAGTGAAGTCCGCACACTGCATCCACTTAACTCATTGATTGCTTTCACCTGTTTTCTTTCCCCCACGCCCATTAGTGGGAGCTGATGTTTGACTTGTATATATGGGTGCTCTGTCATTTTGTGCTTCATTCTGATGAAGGTCTCACGACCGAAACGTCAATATAACAAATAAACTGTGAGTTAAGTGGATGCAGTGTACGGACTTCACTTCTTTTTGATACTTGTTACTGCCATTGTTGTCCTGCACCTGCAGCTCCGAGTGGATGTGCCCGCTTTTCCTTTTCTTCAGGAGTATTAACCCTAACATACATGTCTTTGATGGTGGGAGGAAACCGGAGCAACCCGGAGAAAACCCACACGGACACGGGGAGCACATGCAAACTCCACACAGAAAGGACCTGGGACGGACCGGGGTTCGAACCCAGGACCTTCTTGCTGTGAGGCAACAGTGTTAACCACTGAGCCACCGTGCCGTCCAACTGCTGCCGTCAGGGCAGCAGTTGCAGCACCGCGGGATATCCACAGATACATCTGCGGTCTGCGCATCACTAACATCTCATTTCTAATTGATATAATAAAGTTGACGTCTGTCTGTGTATCTTTAATGCACGCCCACACCCCCCAGGTTGGATTTGGCTGAAAATCGACATGTCGTGTTCTGATCCGAGGAAGGTCATGGGCAGGCTGGAAAGTCCTGGAACCACCTGGAAAGTTCTGGAAACCAGCTCTTACCCACACCACAGGTTTGCTTTGCCTGAAGATTTTCATGGCGGTGGGTTATGATCAAGGGAAGGTCGTGGGCATTTCTGGCCAAGCAAAAGGTGCAGTTGTATTGCTTTTGTGCCTGTTTAACCCATTGCTAGTACAGTAGCCGAAATAAGCAACTCTACCCAATTGGTAACACGTTTTGCTTTTTGCCAGTGGAAATACTTTTTACTTTGATTCTTTATTAGATTTCAGAGTCTGTACTTTCTATTTCTACTTGAGTAAACAAGTTGAATCAGTACTTCTACTTTTACCAGTCTTTTTTACACAATTAACTCTACACTCCTATACTTAACAAAATAATTTGGATACTTTTCCCATCTCTGTTACTGTGTGACTATGAATAAGTATACATGTACAGTACATGTATGTATAATGACTGAGTGACTGTATGAATGAGTATTATTGTTAAGTTCTGTTTCTGTATAGCAGTGGTTCTCAACGTGGGGTCCGTGGACCACCAGGGGTCCTTGAAGGGGTTCCAAGGGGTTCAAGATTCAAGATTCAAGATTTTTTATTGTCACTCCATGGTACAAGTATCACGTGTGAAATTCTTGTGCTGTGGACTCCGTTTACAACATAGTACAAATATAACAGGGCATATGAGTGCAAAAACAACAAGAGACACGACAAGCAATAAGGCAGTATAGTGATAAGACAAGTCAGAGACAGTGGCATATTCACTGCACATAGGTGCACATGTCGTGTGCATACTTTAGTCGTGCTTAAACATTTTAAATTCGGCGTATTTGACATACAGGTGCAAATAGCATATTCCTTATTAAACATACAATTAAACTCTGCGTTTTAAATCCGGCGTATTTCTTATTAAACATACAATTAAACTCGGCGTTTTAAATCCGGCGTATTTGACATACAGGTGCAAATAGCATATTCCTTATTAAACATACAATTAAACATTAGACATACGTAATGGTAGCAGCTACAGTACGGTACAGTACGGCTACTACACTATTTGTGTATGTTAACACATTGACTGCCAGCCGTTTTTTTTTTGCTGTAGGTAGCTTTTGCCAAGCCGTTTTTTTGAGGATTCTGGCTCATTTTACAAGAGCCGAGGATTCTTTTCTGCTTGGAGTTTGTCAACACAAAGTTCACAAAAGTACTAATAGAATGTGTGCTTTCTCTGTCTAAAAGAGTTAGTTTGTAGAGTTAGTAGTTATGTAGATATTAGCCGTTGAGTACAGCATGGTTTTAGCGTCTGAGACAGGAAGCTGAGATAATCGCAGTTTTGTGAAATTCAATCAAACAGCCAGAACAGTCACTTTAACCATTTATTTTTGGCATCAGTGAGAGATCAGACATCCAAACAATATAGTTCCGAACGCCCTCTCCTTCAACTCCTCCCTCCGTGGGCGTGTCTAGTGGCTTTCAGCCTGCGTTTGTCACAAGTGAGTGCTCTGCTGCTGGGAGTTTGAGCAGCGTCCCTCCCTGGCAGCGAGTTTGAGCAGCCTGCCTCCCTGGCAGCGAGTGTGGATAGGTCTCACTCGTCTCTTGGGTTTGAGAGCCCCGATGAAGCCCCGTGCGACTCTAGGCTTTATGCTGTCCACACAGTCCATTTCTGGAACCCCCCACCGCAGCAGCGCGAAAGCGTCCCCGCCTACAGTATGAGAATGAGGCTCGTTCGTTTCTGACTGTAAAATCGCCAAGCCATTTCCTTGATTTCCTTCCTTGGAGGAAGCAGCCGCGGGAGGCGGCTGCTTTTGGTTGACTTTATCTCTGTCGGGAGAGGACCGTCGCCACCTAGCTGGTCGGTAAAATAGATTATACACATTCAATACTTCCAATATCTCCATAGGAGACGCGGGGGGCATTGATCCACGTAGCACCGTCAAAAAAAAAATATATATTTTTTTTGACGACTCAACTCGTCGTTGGCAGTGAACAGCTGGATTGTGTTTGACGACTCAACTCGTTGTTGGCAATTAACGTGTTAAGGAGTCTCGTGGCCTGCGGGAAGAAACTGTTCCTCAAGCGATTTGTGCGTGCTTTTGGAACCCTGTATCTTCTCCCTGAGGGTAAAAGGGAGAACAGGCTGTTGTGGGGATGGTTTGTGTCTTTGATGATCTTCAGGGACCTCCTGAGGCACCGCTGTTTATACAGTTCATGCAGTTCTGGCAACTCACGTCCTGTTACGTGCTGGGCCGCGCGTCTCACTCTCCGTAGCGCCCTGCGGTCCATGGTGGTACAGTTCCCGTACCAGGTGGTGAAGCAGCCAGTCAGCAGGCTTTCAATGGTGCCTCTGTAGAAGTCCGTAAGGATTTCTGGCCTTAGCCCAAATTTCTTCAGGCGCCTGAGTCCGTGTATTCGCTGTTGGGCCTTTTTGACAACAGTGGCGGTGTGGCCGGCCCAAGTCAGGTCCTGGTGGATGTTGACTCCCAGGTACTTGAAGCTGTCCACCCTTTCCACCACTGTGCCGTTGATGGTGATTGGGGGGTGTGTGCCCCCCCCCCCCTCCTGTAGTCTACAATGATCTCCTTGGTCTTGGAGACGTTCAGAGAGAGGTGGTTGTCCTGGCACCATTGTTCCAGGGCCCCCACCTCCTCTCTGTAGGCCGTCTCGTCGCCCCCCGAGATCAGCCCCACGACTGCTGTGTCGTCTGCAAACTTCACGATGGTGTTCGAAGTTTGAGTCGCCACGCAGTCGTGGGTGTATAGGTCGTACCAGAAGGGGCTGGAGACGCACCCCTGGGGCGCTCCTATGCTGATGGTCAGTGGGGAGGATGTGAGGTTGCCCACCCTCACCACCTGGCGGCGGTCTGTCAGGAAATGTTCTGGTTACTGGTACATTACTGGTCCCCAGTAATGTTCAATTGAATGGGTGTCCGTGGCTCAATGTGCACTAAATCTGGGTCCAGAAAGGTTGAGAGTCAGTGAGGTGTAGTACTGTATATATAGAATATGGTCAATGGACTGCATTATTCACCTTATTCACTAGGGCTGTGGCGATTCACTTATCTCCCGATTCGATACTATCATGATTCTTGGGTGCCGATTCGATTTATATTGCGATTCTTAAGTATTGCGATTCTACGATTATTGCGATTCGATATTACGATTTATTGCGATTTTTGTTTATTTTTTTCTTTTATTTTTTCAGTTTGTTTGCTTTTTTACACTAGATTAGAACATGGGAAAAGTTGAATCATGCACTAGAGACTGTATATTATATATCATGAGTAGGGCTGGGCGATATAGTTAAAAACAGGGGCGGACTGGGATCATAATTCAGGCCGGGCATTAGATACCAAGCAGGCCAGGCCGATATGGGCCGACGCGCATGAAATTTGGGCCGTTTGAAGCCAGATTTGGGCCGTTTGAAGTCCAATTTTACAATGAGATGCACCCACTTTAACCCTGAAGTGTAATTATTACTTCAGACTAACTAATAAAAAAAAAAAAAAAATTGCGATTATCGATTCTGGAATAAAAGATAGATTCAAAAAATCGTGACATTAAAAATCGCAATACTTAGGTGAATCGATTTTTCCCCCCACCCCTATTATTCACCACGCCCACTTTTTCTCTCTTCCGCGTTCAACGCAAATGTATTTGTTCTTCCGGTTCAGAGCTAGTTGCCTTCTGTGGCTAATATTAGCCGGTAGTTAGTTATGTTATATGGCAGTAAAATGCCACTGAATGACCAAATTGATATAACTTTTAACCATTTGGAGTAACACTGTTTCCATACGGATCACCAGCGTTAGTTTGTTGTTTATAACGTGGCTATATTCATAACGTTTCTATCTCGGATGCGTTATTTCGAATCGCACATAGGTTACGGCTGGCGCAACCTATGTGGGTCTCGACTCCACTAACGTCATCTTTAGAGCACAATATTCCTGGAATGCAAGTTTAACTAAACAGTTACATGTCCTCTGCATTCTACTTAAAATTAAGATATTACGGGTTGTTTTATTTTGTATGTTACATACGTATTGGCCAAGATTAGTTTATGGGGGAGTAATTTTGCCACTTTAGGAGGGGAGTGTGCGCGGCCATTTTGCCTGCGGGGTTTTTGGCAAGTCAAAACGGAAATACTATTACGAAATGACGTAATGCGGAAGCGTCCATGTGTGGGCAAAGAATAAGGTGAATAGCACCGACCACACAAAGCACTTGACAACACATGCCTACATTCACTCATTCACACAGCACTTTACAACACATGCCTACATTCACTCATTCACAAACCAATGGCGCCATGCTCCCATGCAGGGTGCTGGCGCCACCATCGGGAGCAATTTGGGGTTCACTATCTTGCCCAAGGACACGTCGACCTGAATGGGGCGGGGATTGAACCGGCCGACCTTCTGATTGGTGGATGAGCCACTCTACCTGGTGAGCCACAGCCGCCTCATGTATGAGTGACTGTATGAAGTATTTGGGCGGCCGGTATTTTTTCAGCTCTACTGACAGAACAGGAAATGTCTCTGGTTCACTGAAGAAGAATGAAGCTGGTTTACGCAAAGTTTATCTACTGAGACAAGACGAGACTGACAGACTGATCAGGACATGTCTAGACCTGGGGGGAGGGGGGAGGAGAGAGAGACAGAGGGAGCGAGAGAGAGGAGAGGGAGGAGAGAGGAGAGAAAGGGGAGAGAGAGAGGAGAGGGGGAGGAAGAGGAGAGGGGGAGAGAGGAGAGGGGGAGGTAGAGGGGGAGAGAGAGGGAGAGAGGACGAGAGAGAGACACAAGGTGGGTTTCCATCCACCTAATTTGCGCATTAAAAAACCTGAGTGGAAAGGCGGCAAAATTCCAAATATTGCAACAAGTTTTCACGCTTGAGGCAGGTGGAAAGGTTGATGTATCGATAAAAGGAAAATGCAATAAGTATTACCATTTGCCTGTTATCCCACAGTCTTCTTCCCTTAAAATTACATGGATTTTTGAATGGAGTTTGGTTATAGATTTGCTTAAGCGAATCGTTAACCAAACTCCATTCAAAAAACATGCAATTTTAAGGGAAGAAGACTGTGGGATAACAGGCGACTCAGGTCTAGAATTTACATGTTATTCACTTACTGTACTGCTCCGTGGACTGCAATATTGCAGTCCACTTCATAGAAGCAAATCACTGTGTTTCATCACTTCGTAAAAGTATGTCTTTCTAGGAGAGGAGGAGATCTGGAACGCAGCCTGTTACAAAGGGAAGCGTACTGGATGTATGAACTAAATACAATGTCCCCTAATGGTTTAAATATGGATTATGACCTTAGGTCGTTTCTTTGAATAATTATTGAGTTGCTGTGTAAATTGAGACAACTAGGCCATATTTGTTGCCTAAATAGCTGCCTTGATTGGTACCATATTCCATTTATTAATGATTGTGTACTTTAATTGTGAAATGTTTTTTCCTAAACAGATTAATGTATTATTGTTTATTCACTGATGCTGAAACTGACAATCTGTACCTAATTTAATTTGTATATATGTTTTAAATACTAATTGTAACGGTCTCACCTGCAACTGATTTGAGAAGGTGTTCCCTATAAAAAGGGTCACACCTACTCATGTTGCACAACAAACACCCTGACGAAGGCATTTTCGCCAAAACATGTTGGTGTAGCTATTAAACACAGCAGAGGAGAATTGGAGTGTGCGACTTCCTTTCTTTGTTACTTTGAATTTTCGTTAGTCTGCACCTCTTCAACTTTTTGGGGTGTGCTCCACTCTATATATTTTGAAAAGATTTGCATTGTGCAATAACGCAGGCCTGCTTGGTACTTTCGGTGGATGGTTGTAAAGGTAACAGAGTCTTTCTCCCCGCTAGTCCAGAGTGAGACTAACTGCAGCCAGACTCTCCTGCACGGGTACAGCGCGAACTGGAGCCTGGCAAGCGAGACTACTCTGAGTACATTTTTAGTCGATTTTTAAACCAGTAATTTTACTTAAGTAACGTTTCATCAAGGTCATAAAAAAAAACAGTAACTCGAGTAGATTTTTGGGGTACTTTTTCCACCTGTGGTTTGTGACTAAAAACACAGTGACTTATGACGACCCGTTGTCTTTAGATGTGAGCTGATGTGAGAGCGTGTCGGACTTTAGTATTTTAAAAATATTTTCAGAGTATTTTCAGAGTTTTCTAGTGTATGGTAGGCAACAAAAAGTTGGAGAACCACTGGTCTAGGGTGTGCCCCATGTCAACGTAACATGGTGGACGCAGTCAGGTCGTGTGTACTACTCGTCAACAGCTAAAATGGAAATCGATCACATCAATAGCCAACGAAAAACACCTGTGCCACATAACAAGCCAATACAGCAGTGATACTCAACTGGCGGCCCGCGGGCGCCCCCTGTGTGGCCCGCGATGGAATTGCAAAAAAAACGCACCTGAACGCAACATGCAAGATACCCGCTGAATAAGGCCATGTTCAGACTAGGAGGCCAAATCTGATTTGTGAACTTTAGTGACCTATTAATGACTTTATCCAGAATGGTTTTATGAGTCTGGATGCTCCAAGTCTGATTTGTGTCACTTGTCCCAAACCACATATGGAGGTAGTTTCCAATCTGCTTTCGACTGATGTGACTTGAGTGCGGACGCGCAGATCCACCAAATCTGATTTGAACGTCACTCGCAACTCGTCATCAAATGCTTCTGCGCAGGAAAACCACGTCACCAACGTACGTATTTACTGACGCCCACGTCGTTACCATAGCAACCCATGCAGATAGGCTGTTTAGGTCTGGCCACACAGATCCGACTTGAGAATCAGATTTGTGACACACTCCCAAATCAGATTTGGGAAACCAATCAAGATAATGATGATTAATAACTTTGCAGCAAATCGGATTTGCCTGTAATGTGAACATGGCCTAAGGGTCCAAATGTTCATGTCATTCTGGCCAATACTCCACTTCTGTTATAGCATTTCAGTCTGGAATATGGAATATCTTTCAATAATCTATGATTTAGCTGCTAAATTGTCAAATACCGCCGTCTGCTCGCTACCCAGGCACCTATGTATGTACTTAACCTAACTAACTATCCGGTGTGCACAACATTGTCAGACTAAACTCTGGCTGACACCCCAAAAACCTACAATCCGCTACAGAAAAATGTATATTGATTGTTTATTAATTGGCCCCTGGCCTTCTATCATTTCACGAAAGTGGCCCCCGGGCAAAGTAAGTTGAGTATCCCTGCAATACAGTGTTTAGCCACAGCAGGAGCAGGAGCAGGAGCAGGTTCATTCTTCATACAATCCATTTCACGTCCCGGGTTCAATCCCGGCGGTATTTCCGGCTTGGTCAGGCATTCCTACAGACACGGCTTGGTCAGGCGTTCCTACAGACACGGCTTGGTCAGGCGTTCCTACAGACACGGCTTGGTCAGGCGTTCCTACAGACACGGCTTGGTCAGGCGTTCCTACAGACAGGCCGTGTCTGCAGGTGCTGAAGGGGTATGTGTTCTGGTCGCTGCACTAGCAAAAGTGGTCTTCACTTGTGAAGATTATGGTGCAGAACACAAACTTTGCTGTTCCATCAACTTTTGTTAACCACAGACCTTATTTCAAGCATTTAACCAAAATCGCCATACAAAAATCTCATTTCCTTTTACATGGACAGTAGGAACCAGAAGTGCTATCATCCAGGTCCTCTGGACTCATTCCTGCACTACTTTATTGTATAATCACAGCCTCATGAACCCTCACAACTACAACCTAGAGGCCTATAGGCCATCCAGGGGATGTGTGGCTTTAGGTATATTGACAATAAGGGGGTTTCTGAGTAATTTCCAGAACAAATTGATGAAAACAATATGGACTTGTGAAATGTCCCAGATTTTTCATTTCAGAAATCTGGTCACCTTAGGTGAGCGTCACCTGCTGCCCTGACTGAGTCCAGGGATACAATGTATCATATCTCGTCACATCAAACACATTAACCCTTTCACACTGTAGCTTCATCCAGTTCCAGGTTTGGCGTAACCTATGTGGGATTCGAAATAACGAAGGTTATGCCAAACCCCACATAGGTTACGCCAAACCCCACATAGGTTACGCTAAAACCACGACCGCAAAGCGTCCTGCCTGTATTTGGCCAGTCGACAGGAAAGTATCGCGGGACTTCACGAGACTTGGTGACCTAGATCACGTTTGAGGTAATTTGATCCCTGTGCAGTCCAGGAAACAGCCTGGGGTGAAATAACACTCTGCTGGATGTTGACGGATCAGATTACGGCGATATTTGGCGAAAAAGGGAAGAAAAATAGCTATTTAGATGCAGGAAATACAGGCTCACACTTGGCCCCAAATCAACTCCACTTTACGACTGACTTGGACGCTATTGATATCAAAACAACGCTAGGACGCCCAGATACACCGCGGGGATCGCCTGGTGAGTGGACAAATCATAATTAATGGCAGGAGATGGCTCCAGGTTCGAAAAAACCGAAATTCTCCTTTAAGTAACACTACTTACAGAAACACATGAACTGTCTATTTAGTGGAAACAGGGGGTTCGCATAGACTGTGAGATCACCCATATGTTCTGACTACTGCCATTTTTTTTCTTATTCTTCTTCCTTTTTGGCAAGCTGTGCAATCACTGGACAGGTGACCTCTCAATCGCACCAAAAACATATATATATTTTTTTAAATAAACCAGTTATATAAAAAGTCAGTTGCCATGAAAGGTGAAATTATGTATAGATTATTTATTTTTTTTACCAGAATGTAAATCTGTTTATTTTGGCTGTAAAGTTGGACATTTTAACATAGTGAATAGGGATTTATTCACTTTTGAAGCCAGCCTCAAGTGGCCATCGAAGAACTGTAGTTTTTAGTACTTTGCAAGCGAAGTTGGTTTCTTTTTGATTTAGTAGCAACAGATTAAAGACTTAATCCAGATTGAGTAAACAGAGAGGAGTAACATTAGAGATTAGACCTGCATAGAGACAAGAGGAGATGAGGGACCTGATGGGGGCATGGACAACACACACACACACACACACTCACTCACTCACTCACTCACTCACTCACTCACTCACTCACTCACTCTCTCTCTCTCTCTCTCTCTCTCTCTCTCTCTCTCTCTCTCTCTCTCTCTCTCTCTCTCTCTCTCTCTCTCTCTCTCTCTCACACACACACACACACACACACACACACACACACACACACAACACACACACACAGTGGTGTAAAGTAACGAAGTACAAATAGCCTACTTCGTTACTGTAGGCCTACTTAAGTATTTTTTTTTAGTATCTGTACTTTACTTGAGTATTTATTTTTCTTTCAACTTTCACTTTTACTCCACTACATTTTCGTAATAAAATCTATACTTTTACTCCGATACATTTCCCAAAAGCATCTTCGTTACTCGTTACTATAAAATAAACAAACAGCTGGTGTTGTGGCGAATCAGCGAATCAGTAGCCTGGCTAGCGATTCAGTGCATCTGTCGTTCTGTGTTGCAAATTGCGTTTGCCAATCGCTTACCGTCAGTGCTTCCCAAGTCTTTTCATCCATGTCACAAGTTCCCACAGGCTGAAATCCGACGGTTAATTACTTTAAATTGTCTTCACATTGTGTCCAATTGAACCAGAATGACGGAATATGCCACCAGAAAACAAGAAAACAGGCGTCTCTTGAGGTAAACTTCAAATTGGTCAAGCATCCACGCAGCCAGAACGTAAAAGTATAGGTCTTCCGCTTAAGGATTTCAAAATAAAATCCTAAGTGCTTTATTTGTTTCTCCAAAGGCGAGAAGCATTTTATTCTGAAAGTAAATCGTGGTATTTCCGTTGCTAGTCTGATGTAACGGTCATTATTTTGTCATTATTTTATTATGTTTCAGAAAGGTAACATCAGTTTCAATTTCTATAGAGTGATTACATTGATTAACTGTTTATCTGGCCGTGACAATATCCAGGCATATAGCTATATGGAGGAGATGTCCATGATGGACGGTGATTGATTATGATGATGATGACGATGATGATGATTATTAGGCTATATATTTCCCATTGACATGAAGATACCTCATCCCCATGATAGCCTAAAGCAGGCACTTGTGCCAAAAGCTGCAGTCAGTTCAAATGGCAGACTATAAGGTAAATATGTAAGCAGCAAACTCACAATAAAGCGAAAAATTCTGAAAATCCGGACCGCTTGCTTTCTTGTAAACAGGATTTACTTGTACTTTTACTTTCAATACTTTTAAGTACATTTAATATAAAAAAAATACTTTTGATACTTAAGTACAGAAAATATTAGCTACTTTAAGACTTTTACTCGAGTAATATTTTAATGGGTTACTTTGACTTTTACCCAAGTCATTTTCTGGTAAAGTATCTATACTTTTACTCAAGTATGGATTTCGAGTACTTTATACACCACTGCACACACACACACACACACACACACACACACACACGCACGCACGCACGCACACGCACACACACACACACACACACACACACACACACACAATGACACACTAGAGCTGGCCTCCGCAGTTAGAAATATAATAAAGTTTCAGTCTTATCATGCAATGACCATTTGAATCTGAACTAGTATAATCCAGCCAACGTGGTTTATTTTGAGTGCTCGTGGATGAAGAGGATAGCATCCACCATGGATTTCCCTGCATTGTTTTCGGTAACGTTAGTTTTAAACTTCCCTGATTAGTTTTCTTTGACTCTCCACCATTGCTAGCAGAGCCCAGAGCCATGATAACACTGAGCTAAATAATATGGGCGAAGCCCTCTATCATTTTTTGGACTCACATTTGGGAGCCATCTTGGGGTCCTTGCGCAGCTCACGCGAGATGGCACAAGACGGTGGGCGCGATCAATGGACAGGCAACCTGTCAATCACCCCTTTTTCTATCATCTATTTTAC
>NC_139624.1:15510953-15580953 GCF_964638095.1 Poromitra crassiceps
TTACTGCCATGTAACATAGCTAGCTAGCCGCTAAATTAGCCACAGTTAGTAGCCGACTACCCACAATGCATTACGTTATCCCAGCACCCGAACGACACGGCTGTAGAGCAGAATGGCTCTGCTGTAAAAGGGTAAAATCCTCATAGACGTTTTTTTTTCGGGGGCTGGGGGGTTATCTAAATTGGTTACACCGGAAATAGAACCCATAGTTAACGTAAGGCAAAATGGCCACCAAAAATAAGGTGGATAGGCTAATAAATGAACCAGACAGCTTGCTAGCTACACATAAGGTTACCACCTGTCCCTTAAAATAAGGAATCGTCCCCTATCTGACAGTGGCCCACCAGAGCTGCCAAGTCTCACCCTTTGAGAGTGAGAGTCACGCAATTAACCTGTTCACACGCCACACGCCACACTTGCTATTTCACACGCTCATAAAGGTTTTTCCCTCTCACTGATATTATAATATTTCCATAACTTGCTGCTTGCCGTAGTTAGAGTCCGTCACAGGGTGAGCCCGCCCTATTCTGCCTCTGATTGGCTGACGAAGATATTCTTACCCTAACCTTAACGAATCATCAGTCCCCTGCCTAAATCTAACCAACCCAACGAAAGGCAACAACGAGAACCAACCAATCAGAGGCAGAGTAGGGCGGGTCATGGAGTCACTATCCCAGGAAGAGAAGAACAACAAAACAGTTTGGCGAACAGTTTGAAAAGAAAACTCAGTTTTCTGTGTCAGCTGAATAATGCCGTGACACTCTTTCAACTGAAGCGGGAGGTCAAACGGTAGGTAACCACGTCATTTTGATCATCCAAAATACGTTATTTTTATAGAATAAAATGCGTTATAGTCACTCAGTCGGAGCAGGAGTAACATTACACAGGCTGCTGGTGAACAGCGTGGCAGGTTGCTGCGGTGGGTTTAACAAAAAACAACAACCGTGACTAATAGCAGTGTTAGTTAAAATCATCGTGTTATTAGCTCATGCGTGTGTGAGCTAATTGATACTTACTATGAGCTAAGGGGATTTACAGTAACATGTAGCTCTCTTTTGAGACTGTGGGTCATGCAGTCCTTAACTGCACACTTCCATTTTTGTCTGTTTGAAACAAATTGAAAGATGTCAGGGAAGAAGAAGCAGAGCAGTGTTGGTAATTAGTTACAGTTACTAGTTACTTCTCTCAAAAAGTAATTTAATTGCCTTAAAGTTACTAGTTACTTCAAAGTAATTAGTTACTAGGGAAAGTAACTTGCGTTACTTTTAAAAGTCTGCTTCGATTGTTATTAATGCACACATTATGTTAGTGTTGCTGTGCCACAGTGTGGCATTGAACATTCACTTATTGGGGAGGCTTATACCCTCTGGGGCTCTGGCAGCTGCAGCTCTCTCCCCGGACTAGGTCTGAGGATCAGAAACCGGATAATCCTGAAGTGAAGGATTCAGGAAGTTGTCCGTTATTTTCATGTCCTAAAGTAACTAGTAACTAGCCCAGTTACTATTGTAGTAACTGTAACTGAGTTACTACATTTTAAAAGTAATTAGTTACATTACTAGTTACTTCAAGAAGTACTTCAGTTACAGTAACTAGTTACTTAGTAACTAGTTGCTTAGTAACTAGTTACTCCCAACACTGAAGCAGAGAGACCTGCTGTCATTCTGGGCAGTGAAGGGTCAACCACCCCCTGCCAAACTTAGTTACATTACTAGTTACTTCAAGAAGTACTTCAGTTACAGTAACTAGTTACTTAGTAACTAGTTGCTTAGTAACTAGTTACTCCCAACACTGAAGCAGAGAGACCTGCTGTCATTCTGGGCAGTGAAGGGTCAACCACCCCCTGCCAAACTTGCCAGGTCAGAGGAAACAGTGGAGGAGGCTGTGGATCTGACTTATCTTCTTACAATTATTTTCATTTCTACTTGTGCTGGTCAATTATGAACACTATATATAAAATAGCAGGAAACTGGTTTTTAAGTTGCACAAATAATTGGGTGGAGAGGAGCTGCCTGAATAATGACAGATTAAGACTGAATAATGACATCTGACATTCTATTCCTAATGGACTCTGTGTATTCTATTCATTTTAGCAATTGATCATATTTCTTGCATGTTCACTATTCAGAGTAAAGACAGAGAGAGAGCAAGAGGAGGCTGACAGTGCAGGGAGAGCAGCTGGCAGGGGTGAAGACTGAATAATTACATCACAACAGTAATCCTAATGTTAATTTAAATTGAGATATCCCTCTAAATCTACCCTAAAAAAGGGCAAAAAAAACTTTGGCTGAAACTTGGCAGCCCTGCAGTGGAATCATGCATCCCGTTTTGAAACAATACGGGACGGGGTTTGTTTTCCGTATTTTCATCCCACCTGCATTGCGTGATGAAAACCCACCCTACTCTGCGTCTGGTTGGCTACTACTGCTGCTTTTGTTGGTAGATTGGTTAGTTTTAGCCTCTACTCGCTGATTGGCTCTGAAGGAGTGACAGGAGGCTGGTGAACAGAGGTGAGTTTAACACGTTGAGCGCGGTCAGTATACATGGGTTAGTTATTTTTCATTTTAGTTTAGAGCGTCAGATTGGCCTGGCAGACGTCACGTTAGACAGCAGCATGTCTCAGTCAGGAGAGCAACATTCACATCATGTCAGGAGGACTTCCTGCAGTGTCACAAGCAACTCCCGAGGCCACACCCTTTTGGACAGCCTTGCGAGAGTGGTGGAGGCTTTTCCAATCCGACTACCGAGCTCCGTCTCCAGAGACAAGGTGTCTGAGATGACCGAGCCGAGGTATGTGAATTCATGGACCGTCTCAAGTTCGTAGGATTTTATGCTGATGTGAGGGGCACTGTCCACATCTTCACCCATAACACGTGTCTTTTTGATGCTGATGGTTAAGCCAAAGTCCCTGCATGCCCTGGAAAAACAGTCCATCAGTTGTTTGGAGGCTGTGTTCCTCATGTGTGGAAACTGCAGCATCGTCAGTCAGTTTTGTATACAACAATATACGAACAAGACAGACAGGCTCAGACACAGAAAAAAGAACACAAAGAAGAAGAAGAAAAAAAGACATCAACATTCAACATTACAAAGGTGCTTATGTGATTCAAGAGATAATGTACATGGGATCTCACGCAAGGGGTCCAGTCACTTGTCATTCTTAACCTCATCAAAGTAGGCCAAAAAAAGAGTCCCAGATAGTTGAGAACTTTCCAAGCGAGTTGGTCCTGAGGGACCTCAGCCACACCTGAAAAGAAGGTGAAGAGGAGTTCTTCCATTCTTTCAAAATGAGTCTTTTGGCGACAGTTGTCCCCAGTGTCAGAGATTGTTGCACAGCTGTAGGGAAGTCCAGAGAGGACTCCGAGCACCCGAAGATGGCGAGTTCTGCCTCCGGCTGTAGGCTTATTTTGTAGGACTTAGAGTACCAGTCAAATATTTTAGCCCAGAATCTCGCTAATGAAGGGCAGAGCCAGAAGGCATGAGATAGTGTGCCCTCTGACGCCCAACACCTGTCACATAGTGGTGAGACAGAAGGGTAGATCTTGTGTAGTTTATGCTTGGAGCAGTGAAGACGGTGAGCAACTTTAAATTGGATTAAGAGGAAGTCTCTTAGCGAGACTGCTCGCAATTTGGGTTGGGTTGCCAGGTACCACGACACATATCCTACAAATCGGGAGATTAGCGGGAGAAATTACCAATCGGGAGCACAGTGGGAGAAAGGGTTAAAAATGGGATGACTCCCGCGTAAATTGGGGGTGTTGACACCTTTGAACTGGTGATGGTGTACTGTAATTTAACAGTTCAGGGTTTTTACAGGAGGCCGTGGTCACTAAGGAATAAGTCCCATTCAGTGGCATCAAAACAAGCCCTCAGCTCTTCAATTGACCCGTTTGTCCAGGCCTGAATGTGTTTGACAACGGGTTTCTCCCTTTTTACTTTCTGACAGTACTTTGGCAAAATATGAAAGACATTATGATCAGACGTGGTCCAGATCTATAAACAGCCTCCACTTTTCCAAAGCACTGGTCCACAGGTCCGGAGTCGTATTCATTCTTGTTGGACAGGTCACATATTGCTCCAAAACTGGCAGATGGGTGGAGATGATACATCAGGATCATCAGGAGAGTCACGTTGCACTGAACCACGCGGGGGCAGGTAGTGCGGTCTGAACCTCGCGGGGCAGGTAGTGTGGTCTGAACCTCACGGGGCAGGTAGTGTGGTCTGAACCTCACGGGGCAGGTAGTGTGGTCTGAAAGAAACAGACATGATCTCATAGTGAACCTTGTGGGGCAGGTAGTGCGGTCTGAAAGAAACAGACATGATCTCATAGTGAACCTCGTGGGGCAGGTAGTGTGGTCTGAGAGAGACAGTCATGATCTCATAGTGAACCTTGTGGGGCAGGTAGTGTGGTCTGAAAGAGACAGTCATGATCTCATAGTGAACCTTGTGGGGCAGGTAGTGTGGTCTGAGAGAGACAGTCATGATCTCATAGTGAACCTCGTGGGGCAGGTAGTGTGGTCTGAAAGAGACAGTCATGATCTCATAGTGAACCTTGTGGGGCAGGTAGTGTGGTCTGAGAGAGACAGTCATGATCTCATAGTGAACCTTGTGGGGCAGGTAGTGTGGTCTGAGAGAGACAGTCATGATCTCATAGTGAACCTTGTGGGGCAGGTAGTGTGGTCTGAGAGAGACAGTCATGATCTCATAGTGAACCTTGTGGGGCAGGTAGTGCGGTCTGAAAGAGACAGTCATGATCTCATAGTGAACCTTGCGGGGCAGGTAGTGTGGTCTGAAAGAGACAGTCATCATCTCATAGTGAACCTTGTGGGGCAGGTAGTGTGGTCTGAGAGAGACAGTCATGATCTCATAGTGAACCTTGTGGGGCAGGTAGTGTGGTCTGAAAGAGACAGTCATCATCTCATAGTGAACCTCGTGGGGCAGGTAGTGCGGTCTGAAAGAAACAGTCATGATCTCATAGTGAACCTCGTGGGGCAGGTAGTGTGGTCTGAAAGAGACAGTCATGATCTCATAGTGAACCTTGCGGGGCAGGTAGTGTGGTCTGAAAGAGACAGTCATCATCTCATAGTGAACCTTGTGGGGCAGGTAGTGTGGTCTGAGAGAGACAGTCATGATCTCATAGTGAACCTCGTGGGGCAGGTAGTGTGGTCTGAAAGAAACAGTCATGATCTCATAGTGAACCTCGTGGGGCAGGTAGTGTGGTCTGAGAGAGACAGTCATGATCTCATAGTGAACCTTGTGGGGCAGGTAGTGTGGTCTGAGAGAGACAGACATGATCTCATAGTGAACCTTGTGGGGCAGGTAGTGTGGTCTGAGAGAGACAGTCATGATCTCATAGTGAACCTTGCAAGGCAGGTAGTGTGGTCTGAAAGAAACAGTCATGAACTCATAGTGAACCTCGCGGGGCAGGTAGTGTGGTCTGAACCTCGCGGGGCAGGTAGTGTGGTCTGAACCTAGCGGGGCAGGTAGTGTGGTCTGAACCTCGCGGGGCAGGTAGTGTGGTCTGAACCTCGCGGGGCAGGTAGTGCGGTCTGAACCTAGCGGGGCAGGTAGTGTGGTCTGAACCTCGCGGGGCAGGTAGTGTGGTCTGAACCTCGCGGGGCAGGTAGTGCGGTCTGTGATCACAGTCATGATCTCATACTGAGTGGAACTGTCAGTTTCATGTACTGTGAAGTCGGTTGCCCAATTGGCAGAACACCACCTCCTACGCCCTTTGCCAGAGTAGAGCAGGCCTATGTCAGGAGCATATTGTTGTAGTTACCATGGCAATGTTGCCACCTTGTATTATTGTAGTTACCATGGCAATGTTGCCACCTTGTAGCGTACAAGACAGTGAAGCAAGACGGTCAGGTAGAAGGTTGAGGGTTAAATTCCCTCTGCAATTCAGAACATACATGTCAGACATCTGAGAGCTTTGATGTGTGTGTGTGTGTGTGTGTGTGTGTGTGTGTGTGTGTGTGTGTGTGTGTGTGTGTGTGTGTTCTGTGTGTGTGCGTGTCTGTGTGTGTGTGTGCGCGTGTGCGTGTGTGTGTGCATTAAGAGTGTAAGAGCCAGCTGAGGCCCGGCCGTGTTAATCTTGAGTGGAATGCTTTTAGCAGCGTTAGCCGCCTGCGTCTGTCTGCCAAACGCTGTTCATCTCTCAACATCAAGACACAACAATGACTATGTTTATATTCCCATATTAACCCGATTAAGACAATACTCTGAATAAGACAGTGCCATGTAAACAGCATGTTCTGATGCCCTTCACCTGAATACGCTCATAGTGACTATGACCGACTCAGAGGAAGCAATAATCGAGTATTCTGAGGTGAGTCTCATTCTTGATGAAGTGTATTGTAGACATGTAAACTAAATAGATTAACGGTGCAGACACTTAGTAAACGTGCTTCTCAGAGCGGACGTTAGCATAATGCAATCATAACTTGTCGATAATGGTGAAGCATCTACCTCTATCCAGCACTCGTAGTCCCTGGTTTGCAGGTGTTTCAGGCGTCTCCAGTGAAGCAGTGCAGTGTTTGCAGAGCCAGGTCAATATGGAAGAACTCAAAACAGACACAATCTGAATCTTCCAGTCCGACCAGGTGAAGGACAAGGACAGTTTGGAAGGTCTCTGAAGCAACACAAAGTCAGTCGTTGTGTTTCCATCCAAAATGTATTGTAAATTGTAACCGAATTTTCAGAAATATCGGCAAAAGAAAAATGCGAAGAAAAAAAAGGCCTAGAACCGCCCCTGACAGGCGGTCTAGACCTTCATTCAAATTGTGTCTAAATGTGTGCTGTGTATTTACCTTGTGTCTAAATGTGTGCTGTGTATTTACCTTGTGTCTAAATGTGTGCTGTGTATTTACCTTGTGTCTAAATGTGTGCTGTGTATTTGCCTTGTGTCTAAATGTGTGCTGTGTATTTACCTTGTGTCTAAATGTGTGCTGTGTATTTACCTTGTGTCTAAATGTGTGCTGTGTATTTACCTGACATATTATTCAGTGTATGCCCACATGCCTCGGGCAGCTTCGGGCAGCCTCCGTTTCCTCATCCGGGTTCTGTGAATCCAACAGAGGCAGATTCCTCCTCTGTTCTCGGCCGTGCAGCGCTTGTTCGTCCCTGGCCTCTCTCTCTTCTCGTCCGCTTTTCAATTTCGATTAGCTCTTCATCCGTTGTTGTAAACAAGTCGATAATCGCGGGAAATTGGCCCAGGTGCGTACTGCGTAGTGATTCCTGGTAGACAATAAATAGCCAGCAGGAAACTTCAGCGGGACTTGGATTCACAGACCCCGGATGAGGAAACCGAGGCTGCCCGAGGCAGCCTGGAGGAGACTAGACGGATTCACGTTCATTTATGAACGAGATATTATGAGGATATGAACGGCTAGAGTATGTTGCAGAAAATATGTTATTTACAGTGTGTACTACGTATGCCCCGTTTTCGCCCGTTTTGGCCAGTTCGGACTATACTCGGACCTGAATATCTTCTATGGCGATCAGAATGAAACCAAAGTTCTGTGGGTGAGTGAAACATCATATTTTAAGCTGGAATTAAGGTCCGGGGTGTAAAAAAACTGAATTCTCCTTTAACAGAAGTGATACTGCTAACCTTGATACAATCACTGGAGTGGAACTCTCTGTCTGTAATGAGGGGTCGACTAATCAACGAACTTGCTTATTGTCTTGTGCATCTATTTTTTTTCTTATTATTATTATTTTATTACTTTATCCGTCTTTATCCATCTTCTTTGACAGTACTGTCCAGACTCCAGATCAATGTTGTGTCCATCTGGTCAAATGTCTGAGCTGCCCTGTTCTTCTTCTTGTTTGTCACAATTGTTGTTTGTCACAATTGTTCGTTCAAATCTAAGAAACCAAATGGAAAAAAGAGAGGGAGAGATTGAAAGAGAGGTGAACCGAGAGACAATGGAGGATTCGCTTAAACTGTTTCCACTGCACTTAGGTCGCGTGTGTTGACGTTTTATACATACGCCAACTTTTCAACCTCGCCCATGCATAAAAATGTGTTTGCAATATTTTGAATTTTCCAGTGTTTCTACTCAGGGTTTTTATTATGCGCAAATTCAAAACTGGCTTAAAAGCAGGTGGATGAAAAGCGACCTACAGTACTAGTGTGTGAAGCAGCCGTGTGCAGATGTTTGGAGACAGAGTGTAGTCAGCTGTGTGCAGATGTTTGGAGGCAGACAGTAGTGTGTGAAGCAGCTGTGTGCAGATGTTTGGAGGCAGACTGTGTGAAGCAGCTGTGTGCAGATGTTTGGAGGCAGACAGTAGTGTGTGAAGCAGCTGTGTGCAGATGTTTGGAGGCAGACAGTAGTGTGCGAAGCAGCTGTGTGCAGATGTTTGGAGGCAGACAGTAGTGTGTGAAGCAGCTGTGTGCAGATGTTTGGAGGCAGACAGTAGTGTGCGAAGCAGCTGTGTGCAGATGTTTGGAGACAGACTGTAGTGAAGCAGCTGTGTGCAGATGTTTGGAGGCAGACAGTAGTGTGTGAAGCAGCTGTGTGCAGATGTTTGGAGACAGACTGTAGTGAAGCAGCTGTGTGCAGATGTTTGGAGACAGACTGTAGTGAAGCAGCTGTGTGCAGATGTTTGGAGGCAGACAGTAGTGTGTGAAGCAGCTGTGTGCAGATGTTTGGAGGCAGACAGTAGTGTGTGAAGCAGCTGTGTGCAGATGTTTGGAGGCAGACAGTAGTGTGTGAAGCAGCTGTGTGCAGATGTTTGGAGGCAGACAGTAGTGTGTGAAGCAGCTGTGTGCAGATGTTTGGAGGCAGACTGTGTGAAGCAGCTGTGTGCAGATGTTTGGAGGCAGACAGTAGTGTGTGAAGCAGCTGTGTGCAGATGTTTGGAGGCAGACTGTGTGAAGCAGCTGTGTGCAGATGTTTGGAGGCAGACAGTAGTGTGTGAAGCAGCTGTGTGCAGATGTTTGGAGGCAGACAGTAGTGTGTGAAGCAGCTGTGTGCAGATGTTTGGAGACAGACTGTAGTGAAGCAGCTGTGTGCAGATGTTTGGAGGCAGACTGTAGTGAAGCAGCTGTGTGCAGATGTTTGGAGGCAGACAGTAGTGTGTGAAGCAGCTGTGTGCAGATGTTTGGAGGCAGACTGTGTGAAGCAGCTGTGTGCAGATGTTTGGAGGCAGACTGTAGTGTGCGAAGCAGCTGTGTGCAGATGTTTGGAGACAGACTGTAGTGAAGCAGCTGTGTGCAGATGTTTGGAGACAGACTGTAGTGAAGCAGCTGTGTGCAGATGTTTGGAGGCAGACAGTAGTGTGCGAAGCAGCTGTATGCAGATGTTTGGAGGCAGACAGTAGTGTGTGAAGCAGCTGTGTGCAGATGTTTGGAGGCAGACAGTAGTGTGCGAAGCAGCTGTGTGCAGATGTTTGGAGGCAGACAGTAGTGTGTGAAGCAGCTGTGTGCAGATGTTTGGAGGCAGACAGTAGTGTGCGAAGCAGCTGTGTGCAGATGTTTGGAGACAGACTGTAGTGAAGCAGCTGTGTGCAGATGTTTGGAGGCAGACAGTAGTGTGCGAAGCAGCTGTGTGCAGATGTTTGGAGACAGACTGTAGTGAAGCAGCTGTGTGCAGATGTTTGGAGACAGACTGTAGTGAAGCAGCTGTGTGCAGATGTTTGGAGGCAGACAGTAGTGTGTGAAGCAGCTGTGTGCAGATGTTTGGAGGCAGACTGTGTGAAGCAGCTGTGTGCAGATGTTTGGAGGCAGACAGTAGTGTGTGAAGCAGCTGTGTGCAGATGTTTGGAGGCAGACTGTGTGAAGCAGCTGTGTGCAGATGTTTGGAGGCAGACAGTAGTGTGTGAAGCAGCTGTGTGCAGATGTTTGGAGGCAGACAGTAGTGTGCGAAGCAGCTGTGTGCAGATGTTTGGAGGCAGACTGTGTGAAGCAGCTGTGTGCAGATGTTTGGAGGCAGACAGTAGTGTGTGAAGCAGCTGTGTGCAGATGTTTGGAGGCAGACTGTGTGAAGCAGCTGTGTGCAGATGTTTGGAGGCAGACAGTAGTGTGTGAAGCAGCTGTGTGCAGATGTTTGGAGGCAGACTGTGTGAAGCAGCTGTGTGCAGATGTTTGGAGGCAGACTGTGTGAAGCAGCTGTGTGCAGATGTTTGGAGGCAGACAGTAGTGTGTGAAGCAGCTGTGTGCAGATGTTTGGAGGCAGACAGTAGTGTGTGAAGCAGCTGTGTGCAGATGTTTGGAGGCAGACTGTGTGAAGCAGCTGTGTGCAGATGTTTGGAGGCAGACAGTAGTGTGTGAAGCAGCTGTGTGCAGATGTTTGGAGGCAGACAGTAGTGTGTGAAGCAGCTGTGTGCAGATGTTTGGAGGCAGACAGTAGTGTGTGAAGCAGCTGTGTGCAGATGTTTGGAGGCAGACAGTAGTGTGTGAAGCAGCTGTGTGCAGATGTTTGGAGGCAGACTGTAGTGTGTGAAGCAGCTGTGTGCAGATGTTTGGAGGCAGACTGTGGTTGTTTTTGAAGATGTTTGATCTCTTTCTGTCCATAGCGATAAGCCCGCTTCTGCTCTGGAGCCCAGCCAATCAGCAGCCTGCTAGTAAACAGCATGTGGTGGTGGGGGTGGTTTGGGAGGGGTGGTTGGTTAAGAGAGCCACATAGGGGCTGAGAAAGCTCTTTCATCACCCGGCAGAGGAGAGCCCTATAGCTGCTTGATCAGATTTTAGCTAGATTTTTTATGAAGTTTTTTCAGACCCCACCCTCCCCCTCTCCCCAATAGAATACAGGGATGACATTTTTTTACCCACAAGTCCCTGCACTTCCTGCTACTTCCTTCCCTTCCTGTGGGAAACGGCAATGGGATTGTTGTGTGGGAATTCAATGCATGAAATAAGGTCTGTGGTGAACAAGAGTTTATGAAAATGCAAAGTTTGTGTTCCGCAAGATCATCTTCAAAAATTACGAGCACTTTCATGACTTTTGAAGCGCAAGTGTTATTTTTTTAAATCGCAATTCTCAGAAAACGCTTCAAAAGTCATAAAAGCCGTTTCATAAACTTTTGTTAACCACAGGCCTTACTGTATTACTGTAATTCAGGCGTTTAACCAAAATCCCCATCCAAAAATCCCATTGATTTTAGACAAAGGAACCGGAAGTGCACTGACTTTTGGGTTGGCCTAGCGGCGTTCTGATCTTTCCGGGTAGACGATGCTACACTACAAGAGTCCCATATCCGTACATAGACTTGCCTGCGACTCTCGCTCCCAAGCTGTCTAAATCAGCCATACGCACGTATTCACAAGTGTCACAGAAACATTTCAAAGCCACCTACTAGAGCAGAAGGGTTCATAGCTTTCTCAACGGAGGGGTTTGAAAGCTCGACGCTGCTCATAAATGCCTCTTTTTATCCGAATTCTGTGCTGGTGATATAATTTTTTCCGGGTTAGAGCTCCCAGCCGTCGCAGCACTCAACAGCGCCACTCTGGCCGAAAGGGGGAATTGTACTTGGCCAATTCCCCCTGCTGTCCCAGCCATTGCTCCACCCCCTTTGCTGATCTGGGGAGAGTTGTAGACTAGCACATGCTTCCTCCGATACATGTGCAGTCCCCAACAACCGCTTCCTTTCACCCGACAGCGAGGAGTTTCACCGGCAGGACATAGTGCGTGGGAGGATCACGCTATTCCCCCCAGTTCAGCCCCTATAATCTTTTGCTAATCAGGTGAGGTAATCATTGTGGCTCATGTTTATGGATGTGATACATTAACTGTATTTTCCCCAAATAATGTACATGTTATCACTTTATCAGAGCACTATAGACGGTTTTCACAACCCCACAGCACTTCCTTTTTCTCAGCTTCTTCTTCAGTGTTTTATGGCGGTTGGCATCCTTAAATGTTGCATTACTGCCACCTGAATTGTATCAGCTTCACAGTGCTAACTATTATTAACTATTAACTACTATGGCAGAAGGGAGTAGAATGGTCTTTTGGAATCTGTACATATTGCAACAAATGTATACAGTATGTATTGTAATATTGAAGTGTGCCTTTATTACTTTCAAACTAGTAATAATGTTTTAATAACCACTACTGCCTGATGTAAACCAAAGTGCCCTTCTGGGACATGTATTAAAAATCATTGATTGATTGATTGATTGACAGTGTCCACTTTCTCAGCTGTTCAGGGGAAAACACTGACATACTTCTATTTATATTGGTTTATTTTTGATATATAAACATTTAAATGTAAAGATAGGCCAATGTGTGCAATAACGTACTGATAGTCAGCTTATACTCTGTAACATGTAGCTTTTATTAGCCTCTCAGGCTAGCTCCGGACAAGCTCCAGACAACAACGCTTCCTACTATGTGCACATCTTTCTGACAGGGGTGGTTGTTATGGCAACTATCAACAACAATTACTAACTACTACAAGACATAAAGACCGAAATAGGCTAACTTGTTAATGTGTCTGTTGGAGACACGGCCTAATGTTAACATGTAATATGAGCCGAATATCAGCCTGCGCTCAGCTATGTATACAGGAAGTAAACCGGATATTCAGGTGGGTTGTGACAGCTGTTATTGTTGTCAAGTTAAAAGCGTCTATAAAGACTACTCATTCATAGGATGAATGGCCGCCAAATGGCCGCCCATCAGTGACAGGGGAGTGTCTGGGCTCCTGAGAATCAACCTGTTTTAAGTCTAAATCTATGTTTTTATGAGCTTTTAGAGATTTTAACTTGATGTGCCTCCGAACATCTACTAACAAGCTGAAGGATCATACAACCGAAAGCTTTGGATGGCTTTTGCATCTGATGATATTTGGTGGATTCAACTTTTCCCCAGCAACTCTGTTGAGCTGAGACACTAACCAGGGTGTGGCTACCAGCTAGCTCCACTAGGCTAGCCCAGGCTTCTGGAGCTACCAGCTACCACCACCAGCTAGCTTCTGGAGCTACCAGCTACACCACCAGCTAGCTTCTGGAGCTACCAGCAGGTAACAACAGTGTGGTTTGTCTGTAACCTGGATCTGTTGTGAACTTGGCACCGTGATGGATACGGACTCTTCTGGAAATGGATCGGCTGCCAAACGTGTGCATTCACGAATAAAACCAGTGGTATACAAGACAACTGATGGCCAGGTTATAGTGGAAGATGAGTTGCTCAACTTCTTGGCTATAAAAATCAAGACCTTAAGCCAGGATGATATTGTGTTGCTGGCTGCAAACACATTTGACTCTGAAGAGATAGATTCCTCAAAGAAAGTTTTGTTTGAAGTCTGCTCTGCTACTACGCAGCGAAACATTGGTCACAAAGGGCAACACAAAAATGCCAATAATATAAAACTCTGCCTTAAGGTGTTGAATGAATGTGGGGAGGACATCCCCCGATTTGTTTCCCACTACCTGGATGATCTACCACCAGTGTCTTATACCAGCATGGATGTGTCATGCCTACTCAGGAGAATGGAGCAGCTATACTCCGAGGTCTGCACACTGAAACATGTATCGCTACGGCAGGCTGACATATGTGAGAGTTTTCGGGCTGATACAGTGGACATCAATGCCCGACTGCGTGCTCTGGAGCGTCCTGTTGCTTCAGACCCAGCTCGACATGATGACCAGGCCGCTGCCCAGACTGAAGCCCCACCGGGGGCTGCTGTTCCACCGGGGACTGCACCGGACCTGTGTGCCGAAGTGAGTGGAGTATCAACGCCAGCGGGGAGTCCGGACGTGCCATCGGATGTCCCATGGAATGTTGTGGTAAAAAACGGGCTGCGTCGCCAGGGGCCGGCGAACGCAGTGGCTAAACCAGAGTCACGTCCTCCTGTTACAGCTGGACGGGGGAAGAAACCTGGCTCTACGGCTGCGGTCGTTAACGGAGCTGTGAGTTCTATCGGACGGGTGAAGAAACCTGTCGCCACGGCTATTGTCGGAACTGGGGTTACGAGTACCATCAAGATAATTAAGACCAAATTAGTGAGTGTGTTTGCCACCAAATTCCACCCTGATCTGGATGCCTTAACATTATCTGATTATCTTAAAGATCAACTTGGCCGTGAAGTCACTTGTCTTAAGATTGATACAAAAAACAGTAGATTTGGCTCATTTAAAATATCTGCAGAATGTAATGAGATCAGTGAAATGTACAGTCCCGCTATCTGGCCAGAGGGAGCATTTGTTCGGCGCTACTATGAGCCGCGCAAGTCTGGAGTTGTCGGATCCAATTTGCGTGCTGTAGTGGGGTCAACCCCTCAGAACTATATGCCCCGATCATGAAGATTGTCTCATACAATGCACGTGGCCTTCGTGTAGGTCACAGTGCTGCTGACAAAGCAAGACGCTTGGTTGTTGACTCTCTTTTGGAAGAGTGCGACATAATGTGCCTACAGGAGACATGGCTCTCTAAGCAAGACCTGGACAAACTGAACTCTATACATGTACACTTTCATGGTGCTGGGGAGTCCACCACTGATCTCAGCTCAAAAATTAATCGGGGTAGAATACCTGGTGGTGTGGCAATATTGTGGAACTCTAAATATGACACAATTGTGAAAGTAATCAGACTAAATGTTGATTGGGCCATTGCAATAGAAATAACCTGTGATGGCAAGACATTTACAATTATGAATATCTACACACCCTATGAGTCATTACAATCTGAAGATGAATTTCTGAACAGACTAGCATTTGTTCAGTCCTTCATTCAGGTCAATGACTCTACTTGTGTGTTTGCTATAGGTGATTTTAATGCTGATATTTCAGATAACAATTCTATGTTTGCTAAGCACCTGTCTCAGTTCTGTATAGATTCTAACATAATCCTATCTAGTAAAATTCTGTTGCCTGACAATACTTTTACTTTTATTAGTGATGCGTGGCACACTACGTCATGGCTTGACCATTGTCTAAGTACGGCTGATGCTCATGCCTGTATAGATAACATAGAGGTGTGCTATGGGCTGGCCACCTCGGATCATATGCCTATAGTAATGAATCTTAATTTTGTTAATGTACCCACCTCAATCAATATTGATATTGGTAATAATCCAGGGAAGATAGATTGGTCAAAACTTACCAGTGAGGATATTGAATGTTACTCCTCTCTATCTGACAACCTGTTTGATAATATTGTCCTGCCAAAGGATGCTCTGCATTGTGTTAATTTGAACTGTAAAAACCCTCATCATGGCATCAAACTCTGTTTAATGTACGACAACATTGTTGATGCTCTTAATGCCTCTGGTAGGCAGTTCTGTAAACGAGGGGCAAAAAAGGGGCACAACATTAAGCCTGGTTGGCATGTATTTGTGGCTGAGCATCATGTGGCGGCCAGGGCAGCATTTAAACGCTGGAATGACTCAGGTAGGCCTAGACAAGGTTCATTGTTTGAGGAGAAGAAACTCACCAATGCAAAATTTAAATGTGCAGTTCGATCTGTTAAAAGACAGGAGAACACTCTGAGAGCAGACTCCCTTGCTAGTAAGCTGCAAAGCAAAGATCTTTATGACTTTTGGAAAGAGGTCAAAGTCATGAACAACAGTAAAACATCCCTACCTGCTAACATCGAGGGTGCATGTGGCCCAGTTGAGATAGCTGAGGTGTGGCGAGAACACTATTACAAGTCATTCAACTGTGTCAATGGTGGTTCTGTGGCAGTTGATCATGTTGACCCATCTGAAAATGTACTGATCAGGTCTGATGATGTGGTTGATGCCATTAGGATGCTAGATAACAACAAGGCATGTGGCATTGATCACATCACAGCTGAACACCTCAAATATGCAAGCAATAAAATCTGCCCTCTACTGGCCATGTGTTTTACAGGACTGTTGGGTCATGGTGTCCTTCCAGAGTCCATCACCTCTGTACAATTAGTGCCTGTCCTTAAAGACAAGGCAGGTAAACTAAACAGCATTGATAACTATAGACCTATCGCTCTGGCCAGTATCCTTTCCAAAGTATTGGAAAGAATCCTGCTTGTACGTCTTGAAATGTTTGTCTTGACTGCAGATAACCAGTTCGGTTTTAAAAAGAAACATGGCACAGACTTATGCATCTTTGCACTTAAAGAAATGATTGCCAACTCCACTGTCTTCCTTTGCTTTATTGATGCTTCTCGAGCTTTTGACAGGATTAATCATGCCAAACTGTTTCAGAAGCTGCTTGATAGAGGCATTCCTAAGCACATTGTGCGTATACTGGTGTTTTGGTACGCAAATCAGCAAATGCAGGTTAAATGGGGTAATGTGACATCTTCCCATTTTTCAGTTAGCAATGGGGTCCGGCAAGGGGGGATTTTATCTCCCATTTTATTCAACGTTTACATGGATGATCTATCTAGTGAATTAAATAAGTGCAATACGGGCTGTCTTATGGGTAACTCTATCATCAATCACCTTATGTACGCTGATGACCTGGTCATTCTGAGTCCATACAGTGGAGGGCTACAGCAACTATTGAAAGTGTGCTCAAATTATGGCAATGAACATGACATAATTTACAATGCAAAAAAGAGTAGTGTCATGATAGTGAGAAGCCAGGAGGACAAGAAATTGGCCTTCCCAGCCTTTCACCTATCTGACAGTCATCTTTCTGTATGCCAGGAAATTAAGTACCTTGGCCACATCTTCACAGATAATCTCCATGATGATAGAGATATCTATAGACAGTGCCGCAAACTTTATGCTCAGGCTAATATGTTGCTTCGCAGGTTCAGTATTTGTTCTGGTCCTGTCAAGTGTGCACTTTTTAAAGCTTTCTGCACTCCCATGTATACAGCTTTCTTATGGTGCACATATAAGAAAGGTAGCATGCGGAGGCTTAAGGTGGCCTACAATGATGCCCTGAGGATTCTACTTGGGGTCCCTAGGTGGCATAGTGCCAGTCACTTGTTTGTGACGTGTGGAATCCACATATGTGAGGCTCTCTTAAGGCATTCTATGTATGGATTCATGTCTCGCCTGGATAAGTCCCAGAACAGCATTATTGAGGATATAGTCAATCCTGGTAAGAGCTGTCTTCGGTTCTCGTCCAGGCTGCGTAAACACTGGAGAGTCAGCCTCTATTTATGATCTTATGTTTGTTGTTTTTCTCTCTCTCTTTTTTTTTTAACTGTATAATTTGTTGTGTGATGTTGATAATATGTATGTACTCTATGGACCCCCTGTGTGTCTGGAATAAAGTTTGAATTGAATTGAAAATACCAACCACTGGAAAACCTCACTGTCCAACATCCAAACAGCAATGTCTTCAACATCTCTAACAGCTTTTAAGGTGCAGCTAAAGAAGGTGCTGTTATCCGATGATAATATGCTATATGCTTGGCTCAGGATGGTTTATTTGATATGTTTCTCTTGTACAGTATGATCTGCTCATGATGGGAGAGGACTCTGTACAAGCCCTCCAATTCAATTCAATTAATTTATTAAAGAAAGAGTTTCGCAGAGACAGGTCTGAAATGCACTCTTCTTAACAACAAAGATTAAAAATGGACAAAGTGTACATACTGTAGGCTGAAAACTAAACAAGGATAAACAATTTAACTAAGTAAGTGATTCACATATCAAGCCTCAACATGGAGATGGTGACGGTCAGACAGTTTTCACTTCTTTATCATTATAGAGTCTGACTGCAGTGTGTAGGAAGGACTGCTGGAGGCGCTTGGTCCTGGCAGGCGGCATGGTTACCCCGCTAGCCGGGCGCTTCTCGCTCATACTGAGCACATTAGCGCCCAGCGAACGTCACGCATTTCCCATCAAACACTGCTGCAGGCAATAATAAAAAAGTTAACTTGGAGTGCGATCCTCTTCTCTTTTTATCCCATCAAACACTGTGCCATTTTCACGTCTAGGTCTAAATGCCAGCTCCTACCTGAGTCTTCACGTGAAGTGAAGACGCTATCCGATGCAAAACATCCTCTTATTTTAATGATATATAGTTGTTGGATCCAAATTGTTGCATAAAATCCACTTTTCTGTCTTTCAAAAACCGAAAAGCATTTATCTGGAGCACCGCTTCTTCTTCTTCTCTGATCTGAAGCAACCCGGACCAAC
Source organism: Poromitra crassiceps (assembly GCF_964638095.1). Classification (NCBI taxonomy): domain Eukaryota; kingdom Metazoa; phylum Chordata; class Actinopteri; order Beryciformes; family Melamphaidae; genus Poromitra; species Poromitra crassiceps. Next base: position 15,528,978 of record NC_139624.1, read on the forward strand.
GACTCACTGTTTACTCACTAATGCCCCCCACACTTCCGCAATGGTATTGCACCTTTTTCGTTGTTTGCTTGGCACAAATGCAGAAATGTAGGTGCAATACCATTTCGGAAGTGTGGGGGGCATTGGTGAGTAAACAGTGAGTCGTTGTTCCGGGTTGCTCGAGGTGCTCCAGATAAATGCTTTGCGGTTTTTGAAAGACAGAAAAGTGGATTTTATGCAACAATTTGGATGCAACAACTATATGTCATTAAAAGAAGAGGATGTTTTGCATCGGATAGCGTCTTCACTTCACGTGAAGACTCAGGTAGGAGCTGGCATTTAGACCTAGACGTGAAAATGGCACAGTGTTTGATGGGAAATGCGTGACGATCGCCGGGCGCTAATGTGCTCAGTATGAGCGAGAAGCGCCCGGCTAGCGGGGTAGGCGGCATGGAGAGGGCGGTGCTGTTTCTCATTTGCCTCCCAGTACATTGCAGTCTGGTTGGAGGGAGAAGATCATGTAATGGATGAGATGGACTCATCATCTCTTTTAGTAAAGTGATTGCAGCTTCCTCCCTACGATTCTTTAGAGATGGGAGGTGGGGGAGCGGCTGCGTGCCACGTCTGGAGATGATCTTAAGTGCCCTGACATTGCACTCGCTCTAACTCCTCCTCCTGTCCTTTGCTGCATCCAACCAGGAGGACATGTCCATACTCCAGCACTGATCTGATAAGGGCAAAGTCAATCAGTAGGAGGTCATCGACTGACATGCTTGTTCTGGCCAGCACTCTCAGCAGATAGAGACGCTTTGATGCCTTGAGCACCATGTCCTGGACTTGGTGAGAACCAACATTCCCTCCAACATTCCCTTCTCTCATTGCACTATTCCCCATTCTCTGCTTGCAGTTTTCTTTTTATGCTGCTAACTAAACTAAACTACTAAACTAAAAACTACATTTCCCACAAGGAGCTGGGGCTGCCTGCCAACAACCCCCCCGCCCACACCCCTGCACACACACATACCTGCACACACACATACACGCACGCGCGCGCGCGCGCGCGCACACACACACACACACACACACACACACACACACACACACACACACACACACACACACACACACACACACACACACACCCCTCCTCAGTTTGGGGTTGTTGAAGTTAATGGAGAGTGAAACACACAACAAGCAGAAGCTGTTTGATCCAAACACCAGACTTCACCCTCAACGGTTGTAATGTGAGACCCATCACACACACACACACACACACACACACACACACACACACACACACACACACACACACACACACACACACACACACACACACACACACACACACACACACACACACACACACACACACACACACACACACACACAGCAGCAGCAGTGCACCTGGACAGTCTTGATGTAAACAGTGTTGTGATCTGTGACCTCCAGTGTATTTAGTCATTTTTCAGATATTTTTATAGACATGTTTCTGAGTCTTGTCCTCACTGTTCACTTCCCCCCGTATAAATAACTTCATGTTGTGCTCAAGTTCCAAAAGTGAGTTGCTAAATGGGATGATTACGTACAGTATAGGCCTATGGACTATTAGTGGAACTAGAGTTACACGTAGGCTATGTATGACGATTCGATTCGGACTCAGTACAAGCTAGCAACTAACTTGCTATATCTGGTAGGCCTACTGTCACATTGTTCATTTTTCCAAGACGGAGGTTGGGGCTTGGTGAGGAAGAGGAGGATAGATGAAAGGAGGAGAGGGGAGGAAGAACAGAGGAGTGAAGGTGAAGAGTTAGGGTGGGACACCAGCTGGTCTCTCTTCCACTAAAACCACTCCAACCCCAAACTGCTCGTCTCTCCCTTCATCATCTGCCTCCTGCCACCACTCCCCTCCTCTCTCCCCCTCTCCTCCTTATCACTCAGACCCTCAAACAGCCTCTCTGCTCCTTACAGACCCTTTCTCCTCTCCCCTCCTCTCATCTCCTCTCCCCCTCTCCTCTCCCCCTCTCCTTCTCTCCCCTCCTCTCCCCCTCTCCCTCCTCTACTTCTCTCCCCTCCTCTCCTCTCCCCCTCTCCTTCTCTCCCCTCCTCTCCTCTCCCCCTCTCCTTCTCTCCCCTCCTCTCCTCTCCCCCTCTCCTTCTCTCCCCTCCTCTCCTTCTCTCCCCTCCTCTCCTCTCCCCCTCTCCTTCTCTCCCCCACTCCCCTCCTCTCCCCCTCTGCCCTCCTCTCCTCCTCTCCTCTCCCCCTCTCCTTCTCTCCCCTCCCCTCCTCTCCTTCTCTCCCCTCCTCTCCTTCTCTCCCCTCCTCTCCTCTCCCCCACTCCCCTCCTCTCCCCCTCTGCCCTCCTCTCCTTCTCTCCCCTCCTCTCCTCTCCCCCTCTCCTTCTCTCCCCTCCCCTCCTCTCCTCTCCCCCTCTCCTCCTCTCCCCTCCTCTCCTCTCCTCTCCCCCTCTCCTTCTCTCCCCACCTCTGTCCCCTCCTCTCCTTCTCTCCCCTCCTCTCCTCTCCCCCTCTGCCCTCCTCTCCCCCTCTGCCCTCCTCTCCTTCTCTCCCCTCCTCTGCTCTCCTCCTCTCCCGTCTCTCCCCTCCTCTGCTCTCCTTCTCTCCCCTCCTTAGGCTGCGTGTCCACTTAGCTTCTTTTTCTCAGCTCCAGCGCCCGTTCCTCATTAAAAGCAACAGGAAGGGTCCACAAGGTGCAGAGAAGGCAGCTACTCCAGAAAGACGCTGCAGCCGACGGCTTTTCCTTCAGAGCGTGGCGTGCGCAGGCCTTTTAGACTGGGGTGGCCCAGGTGGGGCACAGACTCAAGCAAGGGTGGCAGTGAGTGCGGCATGTAGGAAGGATGTAGAAAGGTTTTCCCTCGCCAACATTTTGCAAAGGTTTGGTGCGTTATCGAGCCTCCTTCCCAATGTCGCTAGAATGACATGCTTGGTAGCAATGGATGCCTTATAGGTCTTCTACAGTCGTTTCATAAGATACCAGTATGTTCACTCTGCCTCTGTAAAGCCGTTTTCACACATGCGCTTTTTACCGTTAAATGACCGGAAAGCGGTCTAATGCCTTGGAGTGTGAAAGTTGTTTTCCGGTATAAGCGCGAGCCCGTCATCGCGGACTTTTCACCAGTTTCGAGCCAGTCAGAAGAGCGGTATGCCGCGATAAGGGACACAAGTGTGAAACGGGTCCAGTCATTTGCCGGTCCTTCTCTCATGGGCGAGGTGTACACACGTTGCTTAACGTTCACTTCCAGCCTGCATCATCTAATCATTCGCGCACATCAAAGCAAACTACTTCCACATTTCGCTTCGTGCATTCGCTTTCTCTACATACATACAAGCGTTGGGCGGCTTGCAAGCCGCTGCCATTCTCGCTGTCTGTCCTGTGTCGTGCTGCTGCGAAGTGCAGAGGACTGAAGGACTGGCCTCTCTCGAGCAGAGAGGGGAGGGGGGAAATCGGCTGTGTTTATTACGCTCGCTTGACGCTGCCTGGATACTACTCTGCACTGCAGCCCATGAGCGAATGTGAAGGATAACATACTCTTAAGTCAAACGAGTGTGATTTATTGTGTGACAAGCAAACTTATTTCACCATCTGAGTTTTGCCGACCCCCAAAATAAGCCCCCCCCCCCCCCCCCAACATACAGGCTATTTGACGACTATATTCACACATGCAGCGCTCAGGTGTGAAGGGAAATTCCGGGAAATGGCCGATATTGATTTACAGGTAATTTCCCTGTAAGCATGTGTGAAAACGGCTTAAGACAGTCATGTCGGCCACAGATGCCAGCACCCTCAGGATTTTGGGGTGGCACCTGGGGTGGCCGATCAGATGCCGCCAGACAGTGCCGCCACTGGCCACTAGAGAGGAGCACTTTCACTTTCAAAAGCTGAGAAATGTTCAACTTTTCAGAAAAGCGCTGGGTGATGTGAACAACTTTTTCCAGCAGGGTGATGGAGAAAAAAGGACATTGTAGCCTAATCACTGAATTGACATGACTGTTACGTTACGTTACGTTACGTTACGTTACGTTACGTTACGTTACGTTACGTTACGTTACGTTACGTTACGTTACGTTACGTTACGTTACGTTAACCAGGTGGTTAGTGGGGCTGGGAAGCTAGCAGCAGGCGTTATCATCCACTTCCCCTCACAAAAAAGCACTCCAAAAAGATGCTGACAAACGCTATGTCGACACACAGCCTTATTGGCATGAATGTCACAACAATATTGCCAAAGCAGCAAAAATCAATAAAACAAAATATGTAATACACCATCGTATTATTGGTGTTGTTATTATTTAAATTATATAGGCTACATTAAATAATATGTATATAAAACACAAATATATTTATTTCACTCTCTCTCTCCCTCTCGCTTTGTGTGTGTCTCTGAATTCATTTCCAAGGGGCTTTATTGGCATGGGAAACATACGTTTAAATTGCCAAAGTAACTTAGCAAGTGTGAAATAAAAACAATTGTGTGTAACGTACAATTAAAGATCTGCTAGAATAAAGAGCTGAGTACCATAGCAACATTAAAATATCTATAGTAGGTCAAATTAACTTACAAATACAAACATACACATTGTGCTTTTGCTGTTAAAAGAAATATGCAGGTAAATAAGGATAACTTAAAAAATAGAAACACGTGGACATTGCAGTAAAAAAAAATACAAATAGTTAGAACTGTGTAAACACTGTCTTTTGTGTGTGTGTGTGTGTGTGTGTGTGTGTGTGTGTGTGTGTGTGTGTGTCTGTCTCTCTCGCTGTCTCTCTCAGCAGAGGCAGAAGCTGATGCTGACAGTGTTTTGCTCCCACCTAGTGTCCGTTCAGGAGCGCTGCACTCCCCAGCAGAACCATGTACCCCTCACTGCAGTGTGCAGTGTGCAGGTGTAGTCCCGTTGGACTACACCCACTTTTTTCGGAAAGGTGTGTGTGTGTGTGTGTGTGGGGGGGGGGGGGGGCATATTTCCCTTCCCGACCCATCTCAATTTGACCTGGGGTGATGCTAAATACCCATAAGCTGGATGTCAATCTGGATCATCACTGATGACATCATTCACAGATGACCTCACAATTGCTCGAAAGGACATCAATGAGGAGGGACTGATGACATAATCAGTGATGTCATAAATCCTTCCCTGCAGAGGCTATGAGTAGGACCGGTAGAACTAGCAGTAGGAAATGGCCAAGCTAAGTGGTGAAAGAAAATCATTGTGGCAACAAGTGTGTGAAGAGTATGAAGCCGGGCCACCCAGTCCTCCATCGCTGAGCACGCCACTGTCCACGTCCAAGGCCAGTGAACACCCCCAGACCTTCTCTGGACTCACCACGGCTACGGTGTTTGTGGATGATGACGCTCTGGGGAATGCTGACCCTCTTCCCTGCCACCCGGCTCTTGCTGGTTCCAACTCTGTCTTGGAAAAACCTCCCTCAATTCAGAAGCGACCATCGACTTCTGAACATACGTCCCCCCCTCCTCCACTCCATGAAAGTCCTGTCACAAGGTTCTTGGAGGAGAGTGTGTTTCCTGTGTTGCTTCCCGGCCTGGAGGCCATGCTCAGAGAGGCGCAGAAGCAGCGCTGCTTCCAAACGACAAGAACAGTGTTTGTGCCCTGTGACTTCCTAACACAGTGGCTGTACAACCACAACCCGTGCCGGAGGGGACAGGGCCCCGTGGACTTCCATGCCATCCCGTTTGTCCACGACTGGCTCAGCGTCCATCCTCGGCCGCCCATCCCTCTGTTCCTGTTACTGACAGAGGAGCAGGCTGCTCTGCTCATCCAGGCGTTCTGGAGGGGATCCAGGATCAGGGCGCGTCCAGATGTGCAGGAGCTGCGTCTGTGGCAGAAAGAACTGAGAGAACCACGTAGACCATGATGAACCATGAGAACGGCATATATATACTGTAGGTTTGGATTTAACATAGACCCACACATTACGTGTGGGGGGGTCTGGGCGTCCTCGCTCAGATTTCTTTCAGCGTCAAATACTTCATCCCCTGCATTCTGGTGACTTCTTTATACACCAATTTGTACCTTTTCTGCATCAATTTAGTGTGGAAATGGCTTTCTTTATCTAAGGGAAAAAACTAAATCCACCATGCACCAGGTGACAATTAAAAATATAATGGAATATAATGCAGTAAGGCTCTCAAGCATTTTGTATTGCTTTAAAATGATGTATTGTCCCGTACATCCTACTACTATGGCTGTGTGTGTCTCTGCCTGTCTGTCCGTTTGTCCGGATTTGCAAGTTGCTCCAATCGCTTCCAAAATGTAATATTAAGTGGATTGAATTACTTGCAGGTACTATACTACCCCAACCTTCATCGCTTCATATTGGTTCTCCCATATATATATATATATATATATATATATATATATATATATATATATATATATATATATATATATATATATATATATATTTAACAGTGGTGGCTGGTGAGCTTGAAAGCAAGGGAGGAAACTCCCAAGGGAGGATTTTTTTCCCTTTTGCAGTTTGAAGACAGATTTAGAGGAATATCTCATTTTAAATTAGCATTAGGATTAGACTGTTGTGATGTCATTATTCAGTTTTAACCATCAATAATTGTTCCTTTTCTCATTATTTCATTTCTCAGAGTAAATACTGTATATTTATTTCGCGATTTTTGTCAATTATTTGTGCTGTTATGGTTATTATTAGCCTAGTTACTCACGTCTACACTAGCTTAGATTGTGTTACTTATGGATGGCATGGAATTATAGTGAAAATAGATTATCCCCCCTTTTTGCTGGGGACCCCACTTTGAAAACCACTGGCTTAGGCTACAACTGTTGCGAGAAGGTTTCAGGATTTATCTCTATGCATTAGGCTGTGATTACTATTTATATAAATCTATTTATTCACATAGATTCATGATATATTATGGTATACAGCCTACCTGTGACATCAATGTTTTGATTAATCTGTCTAATGTAGCCTATTACTGCATGACTGATCCTATGATGTCATTGTAATCACACTCAGGTGTGCTTTCACAAGACCGGTATTGTCCATTCAATCAGCCCACCTGTCTTTATAATGGCTGTCTTGCACTGTGTTTGTATGAGACTTGACAAAGGCTACGGCCGAAACTCTTGTCAAGTAGCGTTAAATTACACGCATCTGGAACCCTGCACTATCAACATACTTGTTTAGTATAGTTACATTCCAATTCATCAACCTTGGAGTGTTATTTACCCCCCCTTCCCAACATGCTAGGTTGACATGCTTATTTCGTTATTTCTTCTACTTTCATATGGTATAAAGATCACCACTCACGCTTTAAAAATGAGCTCGGTGTCAGCCATGGATTTACGGGCCAAATTCAGTTTTAAAATGTAGGAGTTTAACTCATTGAGCCAAGGACGAGTATGTTCGTCAATTCGTTTAGTAACGTAGAGTGCCAAGGACGAGTATGTTCGTCAATTGCGTTTTTTGACGGTGGGACGTGTATCAAAGCCAGATCCATCTCCTGTGAAAGTATGGTGGCTGTCGAATGTGTAAAAGCTATTTTAGGGACCCATTAGGTGGCGACAGTGCTCTCCAGATTAGAGAAAGGCGAGGAAAAAAGAGAGAAGAAGTCATGTGGAAACGGAAATCGCATCGATATGCATGAAGCATAACGTTAGCTGTGCCTGTGAACAGCAGTCAATCTGCTGCCACAATTGAGCCCCTCCGTCTCCGCTGCGATAGCCCCTCCATATGATTTAGTTGCCGACACCAGCGTCTTTCTGAAAAGTTACATTATTCTCAGCTGGGAGCCGGCGACAGGCTGTGAAAAAGCGGGTGCAGCGCACTTTTCAGTGCAGAGCAAACGCACTCGCAGCAGAGCCCCAGAGACACTCCCACGGAGGAGGAGGAGGGGGGTGGGGCACGCAGGGCACTACAGCATACAACCATTGACAGTAAACACAGACCCAGGCAGCAGGCTCGATGCACAGAGACAGGCAAACAAGCTAGAATATCTGATGCCCACCAGCAGTAAATCAAGACCAGCAAGAAGATGTAGGGTCTGCGCACGCAGGGGCCAGCGCTGCTGGTTACAGCTAAAAAATATTATTTTGCCAAACAAAATTCCTTTGTTTTCACTGTTTTATTGAAGGAAATTATTTTTGAGGTGTCATTACATCAGAAAATATTAGCTTCAGAGTCAATGATGTGCTTGAAATGCTTCCTTTCACAAAAGGCTGAATATCTCAGATTCTAAATTCAAACTTGTGTTTTTGCTGAAATCAACCTATCTTCTCCGGCTGATAACTAAAGAACGGAAAATTATATCAATAAACTTTTTTTTGCAGATGATAGAAGAGAGTCTCAACGTTCTTTGTGCGTGTTCGGTGTTTACATAGTAATATCACACAATATTCTGTGGGCCTCGAGAAATCACTGAAAACACTCTGAAACTCTGGCACTGGGAGCGTCCGTTCTCCAAAAGTGGCTGGCACTCAATGAGTTAAGATCGCCATTTTTATTAGGAAATGGCGGGCTATTCAGCATAAAACAATAAAATACGAAAAAGTAGTGCTGCTTGGTGGACCATTTGCACGCCGAATTTACTAGAAGACCCGGATAACTCAAACTTAATTGACTTACTTGCATATCCATGCCGACTGTAGCCGGTGCGCGTGCAGCCGATGACGTTGCAGTATCCCAGTGTTTGCTTTGTTGAGATTTCAGCCTCTGTGTGTACCGCGCTGCCCTCTCTAAACTCGTGTAGAAAGTCGTGTTAAGCCGCTCGCGCAATACAATGCAACGACTGTCTGGCTTGTGAGCTAACTTACTGCTTGATTAAAAAAAAATAGGAAAAGAGAAAGGGGTGGTCACAGCAAAGTGGAGGTCATCACTTCCTAGTAGACAATGGAGCTGGATTCCACACGATTTTCAGATGCATTATTGGACAATATACAATGTCAATCTTAGCAATCTATCCAATCAACAACCAATTTGGTTGAATACATTAATTGATTGGTATTGATTGGTAAGGGCGGTTTAGGCTTCAGCTAAATATGATTGGTTGAAAAACACATCATTTCACTGTTCCCTGTGAATTGCAAGTGTTTTTCAACCAATAATATATTTGCATTAGATAAATTACCAAAGAAATAAACGCCCTCAGGGGTAATGTTTTTGTACCGTACCCCTAGAGGGCCGGGCAAGACTGCATGCAGTCCAGTCTGCATGGAGCTCTCCTTTCCATCAGTGCCCTACAGGTGTCACTGTTGTTGAAGCATTTTAAGAATATAAAGAATGGAAAAAGGAGCATCCGCACATCAGAAAAAACACATTTGATTGATATTTTATTTAAAAAAAAATATTATATAAAATCCCCAATCTCTTCTAAAAAATAGAGGACGACCATCCTCCTCTCCCTCACTAGAAAAACCTCCTCTGATATATTATCAGCATTGATGTTACTGCGCTGTCTTTAAATTTAAGTTGACTAGTTTAAGCAAGTTTTTAGTTTATTAAGTTAAAAAAGTGAGTGATTTGTAGGTTCGGGAAACTCCGACAGAGTGAGAGCTCTTCTCGCTGCACAATCTTTGGTTGCTGCACAAATCAATATTCAATTAGCTCCGCCCTTTTAGGCTTTGCCATACTGGAGATATCCCCACGTGACAGCATTACTCTGAAGATTTTTCATCCATAGAGACACTGCATGAAATAGGCCACGCCCATCACGGGGAAAAGCTCTGTTCATTTCCAAAAACCAGCATCATTTTCCTTGAATTAAACGTAGCTAAAAGCTGTTGTGTGGTGGGCTGCGCAGACAACAAATGTAAAAGATCGCCAGTTTAAAAAATGTTGTACTCCTAAGCAAAACAAGGAAGCCATTGAGAATTGGCAAGAAAAATGTGGATGTTGCTGTCAATGAAGTAAGTTGGAGTGTTCATCTTCCATATATACGATCTTTTTGTGCAAAACCCGACCATGCACGCGACATAGGAGAACGCCAGAATTGGACGGGTTTGTGTTTTCCCCTGTTTTGGGCGTGGTTTCTGAATGATGACGCGCTCCGCAGTGTCTCTATGGTGTCACCAACCGCTGACACGCCCTCTTTCAGGCGTTGCCCCTGAGCGTCAACCAGTACGAGGAAGCCGGCGAAGGTTATTTGCCGGCCGTCGGGTTATTTGACAATGGAACTTTGGATATTCAGAGGCTCTTGGTAGCTTGATAATGAGGTATTTCTGACTGTGTGCTACATATAGCTATATTTTTTATTGTTGTTCCTTTGTAGTTTTTTGAGATGTAACTTGTAAAACACAATAGTTCCTTTGTAATAGTGTTTCTTTATAACAGTATTTTATACCCTTGTATCGATTATATGGTGTCTTTGTAAAACTAGTGTTTTTATAAATGCAGTGTTGTAATAAATATTGAGTATATTGAGAATATTGAGGACCACAATGGAAATAAGTCCTGAACTTCATTGTGCTTATCCTCAATTGTTTTTTAACCTTGTGCTTTGTAATGTACACTATTAACAATCCAATAAAGTAAACTAAAATGAAGGGAATGTCATCAGTGATGTCATAGGTGTGACATCATCGGTTTCTTTGTGATGTCATCGGTGATGATGTCATCAGTGATGTCGTAGATGACAGTGAGATCATCGGCGACATGGCCACTTTCTTTTTTAAGTTCTCACTTGAGCAATTGTGATGTCATTCGTGATGAAGACATCATCACCGATGACATCACAAGGTCGGCGATAATGTCACACCAATGACATCATCACCGATGACATCGGAATTGCTAGAGTCTGAAAGGAGAAAGCCACTGGCACTGTTTGCCCAGCTGCTGCATAACTGCATACATCTGGATGCAAACAATTCCAGTCACTTCAAGAGGATGTGGATCATTTACAAGTCAATCAGCTTGGTCTTCTTCCTGCTTCGTGTTTCTTGTAACGCGTTACTGTAATTAGTTACTTTTTCAGTAACGAAGTAATATAAGGCGTTACAATTTCCAAAACAGTAATTAGATTACAGTTACTAATCCAAGTAACGCTGCGTTACTGCGTTAGATCATTGCCCACCAGAATGCAGTGTTTTCTATGTAAAAAGAGAAGAAAGGAAAAAGTAATCCTCACGGACTCAGGTAGACCTGTCGCACCAACGTCATGACGTATCGGCGCGACAGGTCAGAGAGTGTGCATGGTTACTTCAAAACAAAGCAGCATGATGGAGGCTGAAGCCAGGAGAAGAGAAACACGTGTTGAAAAGCTGAAGGTATTCATGCCATTATTTTCAGTTTGTCTCGGTCAAAGAGGCAAAGAACATTATTGTCCTTTGTAAACTATGTGTGAGCAGCAGCTTGGCAGATGCTACCTATTTGCACTGTTGACTCGCCCTCATATCGATGAATCATAGGTTGAGGCCACGTCTCGTCATAGACGCTGGTTTAGCTGGCTCAGCCTGGCTGGGGGCGTGGTCAGGGTGGGGTAAAAAACCCCGTTCTATCCATTCAGCAAAGTTAGAATTTAGCTGATAGCCCAGCCCAGGCAGACACGATTGGGGATTTAACCACCGCAGTAAACGCACATCTGAGCAGACTTCTTGTGTTCTGCTCTAGAACCCCCAACCCTGTAGTTTAGAGCCGCAGCACTGTCTTTTGGTGAGTCAGCCCATGAGATATATCGGCGGTTTTACCCTACTCGCACGCCAGCCGTTTAACATTTTGTGGGCGTTCCCAGACATGCGGACTGTATAGAGAAAATAGCCACGAAGAACAATATCAAGCTGCCACAGAGAAAGACGTTTGCTGGCTACAATATCAAGCTGCCACAGAGAAAGATGTTTGCTGGCTACCTCGAGAGAGAATATGCGGGGATGGAGGCTAAATTGAAGGCGACGCTGGGTGAGGTAGACTTGGCTGTAACAGTTCACTGGATTAACAGATCCACTTTGGGTAAATGTTGTAAACTTTGTTAGTTTCACCTTCTGGTCAAAGCCTTCTGACCGTAGTCAAACGGCCCAGGGAATGTTGACAGATCAGCATCACTTTTCTTACAGCAACGAAGCTTGAAACGTATGCATTGAGGCTGTGTTGTTTTATTACCACTCCGACAGTAACAGCATCTTTCTTTACACTCACGTTATCTGTCTGACTCTCATTTCATGTCTTTTCCCCGTGTGAAGCTAGCCAGTCTTAACACACCACTTCCTGTTTTTTCTAACCAAATTTCAAAGTAAAATATCTTTGGCGTTTCTTTTAACATATATAATACCAAAACGAAAATAATTAATACAGTGCCATGCTAGACATGTAACAACTTAAGTGTAAGGTATTTTGGGGTAAAAAAATAAGTAGTAACTAGTAACGTAACTAGTAACGTAGCTAGTAACGTAACTAGTTACTTTTTGAAAAAGTAATCAGTAAAGTAGCTTTTATTACTTTTTTAAAAGGGGTAATCAGTAATCAGTAACTAATTACTTTTCCAGAGTAACTTGCCCAACACTGTTCATCACAACCTGCTCTTCCTGTCTTCCTCCTCATCATCGCCCTCAGGCAGGGCAGCCAGACTGGGCTGATAGGAGTCTTTTGATTGTTTGTCCATAAGAGGTGGAGAGGACAGGTCTTGTTCAAAGTCCGTCTTAGACTCCTCCAAGGCCTCGCTGATGTGTTGCTCCTGCAATGCCTCTCCTCTGGCTTTGAGCAGGTCCTGGCCCTTGGTCTTTGTCTCGTCATACTGATCGTTGTGGTTGTTGGTGTTTGTCTCGGCCTCATAGTGAAGGTTCTCGTTGTATTTGTAAAGCCAGTGAGCCAGATACTCGATGGGGTCCACGGGCTGCTGCTCCACCAACTCAGCGAGTCCTTCAGCGAGACACTTTCCCAGATGTTTCTTTATATACTCAGAGTCCATTTTCTCTCTCTTCCTTTCGTTGAGCATACAGCTATGTGTTTTCCTTCCTTGTTAAGAGTGCCCTACCGGTCCTAATTATAGTCTCTGCAGGAAGGATTTCTGAGATCACTGATGATGTCACAATGTCTATGACATCATCAGTAGGTATGACATAAGTATAGACATCATCACTAATGTCTGCTCCCCTTTGGGGGGTCGGAGCCCCTCTTGACCACCGAAATGCAATCAGTTCATCCTTGAGTCCAGGGGAACATTTGAGGCAAATTAGAGGAAATTCCATCAAGGCGTTCCCGAGATATCACATTAACAAGCTTGAAAATGGCATTCGTGAGGTCACCAAATTCTAATTAGTTCATCCTTGGGTCCAAGTCCACGTTTGAGCCAAATTGGAAGAAATTCCGTCAAGGCGTTCCTGAGATATTGCGTTAAAGAGCTTGGAAAGGAGGTTTGTGAGGTCACACTCACAGTGACCTTTAACTTTGACCTTTAACCACCAAAATCTAAGCAGTTCATCCTTGAGTCCAAGTGGAGGTTTGAGGCAAATTTGATGAAATTCCATCGAGGCGTTCCTGAGATATCGCGTTAATGAACATCGGACCGACAACCCGAATCCATAATGCCTCCGGGGGGTCATCCCTATGTTCCCCGGGTCCTATGTTCCCCGTTTTTGTGGGACCGGGGAACATAGAAGCCGCAATGCCGACCTTAGGTTTAGGCGTGGGGGTGGGAGAGGTTAGGTTTTGGGTTAGGGTCTGGGGGAGGTTAGGTTTAGGCATGGGGGGAGGTTAGGTTTGGCGTGGGGGCTGGGAGAGGTTAGTGAAAAACGGGGAACATAGGACCCGGGGAACATAGGACCCGGGGAACATAGGTACGCTCCCGCCTCCGGCCGGTCAAAAATGAAACAGTTACAATCACAGTGTAAATCTGGTACACATCAAACATACAATTCAAGTACAAACTACAAAGGCATAAAATAAAACATACAAAATGATATATAGGTGCACTACTTGGTATAGACCAGACCAGCACATCCGGGTAATTTGCAAAACATGAAGGCTGCGCCCCTTTTTAGGGGACAACACAAGCCACTCGCATTGACTTCAATGTAAAATAGTACCAAAAAAATCTATAGAAAAATAACATAATTAATTTAGTTTATAAATGACCCAAAGACACCATGACATGACGATATATTATTTCAACTCGGCCGGGCCATAGAATGCGCAAGATACATCGACACGAGGTACTTGCCTTATATGCCTACGCTGTATCCAGTTTCCACTGGATACAGCATATCTCTATCAAATTAAACCGTTTAAAGGTCCCATTCCGTGCAAAAGCTGTTTTTACTTGTAAATGCATATATACTGCTGTCAGCCCTCCCTGTAATGAGTGGTCACACGCTCAGAACTGCCACAGTTGGATTTGTCCCTATCCAGCGTCCCCCTGCAGTCTCCTCCAAGCCACACCCCCAAACGCGTCGTTTGCCCAGAGAGGAATCTGGAGAGAATATCGACGTCACTAGCTTCCTCCTGCATACTGCGCGGGTCCCTCTCACACAAGCTACCTGCACCATTTAGTCTATAGCCACAAAATTAACACTTCTAGCTGGAGCGACACCAACTGTACGTGATCCAGCAACTGCAGAGGTGCATTCGGTAAGTCTAGGCATTTTGAGATGTCCTCTTTAGCATAGTACAGTTAAGTTAACGATAACTCGCAACCTAGCGTGCTGGTCCACAGACGCTAATCTGATTGGCCGCTGGGAGCCTGGGGCGGGCTCTCCCTCAGCGGCCAATGGGAACTGTTAGTTCTGAATATATTATAGAAACAGGCCGTTCTTGGGAAGCGACCAGATGAGGAAGTGAGAACTCCGTCACAACAAACGGGTTTGCTATATTTTCGACAGATTAATCCAGAATCATGTTTTATGGACCAGAGACACACGTTTTTAAGAGGTTACAGCTGCATGAATTGGGACCTTTAAATAGTTAGTTTGAAGTGGTTTCGGCTTCTTGTACCGTCTATGGTGGGTGTCCTCTAAAAAGGGGCGTGGCCTTGGCGCTGGACGCTTGAAGACGCAGTGCAGTTCTGGTCTATTGGGTGTTAATGACTATACATGATTGTTGGGATTTCAGTCATGATTTCAGTTGGTGTTTAAAACTTGTAAAGTTGGGGCTTTGTCTGATACTACTGGGAGTAGAGTTCCACATTTTTTTATTTTTTTATTTAACCTTTATTTAACCAGGTCGGTCCCATTGAGATACAAAGACCTCTTTTTCAAGGGAAGCCTGGCCAAGATAGCAGCATACAAGAAATAAAGTTACAACATTAAAACAGACAAATACCAAGGCACAAACATGCAATAAAACAGGCAAAAGCAGTTACGTTCATAAAAAACATGTGCAAATACGAAAATATGACCTTCATTAGATTTTTGAAAGATCCAAGTGGAACAAGTTCCTTCAGTTTGAGGTTGCTCTGAAGTGAGTTCCAAGCTGTAGGGGCAGAATACATAAAAGCATGTTTGCCAAGATCCGTACGACCACCAAGATCCGTACGACCACATGTTTTGTAGCTCTGATGGAAAAAGCGGATCGGTAAAATTCAGTGCATCTCATTTGTACTGCACAGTTTCCTCTGGAGGCTCTTATTTGTCTGATTTGTCTGAGCACAGTGAAACAGTCTTTCACAGGAGGAGCGGATCATTTTGTACATTAAACATGTTTGGATAATTTGATCAATTATGCCCCCGCCGGCGATAGCCAAGGCATTATGGTTTCGGGTTGTGCTTCCATCCGTACGTACTGTACGTACGTCCATCTGTACGTACGTACCTCCGTCCGTCCAATGTTCGTTAACATTTGAACAAAATGACAAAAAGAGTAAAGGTCCCGTATTATGCAATGTTTTAGCTGTTTAAAAACATGTCACTGTTTTTTTTAAACAAGGTTATAGAAACAAAACAAACAAAAACCCGCAGAAAGAATCCTCCAGTTTCTGTGTTGGTGACAAACGGGTAACGTCAGCTAGCTAACAACTGGCAAATGCTTGTGACTTTGGTGGGCCAGAGGAGTTGTATGAACCACATCTCCTAGCAAAGGCTACAGGGACCAAAACAAAAATGAGGCCTGGAGATGTCAGCAAATAAGTTGGACCAATGTTACAAGTTCTGAAAATGTGTGCCTTCGTTACTTATTCCAGTTAAACGGTATCGGTTGTTCATTATGTCTATGAAAGGCAGCTGTGCTAGGCTAACGTTAGCATTAGCGAGCGCTAACATTAGAGCTTTCCAACTGCAGTACAACCAATGCTGGAATGAGACACATATTTTCAGAACTTACCACTTCAGTCCTACATCCTCGTTCACTTCCAAGCCATCTCCTCTTTTATTGCAAGTCCAAAATCCGTTATTCCATGAGACTGGTGTGTTAGCCAGGTGTTATTCCATGAGACTGGTGTGTTAGCCAGGTGTTATTCCATGAGACTGGTGTGTTAGCCAGGTGTTATTCCATGAGACTGGTGTGTTAGCCAGGTGTTATTCCATGAGACTGGTGTGTTAGCCAGGTGTTATTCCATGAGACTGGTGTGTTAGCCAGGTGTTATTCCATGAGACTGGTGTGTTAGCCAGGTCTTATTCCATGAGACTGGTGTGTTAGCCAGGTGTTATTCCATGAGACTGGTGTGTTAGCCAGGTGTTATTCCATGAGACTGGTGTGTTAGCCAGGTGTTATTCCATGAGACTGGTGTGTTAGCCAGGTGTTATTCCATCAGACTGGTGTGTTAGCCAGGTCTTATTCCATGAGACTGGTGTGTTAGCCAGGTGTTATTCCATGAGACTGGTGTGTTAGCCAGGTCTTATTCCATGAGACTGGTGTGTTAGCCAGGTGTTATTCCATGAGACTGGTGTGTTAGCCAGGTCTTATTCCATGAGACTGGTGTGTTAGCCAGGTGTTATTCCATGAGACTGGTGTGTTAGCCAGGTCTTATTCCATGAGACTGGTGTGTTAGCCAGGTGTTATTCCATGAGACTGGTGTGTTAGCCAGGTCTTATTCCATGAGACTGGTGTGTTAGCCAGGTGTTATTCCATGAGACTGGTGTGTTAGCCAGGTCTTATTCTATGAGACTGGTGTGTTAGCCAGGTGTTATTCCATGAGACTGGTGTGTTAGCCAGGTGTTATTCCATGAGACTGGTGTGTTAGCCAGGTGTTATTCCATGAGACTGGTGTGTTAGCCAGGTGTTATTCTATGAGACTGGTGTGTTAGCCAGGTGTTATTCCATGAGACTGGTGTGTTAGCCAGGTGTTATTCCATGAGACTGGTGAGTTAGCCAGGTGTTATTCCATGAGACTGGTGTGTTAGCCAGGTGTTATTCCATGAGACTGGTGTGTTAGCCAGGTGTTATTCCATGAGACTGGTGTGTTAGCCAGGTGTTATTCCATGAGACAGGTGTGTTAGCCAGGTGTTATTCCATGAGACTGGTGTGTTAGCCAGGTGTTATTCCATGAGACTGGTGTGTTAGCCAGGTGTTATTCCATGAGACTGGTGTGTTAGCCAGGTGTTATTCCATGAGACAGGTGTGTTAGCCAGGTGTTATTCCATGAGACTGGTGTGTTAGCCAGGTGTTATTCCATGAGACTGGTGTGTTAGCCAGGTGTTATTCTATGAGACTGGTGTGTTAGCCAGGTGTTATTCCATGAGACTGGTGTGTTAGCCAGGTGTTATTCCATGAGACTGGTGTGTTAGCCAGGTGTTATTCCATGAGACTGGTGTGCTAGCCAGGTGTTATTCCATGAGACTGGTGTGTTAGCCAGGGAGCCCAGACAGTTTCAGTGCTCCAGCAGGCAACGATCTCTCGCAGGCAAGACTGCTGCCGGTTGCCGTGGGTCTCTAGTGATTGGTTACGGAAAATAGAAGCCCCTCCCCTCATAGAAATCCCCTGAACTGACTGCAATCTCAGACTACAGTAGGAGATGGAAATGAGTTTACGAGTTGACAATTCAGTCTGAATATCAGGCTAATAAAACACCACAGAAGAAGAAGGCAGAGTATGACATCATCTGTGATGTGGGCACTCTGCCATCAGCAACCTGCATGCCACTTTCTTTCTTTCTTCCTCTTTTTTTGTTGGGTACATACATACATACATACATACATACATACCTCTCATAGACGACTGTCGCCAGAAAACACAAAATTGTTGTTTTATTGTTTATTATGTTGTTTATTGTTGTACATTGAAGGGTATAGTGAATGTCACAATTGTGTCAACACTAGCCCCCCTGTCCCTCCTCTGTCTGTGCGGCACCACCTGCGATCAGCTCCTGGATCTTGACGTGGGCCTGACAGTCTGCGGGGAAGCAGTTCCTCTGGAGGCAGAGGCGCAGCAGGCGCTCCTCAGTCTGCATCTGCAGCGACGCGAGCAGCAGAGGCAGCGAGCGCTCCGTCATTCTGTTCCCTGCCAGGTTCAGGGAGGCGAGAGTGCTGTTTCCCTGCACAAACACCTGTCCGTCCCTGTGCTGCACCGACTGCTCCAGCAGGGGGCTCACTATCTCCTCACTATCGCCCATATCGTCTTGCTCAGACACAGACGGGTGTTTCTCTTTGCCCCCCGTCTTCACGTCAGACTTCTTGCTTCTGGCAGGTTTCTCGTCCTTTTTGGCCGTTTCCTTTCTTTTAGAAGGCTTGTTTGCACCTTTGCTCGATGAAGGTCGGTCAGTGGAGGGAGACGCCCTCTCCAGAAGCAGCCTCCTCCTCTCCACCACTTCCTCGTGAGTTAGAGCAAACTCGCCAAGTATCGTGGCCAGATGAGCAATGCCCGAGTCTCCAATCTGGTTGTTGGAGAGCGAGAGACAGAGCAGAGCTCGATTCAAACGCAGGCCCTGTGCTATATGTGCAGCGCCGGCATCGCCGATGCAGTTGAATGCCAGGTTGAGCGACAGGAGGTTCTTGTTGGCAGATCTGGCTGTGGAGAGAGCTGACCCGATCAGGCGCGCCCCCTCGTTTCCCATGCGGTTATTTCGCAGTGACAAGTGAGTGAGGATGCTGTCTTCGGACAGAAGGAGGTGGTAACTCTGCTGTAGAAGAGGGTTGCCTTCCAGTGTCACAGTTCTCAGGTTGGAGCAGAGAGACAGTGTATTCCCGAGGGAGATCACCATCCGATCCGTCAGTCCGGCCTGCCACAAGTGAAGACTTTGCAGCTTGCTCAAGCAAGGAAGTGTCTTATTAAGCACTCGGGCAATCGGCTCATTCACCTTCCACCCGAGAACCTTGACGCTCTTGACGCTGCAGGGGTCCTCACTCTCCAGTTCCACCCGGAGGCATGCCGTAGTCATCTTTGACTGGAGGTTCCCCATGGTTCCTCCATCAGCCTGGGGCATGATGGGGCACACAGCTGGGATCTCCTTCATGCCCAGACAAGCACAAAGCCCAGGGAAGTCATTCTGTAGGCTGCCTGAGCACTGATACTCATCAAAAGTATGAGTAGCCTTTGCATCTTCATCTTCATCATCTGTCATTTTGGAGGGATCCTCTTCGACTCCGACATTCCCCTTATCTGACCTGTCCTTCACTTTCTCAGGGCGCTTTCTAGACATTGTTGTCTCCTGAATTGTTGTGTCACTGATGACATTATCCCTAATGACATCAAACATTTTGTCACTTTATTAAATCACTTTATTGATGATGTCACAATTTCTATGACATCATCACTGTCTTCTTCTTCTGTGGTGTTTTATGGCAAGTTGGCATCCTTTATGTTGCATTACCGCCTCCTTCTGGATTTATCCATCCACTGTTTCCCTACATTCTGTAAAACCCCCCCCTCAAGAGCCCATCATCAGTGTCTGTCATAAAATCACTGATGATAATTGTGAGTGAGACGGCCAGAGGGAGGAACATTGAGGAGGAGGCGGACCCCCGACTCTGGAATTTGTGTATTCTGTGAGAGGTAGCAATGTGCCGCAAGGCATCCATGTCTGCCGGAAAGCCATTAGAAGAAGAAGAAGAAGAAGAAGAAGGTGATGTCACCAGGAGGTTGTTGAAGGACAGGGGGAAGTCGAAGAGGGACAGAATGTAGGGAAAAGAGTGGATGGATAAATCCAGAAGGAGGCGGTAATGCAACATAAAGCATGCAAACTGCCATAGAACACCACAGAAGAAGAAGAAGAAGGTGATGTCACCAGTGGTGATAAATGACAGGAGGGGTTGGGCGATGGCACTTAGAGAAGGGTCCGCTGGAGGAGATGGAGTCTGAGCCGTCGAGCAGTGAGGGAGGTCAGCAGGGCCAAGAGGTCCGGGAACACGGAGGTCGAAGGCAAGGCAAGGCATCCAGTCTGCCGGAAAGCCATTAGAAGAAGAAGAAGAAGAAGAAGAAGAAGGAGAAGGAGGAGGAGGAGGAGGAGGAGGAGGAGGAGGAGGAGGAGGTGGTGATGTCACCAGTGATTTCACTCGAGCACTGGGGTTCCTATTTGGCCGCACCAATCAGCTATGGACTCAGTTTGAGCCAGGGGTTCCTAAAAATCCACCGTGGTTCCCAACAAGCCATGTTTTGTGACTATGAGTGTTAAAATAGAGCTGTAGTCTTGCAGACACATCTGAATTACTGTTGGCTTTGTGTTGTCATGTGGTATCAACTTTTTGGATTTTTGTGCAGTGTAGGGGGGCTGCTCAGACAGGACGTGTGTATTTCAGATCCGAACGCTTTGAAAATCATGTTGAGAGCGCTTCCAACGTGCACAGCCCACAGCGTATGGAGCGTTTTTTTGTTTTTGTCCCCCAGCCGCCCCCAACCCTAACCCTAACCCTGTGGCCGGACCACTATCAGAATGCAATAATGTTGTTTTTATGTCTTTTCCAAAAAAGAAGTTTCAAGACAGCCAGAGCAGAACGGGTTAAGGGTTGTACACTCTAAGAACACAAATTTTGAGATGATCGTTTCACTCTGATGTTTTTAATTGTTGTTCCTGCCCCCAAGACGGTACCCAAACCACAGTTTGAACCACTTAGGAAGATTGTGGAGACCTGGTTCCAAGGTCTACCTATCTGAAACCACAGATGCTGAACACGCCAGTCTTTGCACGGAGTCGATCGGACCTTCGGTTCAGGACATATTGTACTAGTGAGGTTTGGGAAACCCCTGGATCGGGTTCCCTGATTGGTTGGGTTAACTGATGCTACATGCCAATTTGCATACTGTATCAATAACTACAGTCTCCATTCGCAGCAGAGAGAGGTGGGCTACACACACACACACACACACACACACACACACATAATATATGTTATACACTCGTGAAAATCAAAGTAATCTGTAATCTGTTGATTTGCGTTGCCAAAAGATGTCACTGACACTTCGATTGACCAATTATGTTAAAGGGGGACTTACCCCCCCAGATATGTAACAAAACGGCATGCTGCTTGATTTGAAAAAACCTATGGGAAAAACCAAGAAATGACGTCTCCTCTTGTCTCACTATACTCTTTGGCTGTGCTCAGGTCAGGAATTCTTTTCCAGAAATCGATGCCATGACAGTTTCCCCGCAGTTTCCCCAAAACATCACAAGACAAAGTTATGAGAGCTACAAAATCTTTATAAATATCAACAACTAGCCAACGCTGGTGGCCTGTATGGAAACAGCGTTGCTCAAAATGGTTGAAAGTTATATCAATTTCGTCATTCAGTGGCGAACTAGAAATTGACTCCATTGACTCCCATGTATGTGTATGTAGTCTATGTAAGTATCGTTAAAAGAGCCTGGTGACGCGAGACTCGTTATCGCAGCACAGCACAACAGTCAGGACAAACCCCCCACTCTGAACACGCTCATGTAATCACAATGGGAGATTTCTCTACGTTATTCCCTTGTCCAACTTGTCATATACACTGCCATGAAGTCCCTTTTTAATTTTCGTTTCTCCCTTTTTCGTGATTCTTGTCAAAAGGTGTAGTGCACCTCTGCTTTTCCTCTCGAGCGCAGAGCTGCAGCGGGGCGCAGAACATTATCTCCCTCCCTCCTCCTCAGACCCCGGCTGCTCACCCAGGTGAAACAGCCTCCTGCCTGGGGCGCTCTGTAGCCCTCACAACACAAACAAACACAAACAAAAATCGCTGGTGTGCGATTTATCTGCACAATCAGTGTCTGAAATTGGGTACAGGATTGCGGGAATCCCGCAACTGTTTGCGCGAACCGCTGCATACGACTGGACAAGCCGCTTGTCACAGACAGGCGGGCAGAGCGTCAGTGCAGCAGCAGCAGCTCAGTAGCCTATAAGTCGGAGGTGAATGTCACTTCACCCGCCTTCTCCTCCCCGTCAAATGTGAACCAGGAAAAGACATTTTAGGCTGTAGGCTGCTTTTGTGAAAAAGGGGCACAGAAGAGTCCTCCTCTCTCTCTTCTCTCTGCACAATCAAAGTGTTTGAGTGGTTCTCAATGTGGGGTCCGGTGACCACCAGTGGTCCTTGAGAGGATTCCAGGATTCTCTGTTATCTCTCAACCTAATATATTGTAGCGTTCCAGGTAATCCAGGTATTACCTGTAATGTGATGTACAATAGAAGTGTCTAGAGTGCAGCTAGGAACTAATGTGTGTGGGTGTGTTCCTAGGGGAAACGGGGTATATAGGACCAGCGGCCGTGGGCCGGATGTCAGTCTAGCTATGGAGCGAGCTGAGACGGTTGCTGTGTGTAGAGCTAGCGGTGTGAAGCTAGCTGCTAGGAGCTAAAGGAGCCTGTGAATAAAGACCCTGTACCAACTACAACTCTCCGTTCCTTGGCGTATCAGCGATACGTTACATTGGTGTCAGCAAGTGAAGCGGTAGCGCCTCTGATTCGGTCGAGAGGGGAGAGAGTGAGGAGGAACGGCAGAGAAAAGTTGGAGATCAAAGGCTCGAGCGACCTAGCGGTAGCAAGCTAGCTGTGTGAGCTAGCTGCTACGAGCGCCACGTGTGATGGTGCGCTTAGAAGAATGCCTGTCGGCGAACGGGAGAAAAGAGGAGCTGACGACGGAGATCAGCTCGATGCTGGCGGGCATGGAAGCCCGTGTGTTGAAAGAAGTCAGACGGCTGGTGGAAGAGACTCCTGCCTGGGCAGTAGAGGTGATGCGGACGCTGCGGGAAGTCATGCAGCGGTTGGATTTGATGAGCGCAGAGGGAGCGCAGTGTGAAGAACGGCCGGAGGAGCCACAAAATAGACTGTGTTGGAGCTGTGGAGAACCGGGCCATGTGGCGAGGTGGTGCCGAGGCGGACCCGGGAGATGGACCGGGTATGCGGGACAACGACATGGACAGCAGGGAGCCTGCTGGGCATGCGGCGCGATCGGACATCTAGCTAGAGAGTGTCGAGAAGCTGTCGGGGACTGGAAGACAGCGAGAGAGGAGAGACGTGCAGGCGGCGGACAGGTGAGGCTTTGTTGGACTTGCCAGTCGCCTGAACATTTAGCTAGAGACTGCACTAAGAGTGTGAACGCTGGAAGAGACACACAGCCGGGGGAGCAGCCGGAGCAACAGGCAGAGGAGCAGCGGAGTAGCGGAGCAGTGGAGCAGCCTGAGCAACAAGCGGCGGAGCAGCGGAGCAGTACAGAGCCGATTGTTCTGGGCAGGAGAGTGACTGTTGAGCCGGCCCAGGCTAGCTGCTCTGCATACCAGCCGGTAGAGGGGGACATCATCATCAGCGACGAGACCATCAGGAGAGCGGGGATCGTTTTGAACAGCCAGAGGGAAGTGAGCGACATCATCTGCAGAGCTGTTACAGTCGGGGAAGCGGCACTCGTGTCCCCGGGAGAGCGAGAGGGGTCAAGGCCGGAGGAGACGGCCCAACCAAGCCGCTACACAGCCCCCACGGCTGCACTGCAGAAAGCC
The DNA here is from genome assembly GCF_964638095.1 of Poromitra crassiceps. Lineage (NCBI taxonomy): Eukaryota > Metazoa > Chordata > Actinopteri > Beryciformes > Melamphaidae > Poromitra > Poromitra crassiceps. The sequence goes on from NC_139624.1 coordinate 15,552,716, forward strand.
GAGGTGGAGATCGACGCCGATGGTGTTCGCCCTGCTGTCCTCAACACGCCGCTCCCTGGGGGAGCGGGACGGGAGGACAAGCGAGTGCAAGCGGTGGAGCCGACAGACGAGGACAGGCACATCACGCATGTCAACGGGGGTGAGTGGAGACGCAGACAGATAGAGGATGCGGATATCGGTCCGGTGTATGCGTGGGTAGCGGCCGGACGCCGGCCCCCTGTGGAGGAGATTCACACATGTTCCGGGGCCACGAGGGGACTGTGGAACATGTTTTCGGACCTGCATCTGGGTGGAGATGGGGTTTTGGAGAGAAAGGGGCACGGGAAAAGCGGGACCCAGTGGGTTGTACCCGGTTGCCTGCGAGAATTGGCACTGAAGGGGGTGCACGATGGCCCATACGGTGATCGTGGGCCCGAGGAGACACTCAGCCTCCTCCGTAGACATTTCTACTGGGGCAAACAAAAGGAGGACGTGCGGAGATACTGCAGTGCATGTGTTGACTGTAATGTGCTTCGGGTGGGACAGAAGCTTTGAAAGGGGGGATGGAAATGATGGGGTTGAGTTAAATTGAAGATGAGTGTAAAGAGAAAAGAGGGAATGTAAATGTTGGGGCTTGTGTTAAGTGAAAATGTTGGGGGAAAAGGGTGCTAATGGGAAGTAACTAAATGATGGTGGGAGTGAATGCAAAATTAAGTGGTGTTAAAGAGAAGGGCTATTGGAATGGGAATGTGAACGGAAATGTGGGTTGAATTTAAAGGAATGGGAAAAGAGGGAAGAAATTAAAAGAAATGCAAATGGTGGTGGTGGAACGGAAAAGTGTGCTGAAAAAATAAGAGCCTATTTGGGGAAATGCGAAAAATGTTGTGGGGTGTTGTGTTTTGGTACAGGGGGATATGTGTGGGTTGTGGGCGTCAACGTGGGCGTTGACTAATGTTGGGTGAGGAGTATGTAGCGTTCCAGGTAATCCAGGTATTACCTGTAATGTGATGTACAATAGAAGTGTCTAGAGTGCAGCTAGGAACTAATGTGTGTGGGTGTGTTCCTAGGGGAAACGGGGTATATAGGACCAGCGGCCGTGGGCCGGATGTCAGTCTAGCTATGGAGCGAGCTGAGACGGTTGCTGTGTGTAGAGCTAGCGGTGTGAAGCTAGCTGCTAGGAGCTAAAGGAGCCTGTGAATAAAGACCCTGTACCAACTACAACTCTCCGTTCCTTGGCGTATCAGCGATACGTTACAATATATATGGAATTCTGGACAAAATCATATCTAGGCTACATAAAAATAAAAAATAAAAAATCAGATTTGCATCTGAGAGACCAAATCTCATCATATGGGGGTCCATTGCCCCAATGTGAACTAAATTAGGGCTCCTTAGTGTTTTTCCATCTTGCCTACTTTTATAGGCTTTGGAGATGCACCGAGATGCACGCGCTGCTAACCCCACCGTGAGGTCACGATTTACCAAATCTCCCATTCATTTTAGGGCACAAAAAAATAGCCTGGGTGAACCCAGCCTCCACGTGACCTGCTCTCAGACCTGTTCTCAGTCACTACACTGGGAACACTGAGAGCAGATCACGTGGGGGCTGGGTTCCTAGGCTAACAAAAAAAAGCAGTGTTCAACCCATAGAGGGCACTTATGCGGCTGAAAATGATACAAATGGTACAATGGTAACAGTTTGGTCTCAAATGTGGAAATTTTGACCAGAATTCTTCACACACCACCCCCAAAGTCATATATATTGGTTAACAGCTGAAAAAAAGTGTTTGGGGGGTAAGTTACACTTTAAGTATCTAGAATTATGAAGAAGAAAAAGATACAATTCGGTAATATCAGTGTATGTATTTAGTTTGTTTCCAGTTGATTCCCAATGAGATTGTCTTTTTTTTTTTTATCAAGAAAGCAGCATCATGCTAAACATACAGGGTACAAACAACATGCAACAATGTACAGTATAAGAAAGTAAAATACAAAGTGACCTTACATATTTATAATGGACCAAATGGTCCAACCTGATAATCCTTTTTCCTCGAACTAGAACGCAGCTTGGTTCCTCCTCTCTGTTGTGATGGCTGGGTGATAGGTCCGGTCCGTCCTGCATGTTGTTCCCCTGGAAACCAGCAGCAGCAGCAGCACATCATTTCCCTCTGAAGCTTTCAGAATAAAAGTCTTTCAGGACGAAGAAGTCGCTCCACTCTTCCTCTTCCTCTTTGTTTTTCCACATTTTGTCTGTCTGTCTGTCTTGTCTGTCATAACTTTGTCCAGGTCAGATAGATTCTGATTGCAGTACTCATTTCTGACCACCAAATGGTGCTGTTCGTGTGTGCGTGTGTGTGTGTGTGTGTGTGTGTGTGTGTGTGTGTGTGTGTGTGTGTGTGTGTGCGTGCGCGTGCGTGTGCCTGAGTGTGCGTGTGCGTGTGTGTGTGTCAAAGTGTGTGTGTGTGTGTGTGTGCGTGCGTGTGTGTCTGTGTGTGTGTGTGTGTGTGTGTGTGTGCATGTGCGTGCGTGTGTGTGTGTGTGTGTGTGTGTGTGTGTGTTTGTGCTTGTGTGTGTGTGCGTGCGAGAGTGTGTGTGTGTGTGCTTGTGCGTGTGTGCGTGCGTGTCAGGTGTGTGTGCTTGTGTGTGTGTGTGTGTGTGTGTCTGTGTGTCTGTGTGTGTGCGTGCGTGCGTGTGCGTGTGTGCGTCTCAGGTGTGTGTATGTGTGTGTGTGCGTGTATGTGTGCGTGTCAGGTGTGTGTGGGTTTCAGCACCCAGTCACACTGAGGATTAACATGATAAACCTCCAACAACACACAGTCTGGATGGAGGCGACGCTCTCCTGAGAGACACACAGACACACAGAGAAATACTTGATGAAATGCGACCTGACAATCTGAGGTGAACAGAAATAGTAAGAATAATAATAGTTGGCGCTATCTGCATTAATTATTATAAACCCAACAGCGATTCGAGCCGTGGTTCTCGCGAAATGTTAGCAGCGATTGGCGACCGAGGCCCAATAACCAATAAGAAAGCCCGGCTCGCATAAAGGATGGAAGAGCAGGTTTCTGTGCTGGAGGAACGTGCGCATCCAAACATGATGTGAAAGGTACGCTTATAATGATGCCAGGGGGCGGGACTAATGTGTGGATTGTGACGCACTGGGAATGAGAAGCTGTTGCATAATCCATATACAGTGACAGACTCACCGATGTTTCCTCCCACTTCATATAAACAGTGACTGGGACTGCTGGAGAGAGAGAGAGAGAGAGACACAAATACACATATTTAATAAATAATACCTACTGTATATGCTTCTATATTAAATATTTTGATGGTTTTTATGTCTACAGTGAAAACCTAAAATTTGGACAATTCTCGAATCAAAAATCGGATATTTCTGCATTGACTTCATTATTTCTGTTGCTTTCATCATGAACTGAATGATCTTCAACTGGATACACATAAAACAGTCTTATTACTATGGGTGGGGCCGATCAATAAACTAGACTGGGCTAAGAACTCTGATGCACTCTACAAGAAGGGGCAAAGCCGTCTCTACTTTCTGAGACGGCTGATGTCCTTCAACGTCTGCCGGACCATGCTGAGGATGTTCTATGAGTCGGTAGTGGCTAGTGCCTTCCTCTATGCTATTGTGTGCTGGGGCAGCAGGCTGAAGGCAGCGGATGCCAACAGACTTAACAAATTGATCCGTAAAGCCAGGGACATTGTGGGGCTGGACCTGGGCTCTCTGACTGCGGTGTCAGAGAAGAGAACGTTATCCAGGCTACGCTCCATCATGAGCAATGACTCGCACCCACTCCACGGCGTGCTAGTCAAACACAGGAGTACATTCAGTGAGAGACTGATTCCACCTAGATGCAACATGGAGAGGCACAGGAAATCATTCCTGCCTGTGGCCATTGGTCTATTTAATGCCTCTCTTAAAAGAGCACCTCGGAGACGCTCAGTCTCCCTGAGACTGAGCCAGCCGATAGGCTAACTGGAAAAGTGCCTGGCTGAGCCACGTGTAACGTATAGGGCAAGCCGAATAATATAACTTCAGTGTGCAATAAAGATAGGCTAACTGGAAAAGTGCATGGCTGAGCCACGTGTAACGTATGGGGCAGGCCGAATAATAATATAAGTTCAGTGTGCAATAATGACAATTGGCACGTAAGGTATACTTACTCTACGTATTGCTTACTTAGACGTACTCCACTTTTTTTGCTCCTATTGCATTTAATACTGTTTACTGTTTATACTGTTATACTGTTTATTCCATGCTATGTTGTGTTCTTTCTTCTTCTCATTCTGCTTATTTTACTATCGCATTACTACTGTGTATTTTATTTTATTTTATTTTATGCTATCTGTGTTATGTGAACGAGCAACTGTAACTTGTCCCAATTTCCCCCCGGGGATCATTAAAGTCTTTCTGATTCTGATTCTGATTCTGATCTTGCCGATCCACGTGCCATGTGTTGCGTGCCGATGCAGTTTTTACATGGCTCGTGCTATGTGACGTGAAGGTTTTTTTCTCTCTCCTTAATGCATTCAAGTTGGCCAGTGGGGGCGGTAATGCAACACTTGGATGTCAACCGCCACACAACTCAAAAGAAGAAGTTGGTTCAGCGGTGCGTTATTATGGATCCCACTGGAGATCGCTATGACACGTGGGCAGCTGGGCACAGAGTGTGTGTGTGTGTGTGTGTGTGTGTGTGTGTGTGTGTGTGTGTGTGTGTGTGTGTGTGTGTGTGTGTGTGTGTGTGTGTGTGTGTGTGTGTGTGTGTGAGAGAGAGAGAGATTTGAGCTGTCAAGGGAACAAAAGGCTCACTCCTGGCCAATCCCGGCGCTTGATTGCTGCATAGGCGGGTACAGGGTGTGTTCTGCCCAAATGGGATCATAAAAACGCGGAAACAACAGCAACTTGTCTCTACTCTGCCCTACCCTCTCTGGCGGGTGCTAGGTGATGGGAAACATGTCAAGAAATGTGCGCCGCTTGTGATATCTTTCTGTTTTGTTTTTAGTTAGGGGGGCGGGGAAAGTGTTGCCACAGACACAAGCTCATAAATGTTAAAATACAGAGAGATGCAACAGCTTTCATCAATTGCCCTAGGCCCAATCACCATTGTGTTAACTCAGTTGAGGATATATAGTGACTTTACAGACATTTATTTACATGAAAATCTTCCGGATGATCACTTTAAATTACATTATTCTGAAAGTTGTAACCGGAAGTTTCCATTTTGTTTTGGTTGGGCTGATGCTGGGTGCTGGGCAGCCGTGTGGTGTGAGCAAACTGCTGGAAGGGAGGGGGGAAGAGAAACCCCACTGCCGTGGAGAAACTGAACGGCTTGACCGCTGCTGCTTTCCTGGGTAACACTTTTTTTTATTGTGTGTGTGTGCGCGTGTGTGTGTGTGTGTGTGTGTGTGTGTGTGTGTGTGTGTGTGTGTGCGCGGACCTATTCTGGGACTGGAAGCGGGCGGAGACGTCACTGGCCCTCGTCTGTCCGTCAAGCTGTATCGCCATGGAAACTTTGGTGTGCAGCGGGGCGTGCACTCTGATCACTCCTTCACACAGCTGTGTGACCTGACACACACACACACACACACACACACACACACACACACACATTGGCTGGGTTCAAATGGGTTCAAATGATGTGATGCACTGTAACATTCTGAATCAGTGTTGTGCAAGTTCCTCAGGAAATGTAATTACTTATTACGGATTACTCCTTTAAAAAGTAAAAAAAAAAGTAATTAGATACGTTACTAGTTACTTTAATATACTTTAGCTACCCACTACATCACCTGTACTTGTTCTTGTTGTCCTTCCTACTCAGCAGTCCTCTCTCTCTCCTCTCTTCTCTCTCTGTCTCTCACATCTCTCTCTCTCTCTCCTCTCTCTTTATCTGTCTCTCCTCTCCTCAGGAAATGTAACTACTTATTACTGATTACTCCTTTAAAAAGTAAAAAAAAAAGTAATTAGATACGTTACTAGTTACTTTAATATACTTTAGCTACCCACTACATCACCTGTACTTGTTCTTGTTGTCCTTCCTACTCAGCAGTCCTCTCTCTCTCCTCTCTTCTCTCTCTGTCTCTCACATCTCTCTCTCTCTCTCCTCTCTCTTTATCTGTCTCTCCTCTCCTCAGGAAATGTAACTACTTATTACTGATTACTCCTTTAAAATGTCTAAAGTAATTACATACGTTACTAGTTACTTTAATATATTACTTTAGCTACCCACTGTCTCCCCATTCTCGCTCTCTCTGTCTTTCTCTTTCACCTCTCTCTCTCTCTACCTGTCTCTCTCCTCGCACTCACGTCTCTCTCTTCTCTCTCTCTTCTGTGTGTGTCAAGTCAAGTCAAGTCAAGTTTATTTATATAGCCCTAATTCACAAGCATGTCTCAGAGGGCTTCACAGAAAGTATGTCTAGCTGATTCTAGCTAACACACAGTAACAAGAATATACAGAATAAAGATAACATTTGAACATTTGAAGAAAGCAGGAGAGTGGAGGAGGGAGGGAGAGGGAGGAGGGAGGAGAGGGGGGAGGTGGGGAGAAAATAGGAAATGTGGAGAGGTGGGAGGGCGCAGGGGAAGGAGAGCAGTGGGAATGTGAGAGAGGGGAGAGGACAGAGAGGAGGAGAGAACAGAGAAGGAGAGGTGGAAGGGTACAGGGGAGGTAGAGTAGAGGTAGGGTCTAGGGTGGAGGGAGGGAGGGAGGAGAGGGGGGAGGTGGGGAGAAAATAGGAAATGTGGAGGAGGAGAGAACAGGGGAGGAGAGATGAGGGTGCAGGGGAGGGAGAGCCAGGGTAGGGGTAGGGTCTAGGGTTGGGGGAGGGGAGGAGAGAACAGGGGAGGAGAGATGAGGGTGCAGGGGAGGGAGAAAATGGGAGGCGAGGGTGGGGAGAAAATGGGAAATGTGGAGGAGGAGAGAACAGAGAAGGAGAGGTGGGAGGGTGCAGGGGAAGGAGAGCAGGGGGAATGTGAGAGAGGGGGGAGGACAGAGAGTAGAGGTGCAGGGGAAGGAGAGCAGGGGAAGAAGAGCAGGGGGAATGTGAGAGAGGGGGGAGGACAGAGAGTAGAGGTAGGGTCTAGGGTGGAGGGAGGGAGTAGGATACGGGCCCGGATTAGGGCGAGGGTGGGGGGAAAATGGGAAATGTGGAGGAGGAGAGGACAGAGAAGGAGAGGTGGGAGGGTGCAGGGGAAGGAGAGCAGGGGGAATGTGAGAGAGGGAGGAGGACAGAGAGGCAGAGAAGGAGAGGTGGGAGGGTGCAGGGGAAGGAGAGCAGGGGGAATGTGAGAGAAGGGAGAGCAGGAAGTGGCAGGGATTCAGGAAAATAGGGGAGAAGAGGAGAAGGAGCAGAGGGGGGGGAGAATGAGGAGAGAGCAGGAGAAGGGAGGGGGGGGGCGGTGGGATGTGGGGGAGGAAAGAGCATGGAAAGAGAGGAGAACAAGAAGGGGGAAGAAGGGAAGAAGCGGGGAAAGGGGGAAAGAGAGGGGGGGGGGAGAAGATCAGACAACTGACTACTCTAAGCATTAACCAGAGCTAACTGGGACATAGTATCTAGCTAATCTACAGCCTAATCTGGCCTATCCTACCCTGCTCTAGTCTGATTTTAGCCTGAACACTAACAGGTCAGCCTTAGGCTGTAGCTAATCTATCGCCTACCTAAGCTGTTCTAAACCAACCGGCAGCCCTCGACCAGTGATGAAGAGCACCGATGCCCCCCGACCCGGCCCCCGCCCACATATGGCGTGGGAGGGAAGGCCAGGCCGGGACACAGCGGCACCCCCTCACCCCCAGTGAACGCAAGAAAACCTTTCCACCATATGGATCGCCGCATGGATTGCCCCAGTGACTTGGCTGAGGAGGAACCTTGTGAGGTCGTTGTGCTAGGGGCCAATTGCTGCGGCCCAGGCGGACCCAGCCCCCACGCGACCCGCCCCCCCAGCCCCCAGCCACCAGCATAGTGACTGAGAGCGTGAGAGCAGGCCACGCGGGGGACGGGCCCACCCACCAGGCCACAGCAGCGGACCCCCATCTGGGGACTCCCCTCCGAGACAGGCCGAGAGATGCCGGGCTAAACCATGCACAGAGTTTCCGATAATGAAACTCTGTGAATGGTTTATTATGGAAATAAAATGTACAAGAGAACAGAAAATTGAAAATGTAAAAAAGAGTCCAACAGAAGGGATATAAAAATGTAATTTTTAAATTATCCTAAGATCAGGGAAGGGAGTTGAAAATCTAAAAAGTAGAGTCCAAAAAGAAATAGAAAATGCAGTCTTTAAGTGTTCGTAGGTTTAGAGAATACTAGTTAATTAGCTAGGTGACAAAAAGGGTAACAAGATTGGGAGTTCCATGAGGATGATCTGAGGAATCCATGAGTCCGCGTTGGTGACATGGATTAAGAGGAGGGGAGGGGAGGATAGGAGTCGGAGGTGATGATTAAGAGGAGGGGAGGATAGGAGTTGGAGGTGATGATGAGGCGGCGGGGGGGGGGGCTGGGGGGGCGCCCCCCCCTTCCCTTAGGCAAGCAGGTGACCAGGATGATGAGGATAGGAGTCGGTGATGGTGATGAGCCCGGGGTGTCAGACAGTAGAAGGAGTAGTGGGTAGATGGCCTAGAATGACGACAGGTGGCTAGGACGATGACGGCCGGACCTAGGGCTGCAGCGGTGGGGTGTACGTCAGGCCAATGAGGACACCTGAGGGGGAGAGAGAGAAGAGAGCGGGGGAATCTGCGCAGAGGTGGAACTAACTCTATAGACAGCAATAAAAATTAGGTCAAATCAAAATTTATTAGGATTATTTAGGATAACTAATATTATACTGCTAATTCAGGTCTAGGTAGTCTAGGTCTAAGTTTATACTGATACTGCTGGCTTGAGATAGCCCGCTCAGCAGTTCAGGACTAAGTTTATTCACCAGCTATTTGATTTTATATCTGAGCTACTGGGTCGGCTGATGCCATATTATTAAATTAGGTCAAGTCTAAGTTTATACTGATACTGCTGGCTTGAGATAGCCCGCTCAGCAGTTCAGGACTAAGTTTATTCATCAGCTATTTGATATTATATCCGAGCTACTGGATCGGCTGATGCCATATTATTAAATTAGGTCAAGTCTAAGTTTATATTGATACTGCTGGCTTGTGATAGCCCGCTCAGCAGTTCAGGACTAAGTTTATTCACCAGCTATTTGAATTTATATCTGAGCTATTGGATCGGCTGATGCCATATTATTAAATTAAATTAGGTCAAGTCTAAGTTTATACTGATACTGCTGGCTTGAGATAGCCCGCTCAGCAGTTCAGGACTAAGTTTATTCACCAGCTATTTGATTTTATATCTGAGCTACTGGATCGGCTGATGCCATATTATTAAATTAGGTCCAGTCTAAATTTATACTGATACTGCTGGCTTGAGATAGCCCGCTCAGCAGTTCAGGACTAAGTTTATTCACCAACTATTTGATTTTCTATCTAGGCTACTGGGTCGACTGATGCCATATTATTTAAATTAGGTAAAGTCTAAGTTTATACTGATATTGCTGGCTTGAGACAGCCCGCTCAGCAATTCAGGATTGTATGTACTCAAGAGCTAATAAATATTTCTAGAGAATGACATCATCAAACATAACCATCAAGCACAACCAAATGATTGGGAGAATAAATGGGTTTTGAGTCTAGTTTTGAAGATTTCAATGGAGCCAGCTTCCCTAACTGACAGAGGAAGCTGGTTCCAGAGGTGTGGAGCACGGTAAGAAAATGCTCTGCTACCTGCTGATTTTTTCTTAATGTGTGTCTCTGTCTCTCTCTTCTGTGTGTGTCTCTGTCTCTCTCTTCTGTCTATCTCTCTCTCACCTGGTTGTTGTCGTTCTTGTCGTTCTTCCTCCTCAGCAGTCGTCTCTTGGTCTTCATCAGTGCGGTTTCTCTCTGACAGGCGCTCTGGTTCATCTGTCTGACCTGGGACAGCAGGAAGCTGGGCACCTGGACAGGAAGCAGGACGTGATGTCAGCAGACTGACAGGGAGTGATGTCAGCAGACAAAGTCTGGAGACAGGACTCTGACATGGCTCCTCCCTCCTGAGAAGTCCTGTCATGTTTCACCAAGCTCCTCCCCCATCTCTCCAATCAGAGCATCTTCCAGACAAATCTCAAACATCTCGTTCAGTGCTGCCTGGGTCCACATCTTTTTTTTTTCCCGATTTTTTATTCCATTTTTATCCCCCATTAGTGCTCATTTTAATTTATTTATCCTGGTTGCTGCGCCACCCTCTGCCGATCTGGGGAGAGCCGAAACTGGCTCCATGCTTCCTCCAAGACACGGGCAGTTAGCCAGCCGCTTCTTTTCACCTGACAGGGGAAGCTTCACCGGTAGGACATAGCACGTGGGAGGATCACGCTATTCCAACGAGTTCCCCTCCCTCCGAACAGGCGCCCCGAACGACCAGAGGAGGCACCACTTCAGCGAGCAGGATATTGCATGTTTTGGTGTGGGGTTCCTATATGAAGGAAACCCCCGGGAGGCACGGGGAGAACATGCAAACTCCACACAGAAAGGCCCTTTTGACGCCCCCTCCCGGGCGGTGGGCACTCGAGGACATGCGGACGGGCACGCACTCCTTCAGCGCTCACAGCGTCCCAGGTGGGAATCGAACCCAGGACCTTCTAGCTGTGAGGCGACAGCTCTACCACTGAGCCACCGTGCCCCCTGGGTCCACATCTTTGTTGGTCTGGCATTGTGACATGCAACAGGAATTTCATCAGTTGAAAAAAATGTCTAACTAAAGCCGTTGTCAAGCGATTGTCAAGTGTGCCGAGGAGTAACAACAATCACTTCGAGGCTGTTTGAAATGGATTAAAAATACCACTGAAATACGAACAGCACTCTGCTTTGAAGGCATTTATTCAAAGGGGAGATGTTTTTGCGTTCTCCACTGGACTAGACTGGGACAGATACGTTGTTGGTCTCTACTGATTGGTTAGGGAAAAATCCCAGGGAAACCGGTTAGAGAGGAGGCGATGTCAGACTGAAGAAGGAAATGTAAAGAGTGGTGTACTGTGCTGGCATTTGGTTTGAGAAAACAACCGAAGCAGCTGCATCAGTCAAATGTCCCCCCACTTTGTTGTTCATGTTAACTTCAACGGAACGGACACATGGGTGTGTGTGTGTGTGTGTGTGTGTGTGCGTGCGTGCGTGCGTGTGTGTGTGTGTGTGTGTGTGCGTGCGTGTGTGTGTGCGTGCGTGCATGTGTGTGTCTCACGGTCCACAGCAGCTCCTGGTGTGTTATCATCAGTCGGACCAGCTTTGCTCCGCCCACCGCCTCCTCCATCTCGTCCGGTTGCCGGGCGACGGAGCTCTGCTTGTTGCCGCGGCGGCGACAGGTGAAGAGGTTGGGGGCCATCACCATGGAGACATTCAGCAGAGACATCCTGTTCTGGTCCTGATGAGAGACCACCTGAGACAGGAAGACCAGCAGGGCCTGGAGAGACAAACAGACAGACAGACAGACAGCTCAGCAGAAACACTTAGTTGTGTGTGTACAATGTATTCTCATAAAATGTTCTTAGGATATACGAAAAGTATTTTTACGGTGCTACGAACATGAGCACTCGGTGTATACCTGCCAAGCGCCTGTATCACAGATATGGAGAAGGCGCTGCTTTTTGTACTCATGAAGTGGATACTGACCCTTATCTTGTCTTATAGTATAACTGTGTCTGTCTACCTGCCATTGTCATCATCCTGTGTGTTGTTATCCTATGTGTCATCATCCTGTGTGTGTGTTGTTATCCTATGTGTACTGTATGCATTATTGTGGTTGCCGTTTGGGCACTTGTGTAACTGACTGACTCCCAATATCTGATTGCATTATTAGTGTTTATGTCATTTGCATACTTGTATTTATGTGGACATAAATACATCATTCATGTGTGTGTGTGTGTGTGTGTGTGTGTGTGTGCACACACACGCGTGCGCGCGTGACTGTGTGTGTGTGTGTGTGTGTTTGTGTGTGTGTGTGTGGGTGGGTGTGTGTGTGCACACGCACGCGTGACTGTGTGTGTTTGTGTGTGTGTGTGTGTGTGTGTGTGTGTGACTGTGTGTTTGTGTGTGTGTGTGTGTGTGTGTGTGTGTGTGTGTGTGTGTGTGTGTGTGTGTGTGTGTGTGTGTGTGTGTGTGTGTGTGTGTGTTATACCCTCAGTGTGTCTCTGTTAGCCTCTGGTAGCAGCAGCGTCAACAGCTGAAGAGCCTGGACCTGATGGACGAGAGAGGGAATATCTGCAGAGACAGAGACGGAGAGAGAGAGAGAGAGAGAGAGAGAGAGAGAGAGAGAGAGAGAGAGAGAGAGACACACACAGAGAGATAGAGACAGAGAGACAGAGAGAGAGAGACACACACACACAGAGAGAGAGACACACACACAGAGAGAGAGAGAGAGAGAGAGGGCTATTCAGAGAGTTGTAGTTGATTTGGAGAAATGGAAGGAGTAAGAAATAAACAACTACAAATTGTTTTCTCAAATAAAAATAGTTCCTGATAACACAATTTCCCTACTTATAAACAACAGTTTATTTCAGACACAGATGAAGGTACAGGCCTTTAAATGTCTTCTCATATAGCGTGACCTTAGTATAGATTAGTCTGGAGCTGTTTCCACCGCTGGAGACGTAAACCACTGCACAATGGCAGGAACCGGAACATGTTTACCGGATACATGTGGACCAAAAAGATCTTCCGTGTAGCTAACGTTAGCTAGCTAGAGCCTGATAACACAAGGTGACTAATGTTAAAAACTTACATAGTACATAAACCAAAACGTTGATGCAATATGGCATCGCCGCCTGTTCGTGGTGACTAGTTAAGCTTAATTTATACTTATTAGAAAGTGTCGCTCAGCACATGGTCGCAGACGAAAAAGAAAGTGTCGCTCATGGTGTTGCATTTAACTTCAGTGAACGTTCGCCTCGGTTCAACGGTCACGCGACACTCGAACGCTATAAGTGCAGACAGCCAAGAGAAGAGAGGGAATGGAATGCACAGTGAAACCACCTCTGAGCCTCTGAGGCAAGATGTAACGTACTTGACTGCAGCCGCATATAAACAACACACAACCACACAACTCACCTCCTCTCTCTCTGGGAAATTTGTCACAGTGTTGTTTGTGATTTTCATGAAGTCATACATCAAGGACAGGCTGATCAAAATAGTGGGGACACGTTCATTCATTTCAATCGAGTGAAAACCAAAACAAGGAAGTCAAGCACATGCCGTCTATAGAGCCAATCAGACTTGCGCGATACTATGACGTAGTCAGCGACACTAGACATTTCACCAGGTAGCAGACACCTCTCGTCGACACTTCGACTCAAGTCCTCATTTCTGTCGGCAACCGTTTCAAAAGTATCGGCAGACAAAGCATAAATTGGGCTTTATCCTACACAACTCGAATCGGCATGTGTGTGTGTGTGTGTGGGTGTGTGTGTGTGTGTGTGTGTGTACCCAGCACAGCGTAGTAGGCAGACTGCTGTGTGTGTGTGAGCAGCGGCGTGGGCAGCTCTCTGATGAAAAGCTTCAGCAGGCCGGCGGCGTCCACCTGTCTCACTGTCGACCAGTCGAACCCCCGGGAACACCTGTCTAACTCTCCACGCAGGTACTGAGAGACAGACAGGTCAGAGAGAGAGAGAGAGGAAGAGAGACAGAGAGACAGACAGGTCAGAGAGAGAAAGAGAGAGAGAGGAAGAGAGAGACAGAGGGTTAGAGAGACAGACAGAGAGGGGGAGATTAGTCACATTTTGGGTTACATAATGGGCGTTTAAACTGTAGTTAATCTCTAGTTTGACTACAGTTAATCCAGAGACATTACACTCCAGGGGCCAGTTGCACCAACTGGTCTTAACTATGCCTGGTCGTAACTCCTACGTCGGTCTTAGTTAAGACCAGTCTTTAGAGTGGATTTACGCCTGTTGCACCAACACGGCTTACGTCTGGTCTTACCTACGCTGGTCGTAGCAATGCGCGTTCATGTGAATTGTCGGGGAATGCCCTCTGATTGGCCCACAAATGTGCCTCGCGCCGTCACCCACTACTGTATGTGCGTCACGTCATGTGGGTTTGACCAGAGAGCAGTTGTCTTTGGGCCCTGGCATGTGGCCTTGTGCCCTAAAGAAAGTGAAAATGATGAAATTCACACCCTGTCTGACACTAAAATGGCATTTTTCAGACAGACAGATCAGGAGAAAATTAACTTTTTGGAGACCTGGCTCTGTCTCAGTGACACACTCTCACGAGATTTGGCAACATGAGCTAACGTTAGGTAGCGATTAGCTAAAGCTTTGTGTGAAGTTCACAGATGTAGTAGCTAAATCTGTGGTTGGAAAGCTTTTTTCAGCGAAGAGGCCGTTTTGTCTTTATATGTGGTGTTGAGGCAGTTTGGGGAACTCGCGATCTCTAGCTCAAGTTAGCTTGCTACAGGTCAGCACCGCACTTCAAGAAGAGAGCTGACCATGCCCATTTAGGAGACCCAAAGAGTCCCAGTAGTGGAGCCTGGATTGAGCTATCCATATAGTGTTATCTCAGGGGTGTGTGTGTGTGTGTGTGTGTGTGTGTGTGTGTGTGTGTGTGTGTGTGTGTGTGTGTGTGTGTGTGTGTGTGTGTGTGTGTGTGTGTGTGTGTGTGTGTGTGTGTGTGTGCGCGTGCATCAGCTGGGAAGATCGACGCACCAACGCCAGAGAAGCCAACATCCCCACCATCACTGCCACCATCACTGCCACCATCACTGCCACCATCGCCCAACACCAGCTCAGAGGTGTGTGTCCTGGTGGCTAACCTGGTAGCACGTGTACCACGGAGGCTCGGTCTTTCGCACGGCTGACCTGGGTTCGAATCCGACTCATGGTCCTTTGCCGCATGTCATCCTCTCTCTCTCTCCCCACCTTTCCTGTCTGCCTGCTGTCCTATCTAATAAAGGCAAAATGCCCCAAAAAATAATACAAAAAAAACAGCTCAGAGCCATGTGTCCTGGAAGAAGGCAACATCTCCACCATCAATCGCCCAACACCAGCTCAGATGGACTGGCCATGTCATCCCTATATGCCTGACTCTCACCTGCCAAAACAAGTCCTATAGTCCCACCTACTCATAGGTGTCATTTCCAAAATCCTGATTCTGTCTCACCCCCCGCCACACACACACACACACGCACGCACGCACGCACGCACGCACGCACGCACGCACGCACGCACGCACGCACGCGCGCGCGCGCGCACGCACGCACACGCACACACACGCACACACACACACACACACACACACACACACACACACACTTTTTAAACTGGGAAAATCCAGCATGAACAGTTTTTTTTCTCTTCTTACTGTTTGGTCATGCATGTGTTTGGGTCTTTTAAGTGTTAGGGGTCATATCAAGGACCCCTCATTTACTCCACAATAAGGACACTGCAGACCCCCATTTGATGATACAGACCCAAATCTGGGAATATGTTGTCTTGGTCTTGTTAGTTGTGATTTTGTCCAGAGATCCTGTATTGTTGATCGAGAGATAAGAGTGAAACTATGATCAAAATAGTCATTCTTCTACAGTCTCTAATTGTGTTATCTTTGTGTAATGAAGTCATGTTTTGAAGTTCAACACTTTTCTGCAGACCCCCAGAGACCCCCAGGTCTTTTCTTACATTTTCTGGGGACGCCCTGGCCCCACATTGAGAAGCACTGGTATAGAAGGATGGATCAAGAGATAAATGAGATGAGGATAAATGAGGATAGATGAGAGAGATGGGGTTGAAGCGTCTTAAGAAAAGGGGATTACAAAAGACATGTATTGAGTGATGTGATATAGTTCTTCAGAGATCTGGCCTCTTCATTTTGCTCTCAAAGTGCATTAGACTTTAAATGAGCCGGGCCCCCCGAGAGGGTCCAGGCTCTCCTCCATTGCAGCTACTCATAGGAAAACGTGCCCCAGAAGATCCAAAGAAAAGCTGTAAGGACAGCATTAAAACAAACGTCAAAAAGTGCCACATAGACCTGAACACAGTGGCGTGCCTGACCAAGTTGGTGCCCTAGGCAAGATTTTTGCTGGTGCCCCCCCTCCCCCCTCCCCCAAAGAAAATATAATAAAAATTATATCACAGCTAATTCCACCACTGCAGTGCAGGTTCAGAATCGCCCTCCCCCAGTGGTGCTGGAAGTACTTTTAGGTAGGGGGTGCTGTAAGGAAGGGACTCTCGGTGCTGCCCGCGAGGGCAGCGGCGAAGAAAATTTCACGTTTTTTGGACTTTCATCCATATTTAGAAGAATATTTAATTTTAAATTAACATTAGAATTATACTGTTGTGATGTTATTATTCAGTATCTTCTCCTTTTCTCACTCACTTTCATGTAAGCACCTGCTCTCCCTTTAGTCGTTTTACACTACAACAGACAGCAACACAGGCATAAACACTGAACTTATTATTATTATTATGGAAAACCAGATTATTATGAAAATCAAACACTTTTGAAGAGAGAGCATATGAAATAAGATTAGAGCTGGGAAGCACAAACTGTTTTTTAATGCATCTTGTTGGTGGTATAAACACAAGACAGCCAAATCCAACAATTTCGAAAATCCCATTTCTTGCCACCAGGGGGTGCTGCAGCACCCTCAGCACCCACCTTCCAGCTCCCTTCCCCCACTCTGGGAAAAAGCTCCGAGCAGGTAGAAGGGGGCGCGGCCGCGCAGGTATGGATTAGGGACCATGGTGAAAGTGCTGCAGCCCAGGCAGCCAGAAAGCCAGAATTAGAAAAATGATTTCACTATTATTTAAAGACTTAAGACGTTGTTCTGCTTATTTTTTGTCTACTATTGTAAAATAATAGTAGGCCTATTATCATGAAAAAGTATTTGTAAAAAAAAAAAGATTTTTTTTTTTTTTTTTTTTACCCTCTCTGGCGCCCCTAACGGCTCAAGCGCCCCTAGCATTTGCCTAGTTCGCCTAATGGACGGCACGCCACTGCCTGAACACCTGGGAGATCACCGCAACAGAGCGTCCTGGAGAAAACGTGTGTGTGACAGTACTGTACTATATAACCACCACCTCCACCGTGCTGCAGAAGACAAGCGCAGACTGAAAAAGGAGAGAGCCAACCACCAAGAAGGCCCACGACCACACCACCACTCACCCCATGTGGCTCCAGGATCGGCCTCCTCGCCTGCCTGAAGACCCACAAGGACCAAGAAAGAGGACAGTCTTGACCACAAGTGACTGCTGATGATGATGATGATGGTGTGTGCAATGCGTGTGTGTGTGTGTGTGTGTGTGTGTGTGTGTGTGTGTGTGTGCGTGTGCGTGCGTGCGTGCGTGCGTGTGTGTGTGTGTGCGTGTGCGTGCGTGCGTGCGTGTGTGTGTGTGCGTGTGCGTGCGTGCGTGCGTGCGTGTGTGTGTGTGTGTGTGTGTGTGTGTATACCTTCAGTCTAGCAGCTGATCCTGGAACTCTGAGGATCCCCTCAGTCTGCAGACCGGTCTGCTCTAATATACACAACAACTACACACACACACACACACACACACAGAGGGAGAGAGAGAGAGAGAGAGAGAGAGAGAGAGAGAGAGAGAGAGAGAGAGAGAATGCTTCTTTAGGCGTGTTCCACAGCAGAATCTTCACAGAAAAAAGAACAAAATAACAAAAGGTGAGATTTTGTTTCCAAGCAGACGAAACTAGAGGTGCACTCATAGAGCGCAGACTTCCGCCATCCCTTTACCTGCCTTCAGCAGGTATAGGGATCCCTCTGACCATGTGTCCTGTGATTCAGAAGCGTCATGCCCATTGTAACTGGGGGGGCATTGAGAGATGTTTTTTTTCTCTCATAATATCATTTCATTACTATGGATTTTATAACATGTAGTTATGATCATTTATATAAAGAGTCAAACATATAGGCTATGTCTAAATATGTCATAGATCAAACCTAACCAAAAAACACACACCCCTCCTCCTGCTGATAATGGTTTCTCCCAAAGGACGTGTGGGGTCGTCCATCTGGCTTTCTCACTATAGGCGCTTCCAGTGCTACCTAGCAAAGCCACCCAGCCAGCCACCCACACATCACAGCACAGAGCTGACAGCAGTGTTTTTCTGCTTAACTGGTCAGTATAGTGCATCAATCCCATTTTCAAACATGTGAAAATGAAATGCTGTTAGTTAGGCACAGTTTGCATAGCAAGTTAGTTGGCTACTTGTACCAGGCAGCACTGCATTGTAATGTTAGCATCCCTCGTGTTGTTTACACATCATGCCAGCTTGTGGTAGCATAGCATCGATTTGGTGGTAAATGAGAGCTGTGTGAGTGTTATGCATTGTGTTGGCAGTGGCCTGATAGACTCACTGCCATAGAGTGGTGGTAAAAAAAAAAACTACATGTATCAGTGATTTTTTTTTATTTTTTTACCACCACTCTATCAAAAATGCAAAGAAAGATATCATCACTCTTTAAAAAAAAGAATAGACAGTCCTCCCAGCCCTGTCTTCAGTGAAGAGGACATAGAGGTTGTTGATGCAAGGGGTAAGTTTAGTGATAGACTATTTTTCCTTCATGGTAATGCATGCAGATTTAATTTTAAGATTTGTGTGGTCTCCCTTTTTTGTTAAGTCCATTGAGCCTGAGCAGTGACAATGTACTTAGTCTGGTGATTATGGATCTTTCCAGGAGGCTGAGCAGTTTAGAAAATAGCCTTGGTTATACCTGCTCAGTCTGTTAATTTAAAATTAGATATTTCTCTAAATCTGGCTTCCAACCCCCCAATTCTTTTTTGGTGGTGCACTTTGTGCAACACTTGTTCGCCCCCTCAGATTGTTTGCTTGCATGACGCCCCTGCTGTGACTCATGTTAGAAGATCTACCATGTGTCCTGTGGTCCATGAGGAACGCAGAACGTCTGAAGAACGTCTGGAGGAGCGGAGCTGCAGCTGTCAGTGCGCTGCCTTCAGGGTGTTCTCTGAAGCTCCGACTTCACAGCTGCTGCATTGAAATAACCAGCGACCGGTGCTGTGACAGCAGACTGTCTGGAACAGCTTTCTGCCAGAGCTTATTACACGGCCTTGTTGAATACTTTGAATAACAGAACGTTACGGACACATTTCTGATAATAGATTCTGGAGGACCACGTCCAATCATATCAATCTGCAGAATGAAGTCCGGTAAATTTAACAACTACTACAACTAACTGTATGTTTACACCAACAAAGGTGAAAGGAACGCTTCCTTGCGAGTGATTCACATTGCCACAAACTGACAACTAAACCTGATACAGAACCTTACAACAGCATTCATAATTTACACTGTCACAGTCTAACATAATGCAGTAAAGAAAGAAGTGTTTCCCTCCTTCACCTTCTTAAAGACGACAGGAACTTTCACTCCAGGGAATTCCTTCCTGTCGTTCTCCAATAGAGTGGTGAGAGGAACACCAAACACACCAGTTTCTGGCAGAGAGACATAGATGGACAGAGAGAGAGAGAGAGAGAGACATAGATGGACAGAGAGAGAGAGAGAGAGAGAGACATAGATGGACAGAGAGAGAGAGAGAGAGAGACATTACCTGAATCCTAGTATTTGAAGTAAGTAAGTAAGTAAGTAAGTTGAAGAAGTATTTGTTAATATTGTATTACTAAGCCTCCTTGTGTTCTGATCTGCTTCTGTTGGGGTTGGTTAGGTGACGTGACTTTTTTGTTTTACATTATATAGCAGGTACCAGGAGATTAGAGGTATCCACTGTTGTTTTTTCCTTTGTTTTCCGACCACGCCCCCGGCATTACCGGCTTTTAATTGAGGAAATACAGTATTATTTTACGATACTGTTGGTATATACAATATAGGCAATATGTACATAATAATGTTGCATACATACTGTATATTATGCAGTATATACAATGCAGTTTAATTGTGACTTTAAAGTAGTTCTGAAACAAAGTATGTATTGTTTCTGGTTCAGCTCAAACCTGCTTTAAAACTGTGAGGTAAAAATGAAGCGCACCCCGGCTCCTGCGGCGCGGCGGGCGGGTGCGTTTGGTTTGGAGGCCCAGAGCGTTCAGGAGGGTGGAGAGCTCGATGTGACCGATGAAGCCCAGCCGGGTCAGATCAGCTGACGACAAGTCCTCCACTGATGTCACACCCTGACTGGGAGAGAGCAGCACGAACTGCACACAACACACACACACACACACACACACACACACATACACACACACACACACACACACACACACACATACACACACACACATACAAACACACACATACAGTACACACACACACATACAAACACATACATACAGTACACACACACACACACACACACACACACACACACACACACACACACACACACATACAAACACACACATACAGTACACACACACACACACACACACACACACACACACACATACAAACACACACATACAGTACACACACATACACACACACACACACACACACACACACACACACTGTTACAATGAGCGAAGGGCACGTACACAGTGGCAATACATTCCCATTCACAATGTGTCCACAAAGCCCACATCTGTAATTCAACCAATCAACAGCTCAGGAGGTGGAGGCCGGGTCAGAGGTCAGACTCACCGGCAGGTCGCTGTCGTCTCCATGGAAACATATACAGTCCTGACAAGACCCGCCCCTTCTGTGTTCAGCCACGCCTTCCGAGTACGGAGAGTCACGCACCAGCCAATTAGCTCGCCTCGACGGGGTGATGGACACCGTGTGTGCGTGTGCGGGAGAAGGTGTGTGTGTGGGAGAGGGTGTGCGTGTGGGAGAAGGTGTGTGTGTTGGAGAGTGTGCGTGTGTTGACGTGTGTGTTGGAGAGTGTGCGTGTATTGACGTGTGTGTTGGAGAGTGTGCGTGTATTGGTGTGTGTGTTGAAGAGTTTGGGTGTTCCGGTAGTTGATCCTCAAAAGGCGGGAAACTTGGAAAGGTAGGTCGAACTGGAAACACACACACACACACACACACACACACCATTCTTAAATGTGCAATTATGTAATGTTCTGCCTCTAGGGGTCTCTCAATCAAATCAATAACATAATACAGGGTTTGATGATATGGTGCAGTAGCAGGGTGTCATGGGAGTTGTCGTAGCACTTCTGGTTTGTACTGTAGACGTGTAAAAGGCAATGGGATGTTTGGATGGGGATTTTCGTTCAATGCATGAAATAAGGTATGTGGTTAAAGAATGGCTTTGCTGATTATCAACCCACTTTGCATCATTATAATGTTGTTAATATAAGCCGATGGGCAGTGTTTACCTTCGCTATATGTTTTCCACACAGAGAAATATCCATCCTTGTCGCGTTTGCAGAAACTCCGCCCCCGTCAGCGGCAAGTCATTAAGGCTCTCCATGTGATTCTCCGTGGATGTGCGCATACTTACAAAATAAAAATAAACAATAACAGCCACCCTGGAAGCTGAATCGACAGCGCTCGGAGCAGAGCTCTGCAGTTCCGTTGTGATGTAAAACGTGTCACAGCGGAGCGTTTTGCCAGAGGATGAAATGGGAGCTCTCCATGAGGAAGACATATAGCGAAGGTAAACACTGCCCGTGTGCTTATATTAAAGGAGAATTCCGGTATTTTACACCCTGGACTTTATTTCCAGCTTTAAATATGTTTAAGTCACCCTGACAACTTCAGTTTGAATAGCATCAGGAGAAACCATAATCAGTTTGAACTGCGCCCTGAAAACGAGGAAACAACAGGGCATGTGAAATGTCTGTATTTTATTTACTTATTAATTTATTTTACTTCTTCTCCTTCTTCTTCTTCTTCTTCTTCTGTCTCACCGTAAAACCAAACAGGAGAAGAAGAAAATAAGTACATGCAGGGTTCACTCACTGTAGTTAGCTGTTATGTAGCTTAGCATGATATACACTGATGATATTTATCTGTTTTAGAGAATATAAATGATTCATTTGAATTCAATGGCCGCCCGTATGGAATAATGGATTACAAGCAGCAGCCGGGAATACCTGTGACAGACAGCAAACACAGCAGGCTGTACCACACCGGCAGCACGGACGTACGTTAGATCGCTCCACTGTCATTTACTCGTGGGTAATCTCTCGAGACAGACTTTCGACTTGCATCGAAAATCTGTCGGCAGGCTCCGTCAAAAGGGGTGTAACAGCACTAGCACGCATGCTGCGCTTCACCCGATCAAAATGAAGTGAACGTGAGCGCAGTGTGTAGTCAAAACTTACCATTTTCCAAGTTGCTACTTGCTACTAGCAACGAGCTAGAGTTGTTATTGTTGTTTCATAGCGACGGAGGGATTTGAGAGCGACACGCAGGGAGCGGAAAAGAAATCCATAAATGGTCAGAGCCGCTCGGTTGGAGCCAATGGCAGAGCTTGCAGGGAGCGGAAAGGGATTTTCTTCCACTGCCGACCGCGCCTCTTGAGTTCCTGTTGCACCACATTGAAACGGGGCTGCTGCCCCCAGAGGTTAGAGGGAAAAATAGTTTTTTTGTTTGTTTAACCGATGGGTTCCCAGATTGCCCGTCCGGGGACTACAGAGGCTCTTGGCTAACTGACACATTTACATTGAAGTGGGAACTAACATGTTGATTGATGTGTGTAACTGTCCATTGCCAAATACATCTTCAGGTACCTCGAGATGTGTTGCGGTGGATGGTTTTGGTCGTGGTGCTGTATCGGCCGCTTGGTGCCGACTCAGCGCAGTGAGAGAGAGGGGGCGGTCGACTGTTGGCCGAGTCATCAGTGGGCTGTGTGTGAGTGACAGACAGAGAGAGAGAGAGAGAGACATATTCCATCCAATAAATATAAATAATTAAATATAATGGGTTAATAGTTTGGTTGAAAATCACATGACCCTTGTCAGCACGTAGCTGGCTTTGCCATCAAGAAGACTCTGCTGGCTGCGATAGAGACTCCCTCAGTCAACATCCTCAGCATCTACGCCCCTACCCTCACCTCCTCAGAAGACATGCCCCCACCCTCACCTCCATAGAAGACATGCCCTCACCTCCTCAGAAGACATGCCCCCACCCTCACCTCCATAGAAGACATGCCCTCACCTCCGCAGAAGACACGCCCCCACCCTCACCTCCTCAGAAGACACGCCCCCACCCTCACCTCCTCAGAAGGCACGCCCCCACCCTCACCTCCTCAGAAGACACGCCCCCACCCTCACCTCCTCAGAAGACACGCCCCCACCCTCACCTCCTCAGAAGACACGCCCCCACCCTCACCTCCTCAGAAGACACGCCCCCACCCTCACCTCCTCAGAAGACACGCCCCCACCCTCACCTCCTCAGAAGACATGCCCCCACCCTCACCTCCTCAGAAGACACGCCCTCACCCTCACCTCCTCAGAAGACACGCCCCCACCCTCACCTCCTCAGAAGACACGCCCCCACCCTCACCTCCTCAGAAGACATGCCCCCACCCTCACCTCCTCAGAAGACACGCCCCCACCCTCACCTCCATAGAAGACATGCCCCCACCCTCACCTACTCAGAAGACACGCCCTCACCCTCACCTCCATAGAAGACATGCCCCCACCCTCACCTACTCAGAAGGCACGCCCCCACCCTCACCTCCTCAGAAGACACGCCCCCACCCTCACCTCCTCAGAAGACATGCCCCCACCCTCACCTCCTCAGAAGACATGCCCCCACCCTCACCTCCTCAGAAGACATGCCCTCACCTCCATAGAAGACACGCCCCCACCCTCACCTCCTCAGAAGACACGCCCCCACCCTCACCTACTCAGAAGACACGCCCTCACCCTCACCTCCTCAGAAGACATGCCCCCACCCTCACCTCCTCAGAAGACATGCCCTCACCTCCATAGAAGACACGCCCCCACCCTCACCTCCTCAGAAGACACGCCCCCACCCTCACCTCCATAGAAGACATGCCCCCACCCTCACCTCCTCAGAAGACACGCCCCCACCCTCACCTCCTCAGAAGACACGCCCCCACCCTCACCTCCATAGAAGACATGCCCCCACCCTCACCTCCTCAGAAGACATGCCCCCACCCTCACCTCCTCAGAAGACATGCCCTCACCTCCATAGAAGACACGCCCCCACCCTCACCTCCTCAGAAGACACGCCCCCACCCTCACCTCCATAGAAGACATGCCCCCACCCTCACCTCCATAGAAGACATGCCCCTACCCTCACCTCCTCAGAAGACACGCCCCCACCCTCACCTCCATAGAAGACATGCCCCCACCCTCACCTCCTCAGAAGACACGCCTCCACCCTCACCTCCTCAGAAGACATGCCCCCACCCTCACCTCCTCAGAAGACATGCCCCCACCCTCACCTCCTCAGAAGACATGCCCCTACCCTCACCTCCTCAGAAGACACGCCCCCACCCTCACCTCCTCAGAAGACACGCACCCACTCTCACCTCCATAGAAGACATGCCCCTACCCTCACCTCCTCAGAAGACACGCCCCCACCCTCACCTCCATAGAAGACATGCCCTCACCTCCTCAGAAGACATGCCCCCACCCTCACCTCCTCAGAAGACACGCCCCCACCCTCACCTCCTCAGAAGACACGCCCCCACCCTCACCTCCATAGAAGACATGCCCTCACCTCCTCAGAAGACATGCCCCCACCCTCACCTCCTCAGAAGACACGCCCCCACCCTCACCTCCTCAGAAGACACGCCCCCAAACCTCAGCTCATCAGAAGACACGCCCCCACCCTCATCTCCTCAGGAGACAAGTTCAAAAAGATGAGCCCCTATTCCTCCTCTGCGACTTCAACGCCAGAGTGATGGACATCATAGCAATGGGAAGATCAACTAAAACGCTCAGAGACTGCTGGAGTGATGCTTCTACCAGGACCTCCGCTCTGCATTACAAACACATTGTTGGAGTGAAAACTATACTGCACAGTGTCATGAAAGCATCCCAGGTCTGAACACTGTCTGGCACCAACTCCACCTGATGATTACCAGGCGTTCTGCTCTCAAAATTCTCCTCATCACCAGAAGCTATTGTAACATAGTGCGGACTGCGACACTGACCACACCCTTGTGAGCAGAAAAGTGATTTTTGTGTGTGCACATTTTTGCCGAATTTTCAGAAAATCGGCAAATGCGAAATTAGTAGTTGGTGTCGACGAGGCACAACTAATTCACGTGATTAAGACATCGCCAGACACCAGTCAAACCATCAAACGAGGGAAATGAACCCCATGTTCTCTGAATAAATGTGAGGTAAAGAGAAAACATGATGCAAAGCTTGGTGAGCACTGTCTGCCTCTGCTCATCTGCTACACCGTATTTAGGAGAGGAGAAGCGTCCTAGTGTCAACAGGAACCTTGGGAGTTTGAGTATTTCATGGCATGTTTTGCTTCCCAGGTGCGCTGGATTTGATGATTTGATCACTGAGCCACCACCGGTCTCCGTGTGACTGCTCGCAAGCGGTGCACCATGATAGTGAGATCAAACACACCCTGCTGTAAATTCAGCGCAGGCTGTACAAAGACTGCTTTTAAACGGTTGTTTCATATGCAGCAATATCATCATAACAGCGCCTGCTAAATTACTGGCATCCGTAGGAGGACTAATCTTTGTCTTTTATCTTTATTGTTTATTGAAGCAGGGACAGTACACAATAAATATATTGCACCAGAGATAGCTAATCATATCTTCGGATCTGCAATCGGACGTGGGAGACGGGTAGGAGAGCGCTTTGGACAGCCGTTCCCCCCTATTGCCTTATGGGCCAGAGTGTGACCCTAATAGTGCATGAGTGTATACAGTATAGTACAGTACAGTAGTAGGGTCACTTTGGGGCTAGGGTGCCCCCAAAACTCCACAGCATGGTGATCTCCTCCCACGCCGACGTCAAGGGAACTGTCCTGTATGACAAATCCTCTTCTGAATCCTTTCCCATCAACAGGTAGAAACACTGAAGGCTTTAAGATAGATAACACTCCAGAGCAACAAGCATCCTCTCCCAAGACTGAGCTGCCAAAGATGATGTCACGTGTGTTAAGTTAAGTTGAGTTGAGTTGAGTTAAGTTAAGTTAATTTAAGTTAGGTTATCCTTTATTGTCCCCATGGGGAAATTCATCTGCATTTGACCCATCTTCTAGGAACCTTCCTAAAACTAGGAGCAGTGTGTGTGTGTGTGTGTGTGTGTGTGTGTGTGTGTGTGTGTGTGTGTGTGTGTGTGTGTGTGTGTGTGTGTGTGTGTGTGTGTGTGTGTGCGTGTGTGTGCGTGTCTCACCATGGTGAAAATATCTCGGACGTCTCTGATTGGCTGTTTGTTCTTCTTCTTCAGTGTCTGGTTGTAGTTGTCCAGCCTCTTCCTCACCGTGTTGGCCTGTTGCCGTGACAACGTGGACAACAACGCCTCCGCCGGCCCCTCCCCCGATGGCCAGCCCGTTACTAGGGAGGATAGCCCCGCCTCCGTCAGCCACGCCTCCTCTAGCTCCGCCTCTGCAGGGGAAACCAGGAAGTGAAACACTGAAAAAATAAGCTGCATTTAACCCCCATGAACATGGTGGCCAAGCTCGGTATAGACCAAATCACCGTGACGTCACCATGTAAACAACATTTACTTCCGCGTACCACTTCGGGAAGGCGGCAGGTTTAAATTTGCGTGTTGTCAAATAAATGCTGTCAAACTCTCTCGTTGTTTTCGGCCAACTACTTTCAATTTAAATGTTCAAACGGTTGGTAAACATGCTTGTCCGACGTATCTAGCCTTTCTTCTGTGTTTGTTTTATGTAGTGTTCGCTAGCTAATAACGTTTGTTTACAACTGTCAAACTCGCTGTTTTTTTGCAGACTCGTTAACGTTACGTTACAGACAGAGGCTACTGACGTCGCTCGGATACAGCTTGGAACCCGGATGTTGTAGCTGTAAGCCTGTGCCGCCGAATCCAGAGTTCTCTTTGCACATGTTTGCCCTTTGCAGAGGGAATTCTGAATAATCCAAATCTTGACCCGCTCTTTATGGTCACTGGACACCCAACAACACAACACGAACGAACCATTTTTGTCTTCTTTGTCTGTTTTGGTCTTCAACACGTCAGTTTGTGCCGTTCACCGCCATTATGATGTGTGGAGGTAACCGGAACCAGGGGTAACCGCAAGTGAATGTAAACATCCCCGCTGATTTGGTCTATAGACCCTTTTCACAGCTGCCATTTTGTGTCTAAAAGGCACAGCACCAAAACCTTGCGACCCCAAGGTTGGGAATCACTGCTCTTGTGTATTTACGTGCGTCTTGCCTGCCATCCAGTAGGTGTCATCATTGTACAGTTTACACACATCAAACCTGATGTTTATTAGACCCATGTTGTACAGTGTGGCCTGCAATAAACTAAACTAGAATAAGTTAGACTGCTATAATCTCATATTATCGCACACACATTTCGGTGGTCACACGTTTCGATACAACACCGGGCGCTACTGCACATGACCATGAGCTGCACATTACGGAAGTTATCCAGGGGGATGGGAGAAATGGTAAATGCTAAATGGTCTGCATTTATATAGCGCTTTTATCCAAAGCGCTTTACAATCAGTAGGTAGTCTACATTCACCCATTCATACACCAATGGCGGCAGGCTGCCACGCAGGGTGCCTACACACCATCGGGAGCAAGGAGGGTTAAGTGTCTTGCCCAAGGACACAACGACAGCAGCTGGGAGGGAGCGGGGATCGAACCGCCAACCCTTGTGTCATTGGCCGACCCGCTCTACCTCCTGAGCTAAAGCCGCCCCAGAGATGAAGAAGAAGTGTGTGTGTGTGTGTGTGTGTGTGTGTGTGTGTGTGTGTGTGTGTGTGTGTGTGTGTGTGTGTGTCTGTGTGTGTGTGTGTGTGTGTGTGTGTGTGTGTGTGTGTCCTTCTCACCATCCATACTGTTCCTCCCCTCTTCATCTTCCTCCTCTTCCTCGTTCTCCTCCTCTATGCTGCTCACCTCTCTCCAATAGGTTTCCATGGTAACGTGCTGGGGGTCAGGGGTCAGGGGAGATGACATCATCTTGTAGAGAGAGTAGAGGTGTACAGAGACCTCAGTATCTGTCTCTGTGTTCAGATAGAAGACCGCAAGTGGGCGTGGTTTAAACCAGAAGTCACATTCAATCGGGCAATGTCATATTTTCTGGTCTTCAAAGCATCAAATTGATATTGGCATAATTGTTAAATATATTTCCACATCCTCAGACTGTACTT
>NC_139624.1:15588453-15593453 GCF_964638095.1 Poromitra crassiceps
TTCAAATACAAAGGCCAATCCCACACAAAGAAAAGAACTGGAATGAAAATTGGCTCCATCTAGTGGGCAGGAAGGGGAATACAGGAGGGGTGTTAGTACCATGCTTTACCCCCAATGCAATCTGGCAAATGTGGATGTTTATTTATTCCTCTACATGCCAAATGTACATGCCTCTAGCACGTGTCAGCACTATTTAATGATGTGGTCAGGATCAGCTTGTCTGAGATGTGTTTAGTCTTGAGCAGGGGTGGGCAAATATTTTTCCTGGGGGGCCACATGAGAAACCCAGTTTGTTGCTGCTGGCCCAAAAATAGATTGCCATGCAGTAACCTCTCATTTTATCACTAGATTGAATTATAGAAAACATAATGAGAATGAATAAATGAGATCATGAGATCATTAATGAGAGCTTGCTCTCAAGGGCCGCCCCTGTATAAATAAAGGTAAAAGAAAGTTTGATTGAGCCTAATTGGCTTGATTTTTACTGATAGTCTCTCTCTCTCCCTCTCTCTGTCTATCTCCTCTCTCTTTCTCTCTCTCTCTCTCTCTCTCTCTCTCTCTCTCTCTCTCTCTCTCTCTCTCTCTCTCTCTCTCTCTCAACTCTCTCCCCTCCCTCCCTCCTCCCATCCCTCCCTCCTCCCATCCCTCTCTCCCTCCCTCCCCTCTCCCCGGGCATGCGCAGTCAGTCTCGTGGTGTCAGTACTTCCGTGTTGTAGCTGTCAGGCAGCTCGTGAGGAAGCGGCGGGAGGCGGTAAGAGATCAAATAGATCAATCCCTTGACTTCAAACTGATCACATCTGATTAATGATCCAGTCAGTGACGTCACGGCGTGTTGCTTTGATGTGACCGGCCCGGGGGCGCGCGGGACGCGGCCGTTGGGCACGGTGGGTTTCTGACAGTCAAGCCAGTTAGTCAAACTAGCGAGAATAACAAATACCACGTCCGGTCTATTCTTCAAAATAAAAGACTTGTAGACCAGTAGATGGGTCTCTGCAGCAGCAGAATTCGTAACGTCAGTCTGGAGTTACTTCCGGTGTTGTTGCTAGACAACGCGGGGGTACGCGGATCGCACTCGCTTATAGGTTACGCCCACTGACCCCAAACTCAATACAAAAACCTGTTCGTTGTACTGTTGTCTTGCTTGTCACGCGCCCGACTGCTATAATATGACTTTAGAGCTGTTATGAATCAGTGGGATCTTTTGTAATATTCGGGCTAAAAACCGAAGCTCAGACCACGTATGTGTCTTGTTTATTTACAAAATTCATATATGCGGCCATTGCTTTGAATGGCGAGTGAGTGACCCCTAGTTCCGGGTCACGTGCTGCCCCCCTTGCTCGCTTGCTCACGTGACATCAGGCTGACCTTACCAATACTGCAATATGTATGTGACAGCCTGACAGGGACTGGTGTTTGGGCAGTGTTGGGTACGTTACTCAGGAAATGTCGTTACTGATTACGCCTTTAAAAAGTAATACAATTACTTTACTTATTAATTGGTATGAAAAGGAATTAGCTACTCGTTATATTATTAATATATTACTTTTGCTACCACCCCTTCCGTAAAGTGACGTACAACCTGTTTAGCCAGCTCCTTTCAGAACTGAATCCACTTTATTGCGACAATGAATCGAGGAGTCAACAATCAGCCAAACTGAATACTTTTTAATTGATTTGCCCACCTACCTAGGACAGAAAACTAATCACGTTCTGGTAATGCTGTAGTCTCACATAGCCCCAGTGGTGAGTAGAGAGTAGCCTACTGAGAATCTATAATCAAGTACAAGTACTCCCATAATAAAACAAATATTCAGGTACAAGTAAAAAGTACCATGTGAGTACAAGTTACTTTCCATTTTAATATTTTTAGGGTGTGGGGGCTATGCAAAATGATGAAGAAGAAAAAAACAGCACTCATTGAAACTTTTTCAGTAATATGAACAATCTCTCACTCCCATGGCTTTTAGACAAAAACTACTGATACTCACTGAAATCATGTCACTAAGTTTTATATTGAAAACCACAAATACAAATGATCAGCTTTTTGTTTGCATAAACATTAAAATAACCAGCATAGCCGATTTCTCAGCTTCTTCTTCTTCGGTGGTTTATGGCGGTTGGCATGCTTAAAGTGTAACTAACCCCCAAAACACTTTTTTTCAGCTTTTAACCAATATATATGACTTTGGGGGTGATGTGTGAAGAATTCTGGTCAAAATTTCCACATTTGACACCAAACTGTTGCCATTTTACCATTTGTATCATTTTTCAGCAGCATACCTGGAACACTGCTTTTTTTTTCCCTCAAATGAATGGGATATTTGACACGTCATGACGTCACCATGAACCAAAGACTATGGGATTTCAAGATAGTTACTCCCCTACCCCCCCTGTACCCTTTCGGCTCCTCACAACTCCAAGCCTATTCCCATGATGTCACTTGACCTGTTAATTTATTACAATCGCCTGTTATTTTCCTACCAACTCCTATGTAACACAATACTATCAATAAACGCCACTATAATCATAAAACGAAGGACATTGCATTGTGTTGCTGTAAAATCATTCCCAACCTTTTATAAATCTCCAAAACAGCAACTTTTCAGGAAGTTTGCTCTTAACACATTGAGTGCCAAGGACGTCTCTGGACGTCCTAAAAAAATGTAACGAGGAGTGCCAAGGACGTCTGTGGACGTCCTAAAATCATAATTCATATTATTCCATAATTCTGCTGTTTAAGGTCGTACCCAGCCAGTGAGCATGAATCCCTTCAAGGGATCACACGGCGCCACCTTAAACATCGACACGGGAGCTGCGCCACCCACCTCAGATCCTTTACTTTGTGCAGGAGACAGCAGGGAAAGACGTGATCAAAGAGGAAACCGATGCATGCTTCAGCCAGAGCCGTATAGATTGCTCTGTCTGCAGCGGACAGTGGGCTCGGCTGCATCCGCGCTCACAACTGAGCTCTTATGCTTCTATCTATCTCCACACGATTCCCTGCCAGAAAGCCAGCATCCGAAGCCGAACGGCCAAGCCTTTTCGTTCAGTCGCGTTTGGCATTTCCTTGTTGCGCGCTGGGATTCGTCCGGGGCAAAAACGGAGTCTGTGAGAAAACAAACTCTGTGCGTGTGGGGAGGAGCCCGCAGCTCAGAGGTGGAGAGGGGGGGGGGGGGGGGGGGGGGGGGGGGGGGGGGGGGGGGAGGAGGGGGGGGGGGGGGGGGGGCACGCAGGCTGCACAGAAACCACACCACGCCACCACATCAGAAAACACCAGCCAGAGTCAGTGAATGTGCTCGAAATTAGAGTGCAAAAGGTATTCATAAAAGTGACTATATCTTGGAAAGTAAAAAAAAACGACAGAAAACCCTTGAAAGTGCACTTTTTTCAGAGGCTGTCATTTCATAATGGAACTGTCTAGAAACAAAATTTCTTCTTTGGAAGAAGCAGGAGTGTTCAATGTTTCATTAAAGTCCAGCCCCGTCAATATAGCCCTAATAGAAAAAATTCTATAGCTGTTTTCAACTGAATGGAAGTGAATCTGACACAGGCTGCAGACAATTTTACTGAAGCGCTGTGGCACTCAATGTGTTAAAATACTGAACCAAGCGTCGTCGAAGTTGGCACATGTCTTAATTATTAGGGGTGCACCGATCGATCGACACGCAATCTGTATCGGCCGATTTGGACCTCAAATATGTGATCTGCTGTTTCCGATATTCCTTTAATGTTGCCGATCGCATAGCCGATCATGCTGCACGTGAGAAACATGAGGCAGCCCATTTTCATGTCTTCAATGTCTATCGTTTAACTTTCATATTGTGCTCTAACGTTTATATCATTGTGTTGCAAAGCACACGCTTTGCTTTCGTCAGTGTACTCACCTCCATGCACACACCGCACCAGACTGTCAACACACCCCTTGCGTCTTTGAATCACACAAATCAGCTGGTGATTAGAGCAGCCTCAGCAGAGAGAAGTTACCTCCAGTCCTCCCGCCTACCGAGGCATTTGCATGCTGTTAAGTCCGTGTGTATTAAAGTCCCAGATTGACACGGTGGTACTGTGGTAGTCGGGGTAGTGCACGCGCACACACAGACAATTTCCACGCAAGCATTGATGTTCCCGCGGGCACTTTGAAGGAAGCGAAAGTGTGCGGCTGAGTATGTGGATGTGCGCTCCGTTCAGACGGACTTTCTTCCTTTCTTTAGACATCAGTTGAACATGTTCTAATCCCCTTCTTCCATGTGTGCGTATATGACCAACCAGTAAGTCATTATTATGTTAATATTCCTGTATTGCATTCCCTTTTGGTTTTAGATCGATCTACCTGCAATCATTGCAATAACGTTTGTTTAGGCGTGCACTTGCGGTTTGATTGTCTGTTGCGCTAATTAATGCCACTACTCAGATGGAGTTTAGCTCGTGTGTAGCTTGTGATTCTGTTGTTTCTCCCGTCATGTAACCCTGTCACCATTATGTAGATCGCACTCATAGTGCTGCTAATTATAACACTGTAACTCGGCCTCGATGGGCGGGTCGTTTTGATGTTCGTTCGATGCGGATCCCAATGTATGACGGTTATTGTGCATAACCCCGGTTCTATGAGTGGGAGCTCTTTGGCTTTAGTCATGATTCAAGACTGGTGTTTAAGAGTAACTGACTTACAGTTTACCTAATTATCATTTATATATTATTAGTTGTTAATTATCACTATAATTGGCCTATATAACAGCAAGCTTGGTTACTGACCCGTTTGTATATTTTATTGCCTCCTTTTTCCAGACCACACACAATCCTACTATTCCTGTCATAATGCTGTAAAGAGCCTATACTGCTGTACTGTACTGAAGAGAACTGACAACTAAACGGTTGAACTCCCATCTGTCTCCTGCCTCGTGTTTTTACGGACACCCCAGGGCGTATATATATATATATCGGTGATCGGTAATCGGTAATCGGTGATCGGTCGATGATCGGTTGGGCAGATATTTCTCATA
>NC_139624.1:15608453-15613453 GCF_964638095.1 Poromitra crassiceps
ACAAGTTAAACTGGTGATGTTCATTAAGTTTCAAGAATCTGAATTATTTCTCTAAAAGAAGTCGCAACAATAACATTTAGGGATATTTGGAGTTATTCCCCCGACCAGCGAATCAGTTATGAAGCACTGCAGAGATAGCAGAGAGTTAGCAAAGTAGAGTATAAACCGAAACAGTAAAATAATGCTGATATCTGAATGTACAAACAGGGAAGTGTAGCATTTATTGGCATCTGTAACTGTGGAGGCACAGTTTCCCTAAAAATAGAAAAACTACATAATGGGGCTTTAAGGTTAGGGTAAAATATCAGGGTAAGCCAATCAGAGGCAGAGTCGGGCGGGCCATGCCTTCACCATAGTAGGACATATGTTGCTTCAAGGTATGTCCTTCAATTTAAAAGCGCGGCATCAGATTTTTTTAATTATAATTTACCCCCCACTCAAAACGGCCCCGCGATCCATGTTTGGGTCCCGACCCACCAGTTGAAAAACCCTGATCTAGACCACATTTGTCTATTAAATGGTTAATGTATGCATTACCCAACATTTAGCATAAATTAAAGGTTTTAGTTATCAAGACATGTCAGATCTAGTTACACAGATACTTAGTTAGCCTTAGAAATAGGTATTTTACAACTTTCCTAACCCATGATAACTTAACATACAGCTCTGTTTAACATGAAACCTCTATATAGTCTCAAAATGCATTTGAAATTCATGTTCAGCTAACTGGAGCATAATACTGCAATTATGGATTGGGGCTTTAATCAAAGATCATTTACTGTAGTTCACATTGACAAAGTCAGATGGGTCGCACCTCCACTGCCTCTGAAGATAACTGTGTGCATAGCCTACATCAGTGATACTCAACTTGTGGCCCGGGGGCCAGATGCGGCCCACGACTGGCCCCCCATCTAAGAGATGTTTGATTCATTTTCTTTTTGGAGAGAGCCTTTATTTATGAAGAGGGTTTACTCTGAACAGATTTGAGAACTGAATTGAAGTGACCAAACTGAATTTCTAACTTTTCTTGTTTATTGTTATGGGGGAGGGACTACAATCCACTACAGAAGAAAATAATATTATTAATCTTAGTTTATTAACTGGCCCCTCGCCTCCTGTCATTTTGCAAAAGTGGCCCCTGGTCAAAGCAAGTTGAGTATCCCTGGCCTACATGAATTCCTCCATGTTTACCAATAGATGGATAAATGTGTAAAACAATGTGTCAGATAGTCAAAAGCCAGGCTAATTAAGAAATGTATTGTATCAGAACAATGTATGATAATCCAGGCAATTTGCTTATTTGTAGGCTACATCTATTCATACTGTCATACATAAGTTTATTCTGTGAGCTTATACATTATAACATTTGTACAGACTACTTTATGTAGCCTAAAAATATATATAGATATTCATGAGGAGCAGAATAGAATGTATGTAAAACAGTGTGTCTAACAGTTTTGGGAGGGGGTGTGTGTGTGGGAGGTGCGTCGAGAAAAAAAGGTGAAATTATATGTATTATTGATAAACCAAATCCTGCCTCATCATAAATAGAAATAAAAGGAAGGGAAAGGGAATACCCATGGCATTGTGTTTCTGTAAA
This sequence comes from Poromitra crassiceps, assembly GCF_964638095.1. NCBI lineage: Eukaryota > Metazoa > Chordata > Actinopteri > Beryciformes > Melamphaidae > Poromitra > Poromitra crassiceps. The sequence goes on from NC_139624.1 coordinate 15,610,054, forward strand.
TCATTCTTAACCTTTTTCATATTAAGGACTCCTAATTTAGTTCACCATGGGGCCATGGACCCCCAATATGATGAAATTTGGTTTCTCAGATGCAAATCAGATTTTTTTTAATGTAGCCTAGATATGATTTTGTTCAGAATTCCATATATATTAGGTTGAGAGAGACAACAGAGAATCTTGAATCCTCTCCCCTGACCCCTCATTGAGAAGCACTCCACCACTGACTTGTTTGTGCAGAGAGAGAGGAGGGAGGGGGAGGGGGAGCAGAGCAGCCCAGCTGGAGCCACTCTGCTCTCGTGCAAATGAGGAAAAAGCAGGGGGGGGTTTTTACACGGCGCACTGCACGTTTTGACACGAATAACAAAAAAACCCCAAACGAAAAACGAAAACTGACTTGACAGCGTTCAAGAGAACAAGTTGGCGGACAATTTCATGTGTTCACATCGCTGGTACCTCAAAGTTGAAGTTAGTGGCGAGGCGAATGAAGGGAAATGACGCGATTTTCGTAGGTATAACCCAAACAAATCAAAAGGAACCATTCACCATGACGTGTACACAGGGGTTGGCTATAATTTAAGTGACAGACCAAAGGACAAATCAAAAAATCCAGTTGGGAATCCACTCTTAAAGGCGAGGAGTGACGATTTTTTGTTGTGCCGTTTTTATTCCAGCGGGCTGAAACGCTGCATTTGCTCCTCTAAACAGAGCTTGATTTAATTTATTATTTCGGCCTTTTTCAAAATTATTTTTTCATTTTGTAGTAGTGATGGTGCATATTTATCGATACAACCCGTGTTTTTATTTAAACATGACCCGAAAGTATGTTTAATACTAGATTGAAATGAGCCCAGAATGCAGAAATCTCCCATAGTGATTACATTACAGCGTGGTTAGAGCGGTGGGTTTGTCCTGCCTAATAAATGTGACCCGCTCTATTTACCTCTGCCAGCCATCCATTGCTCTGGTTTCCATCCGGGGTCTCAGAGCTCAGACTCAGTTGAGAGCTCAGAGCAGTCATGGCATGGTAACCCCCGGAGCGTGGCTGGATATTAAGGAAGCACGATAATGATCATCATTAGGTTTACAAACTGAGGAGTGGGCGGAACAGGAGCTTCCATCTCTAACAATGTGATGGATAGCAGACAGAGACAGGGTGAACACGCTGCACCAACGTAATACAGCATTTTCTCATTGTCTCCATGATAGAATAAGGATATGAGCCACTGCGTGTCAAGAAAATAAGCTATTTACAGGACGTAAATACACACATTACACATGCCCCATATCCCTCTGTTCCATGACCCTGCTCAGAGCATTATAACATTGTGGTGCATCGATATTTAAAAAAAACATTTAGAGTGAGTTAAAAATCATAATTAAAGCTGGAAATACAGTCCAGGTTGTAAAAAAGCTGAATCCTCCTTTAAAGAGCAAACTGTACTTATCAAATGAATAAACATGAACAACACATTCTTGAAGTATGCTGAGCCATTCAAAAGGTCATTTACAGACCTAGTTACCCGTCTCTCTCTCACTCTCTCTCTCTCTCTCTCTCTCTCTCTCTCTGCCTGTCTCTCTCTCTCTCTCCCTGGCTGTCTCTCTGTCCCCCTGCCTGTCTCTCTCTCTCCCTCTCTCTCTCTGTCTCTCTCTCTCTCTCTCTCTCTCTCTGCCTGTCTCTCTCTCTCCCTGCCTGTCTCTCTGTCCTCCTGCCTGCCTCTCTCTCTCTCTCTCTGTCTCTCTCTCTCTCTCTCTGTCTCTCTCTGCCTGTCTCTCTCTCTCTCTCTCTCTCTCTCTCTCTCTCTCTGTCTCCCTGCCTGTCTCTCTCTCTCTCTCTCTCTCTGCCTGTCTCTCTCTCTCTCTCTCTCTCTCTCTCTCTGCCTGTCTGTCTCTCTCTGTCTCTCTCTCTCTCAGGCCCCCTGTGGTTTCAGGTCAGGGATGAGGCTGGAGGCGGTGGACAGGAAGAACCCGGGCCTGGTGTGTGTGGCGTCTGTCACTGATGTCATCGAGCAGCGCTTCCTGGTTCACTTTGACAACTGGGACGACACCTACGACTACTGGTGAGACAGACGGGCAGAGACAGACAGACAGGCAGAGAGACAGACGGGCAGAGACAGACAGACAGGCAGAGAGACAGACAGGCAGAGAGACAGACAGGCAGAGAGACAGACAGGCAGAGAGACAGACAGGCAGAGAGACAGACAGACAGGCAGACAGACAGACAGGCAGACAGACAGACAGGCAGAGACAGACAGACAGGCAGAGACAGACAGACAGGCAGTAGTAGCCTCCTGGTGTGTTAAAAGAAACAACAACAAACGAATCATGCCATGTATTTATATGAGTTTAGTTTATGACTTTAACTGTTACTGGTGTTACTGGTCCTCATCTCACAGCTCACTTTGTTTTAAATGTATTTCTATGAGTTTAGTTTACGACTTTAACTGTTACTGGTGTTACTGGTCCTCATCTCACAGCTCACTTTGTTTTAAATGTATTTCTATGAGTTTAGTTTACGACTTTAACTGTTACTGGTGTTACTGGTCGTAATCTCACAGCTCACTTTGTTTTAAATGTATTTCTATGAGTTTAGTTTATGACTTTAACTGTTACTGGTGTTACTGGTCGTAATCTCACAGCTCACTTTGTTTTAAATGTATTTCTATGAGTTTAGTTTATGACTTTAACTGTTACTGGTGTTACTGGTCGTAATCTCACAGCTCACTTTGTTTTAAATGTATTTCTATGAGTTTAGTTTATGACTTTAACTGTTACCGGTGTTACTGGTCCTCATCTCACAGCTCACTTTGTTTTAAATGTATTTCTATGAGTTTAGTTTATGACTTTAACTGTTACTGGTGTTACTGGTCCTCATCTCACAACTCACTTTGTTTTAAATGTATTTCTATGAGTTTAGTTTATGACTTTAACTGTTACTGGTGTTACTGGTCCTCATATCACAGCTCACTTTGTTTTAAATGTATTTCTATGAGTTTAGTTTATGACTTTAACTGTTACTGGTGTTACTGGTCGTCATATCACAGCTCACTTTGTTTTAAATGTATTTCTATGAGTTTAGTTTATGACTTTAACTGTTACTGGTGTTACTGGTCGTCATCTCACAGCTCACTTTGTTTTAAATGTATTTCTATGAGTTTAGTTTATGACTTTAACTGTTACCGGTGTTACTGGTCCTCATCTCACAGCTCACTTTGTTTTAAATGTATTTCTATGAGTTTAGTTTATGACTTTAACTGTTACTGGTGTTACTGGTCGTAATCTCACAGCTCACTTTGTTTTAAATGTATTTCTATGAGTTTAGTTTATGACTTTAACTGTTACTGGTGTTACTGGTCGTAATCTCACAGCTCACTTTGTTTTAAATGTATTTCTATGAGTTTAG
>NC_139624.1:15620953-15675953 GCF_964638095.1 Poromitra crassiceps
CACTGGGGAGGAGGAGAAGACTGACAGACAGGTATGGACAGAGAGACAGACAGACTCACTGACAGACAAGACAGGCAGACAGACCGGTATGGAGAGAGACAGAACGGAAGAACGTGGAGTTTCCACGGAAACTCCGTGTAATAGAGATGCGCAGATCAGCTTGTATGCCATCCTAATACACGTATATGCATAAACAATCCGCCACCTGCGACTTTATTTCTCAAAAGCGACTTGCAACCAGTCTGATGACTTTTCCTGACCATGGGAAGCCATGTTCATGTGTTGATTCTGACCATGGGAAGCCATGTTCATGTGTTGATTCTTTTCCTGACCATGGGAAGCCATGTTCATGTGTTGATTCTGACCATGGGAAGCCATGTTCATGTGTTGATTCTTTTCCTGACCATGGGAAGCCATGTTCATGTGTTGATTCTTTTCCTGACCATGGGAAGCCATGTTCATGTGTTGATTCTTTTCCTGACCATGGGAAGCCATGTTCATGTATTGATTCCAGTTGAATCCCAACGGATTTTGCCTAGAAATTGGTGCAGGTGCTGCAGGTGAGGGTGTAAGATCTGCTCCTCTACCAGATCGCCTCTGGCACGCATTGTGATTGGCAGTACGTCAGGCACGTGGGATTAACCTGGGCAAAATGTCTGATAGCTATAGATTAGCTAACAAGCTACTGATGTAATCAGACATTTGGGAACATTAATACGTAAAAAATATGAATCATACAAACATTCAATGATCATGATTCAAGTGTGCAGGACAATTTCTCATCAACATGAGCCTTACTTTTTGAAAATAAATGTGTTAAAAGAGTTGAACTTCATCTGTAGTCGTGGCCCCTGAGCCGAGCACATCCGGTACTCACACAGTCTGACACACACACAGCGCTTCAGTGCAGCCCCTCCTCACCGAAGGAGAGTGTTCACTGAAGGATAAATGCAGCAACATGAGCGACACTTTATTGATTGTCCGTGACCATGTGTTGAGCGACACTTTGAAATAGCCCAGGCTGGTTTATACTCTGGGGTATATTTTGGGCTAGGCCAGACTATATCAAAAGCAACTTTGAGTTGGGTTTAGGTGAGTAAAACAACATTAGGTTTAGCCCAACAAAAGCTCAGGATTTGAACCAGCTCCCTCATGAGGACAAAGCTACGAGTGGGGAACACTCCGGTCTAAGGATGTTCATCAATAATCGAGAATCGATAATTGATCGTTAAGGAATTGATTCGATCATGTGGAATTTTTATCGATTTTTTTTTTTTTTTTTTTTTTTTAAATCAAATCAAATAGGCCTAAATGTGCTGAAACTATCAAATTGGATTTCACTACGTGGTCGCAACCAGGTGAGGGCGCAATGGGACTATGAGGCAGAGAAAACTGAACAGAACACCTCTGGGTGGGGCTATGGGCCTGGGCTCACTGGGCTTGCTGGTGAGAACATCAACAGCACATTGTCAGCACTCAGCCAGATGAGGAAACGAAGCGAGCGAAGCGAAGTTTTGTGTGGGACCATTTTGAGTTCAAAGACGACATTGTTCATTGCAAGAACTGTGATGCCGTTTATAAGTACAACACGGCTAAGACGCCAATGATTCACCACTTGAACAGCGTACATCCGAGCCTGGTTAACGAGGAAGGCGCCTCGTCCTCGGCCGGGATGCAGAAAAGATCACCCAGGCCGTCTGCAACCTCATCGAGACGGATATGCTGCCCATACATATCGTTGAGGGCAACGGTTTTCAACACCTGATCAATGTGATTGAGCCAGCTTATGAGCTTCCCTCACCGAGCACCATTACCAGGCGGATTGAAAAGCGCTTCATAGCGCTTCGCACATAGGCATTTTGTAAAAAAATAAAAAATATAAATATATATACTGTATATATATATTTTTTTATATATTATTATTAATATTATCGATAATTGATCGTTAATTTTCCCGAATTTCGATTATGGAAATGGATTCAAAATGCCCATCCCTACTCCGGTCATCAGCATGTCAAATCACATCCAAATTGAAGAGTGTATCCTTGATTATTTTGTGTATCTTGAGTATGGGGGTATCATCTGGCCTAGCCTAAATAATACAAGGGGTATACATGTATCTTGGGCTGTTACACTGTTGTGCTGGACTGGCTGGTAAATTGGTCAAGTCAGCTAACGTTACGAAGCTAATGTTACAAAGCAACCAACAGCAGATCCATGCCTCACTGTCCTGGCCTCTGGATGCTGCTCACGCTGATAGAGTGCGAGACCAGACTGCAGTTACTGTAGCGGCCATCGGTGTCAGTAAGGAATCTCTGATTTACATACTTCAATATCTCTCTCTCTCTCTCTGTCTCTCTCTTTCCCTCTCTCCCTGCCTCGCTCCCTCCCTCTCTCTCTCTCTCTTTCTCTCTCTCTCTCTCTCTCTTGCTCTGCCCCCACAGACTGTCCCAGCCAACCAAATTCCTCCGCATCAAACAGGAAGAGGAGGAGCTAAACCTCAGAGCCTTTGTCCCAGGTACTGTGTGTGCATGCCTGTGTGTGTGTGTGTGTGTGTGTGTGTGTGTGTGTGTGTGTGCATTCACCCTTTCCCGCTGTTTCTCTTTCCAATGTGTTTCCATGGAAACAGAAGGCAGATGAAATGGCTGTTTCAATGGAAATACCTCACCATGGCGACTGAGCTGTTGGTTGTGCTTTGCACATGCGGGTGCGTGTGTGTGTGCGCACATGCGCGTGCGTGCGTGTGTGTGTGCGCACGTGTGTGTGTGTGTGTGTGACACTGTTGAGATCCTAACAGAACATTTCACTTTATAATAGAAATATAAATCTGTCTGGTCACATCCCAGCTGCTCCTTTTGCTGTGAGGTGATTGGTCTCCTTGCTGTGATGTGAGGTGATTGGTCTGTTTGCTGCACCATGTATTTGAGAGCATCCTTTTTATATAATGATGTTATTTACTTTATTATTATTATTCATATTACTTATTATTAAAGCACATACTGTATATAACAATGCCACTAAGTGGTTAAAATTGGTACTGCAGTCCATCCAAATTCAATATATTGGAGAGAGTTGGGGACCCGACAGACTCATTGGTGTACTTTGGTTCCCACGTCCTGTTTCCGGGTCATCATGGGATCGCCACATTTAATACAACTCCATAATCCGATTACATTACATAAGTCTAGTTGTTAGTCGTAGCTGCCTGGAGCTCGTAGCATCAGAATAGTAAATGTTGTGTTACAACATCAGCCGAGTCATATGCTCAATATCCAACTCTGGCTCATATTTGATCGTGTCTAGGGGGTTGACTGGCATTATGATCCATAACATGAGAAAGAAAACAATAAACCAGGCTGTCATTTAGGAGCAACTCAACCAGGGTATTAGCTCACCTGGGGAAACTGGTGCGTTCGGACCCAGGTGTGCATCGGCCTCCTCCGGACAGCTCAAGCCGGTGGAGTGGATAGTGTTCAGTGTCGAGATGCTTAACACAACATAACTGACAGATAAGGTTACAAAAAGAACAGAAAACGGGAAGTGTGCACAAGACTAGGGTTGGGTACCGTTCACATTTGAATCGATACCGGTACGGTACCGGTACCTGGAATTCGGTACGGTACCAAAAACGGTACCTTTTTCGATACTTTTTTGAGTAAAAAAAAAAAAAAAAAAAAAAAAAAATTTGCTACAACAAAAATGTACAGTTTCTAAAACAAATAAGTCCAAACTTCTCAATTTCAACATTGTTCTTTATTTAGATTTTTTTTTGTTTAGCAGCAGCACCCAACAAAATAAAACCCCTCCCTCCCTCCCTCCCTCCCTCTTCCCTCCCAAACCAAGAGTTTACTTGTGCAAGGTAATGGTCTGCTCCATCCATCAGCGGTCACTGCAATATGGTCAACTGCCCTGAGTTCCTCCTTCACATTCTTCTTCTCAACACGACACCAAGCTGGAATAAGTGTGTTTGTGAGAAGGTCTCTGGAGGGAGGGGAGTATTTTGGGTTCAGGGTCCCTGTCATCTCCCTATATATAGACAATAAAAATAACTATTGTTAGTAACTTAGCTTACTCTATGAATATCACACACACACACACACACATTATCACCCATTTATACATAAATAAATAATTTACCTGAACCATGGAGACTCCACCGTTGCGAAGGGCAACATGCCTTTTACAATGAAGGCAGTCACTGGCTAATTAAATGACGTTACCTGATGTTGAAGAAGTCGACGCCTCACTTGCGACACTTGAAGTTTCGTCGTCGTCGCTGTCCGTTTCAGCTAACGAAGCAGAGGAGCTGCTGGCTGTAGGTGCTTTGCTGCTGGTGGGGCTGCAGCGTCCACCCTCAGGCTATCGAACACTTTACAGTCTTCCGCATTTAAAAAGATTTTATGCTTGACCAAGTGTTTCCTCAAGTTAGAGGTGTTCCCCTGGCCAGCTTTGCACTTCGCATCGCAAATGTTACAGCGAGCGTTGTCTGAGTCTATCTTTGTGAAGTGTAGCCAGTGCCACACTTTGGACCGCAAGCGAGAGGCCATCTTCTTCTCTTCAGCTTGTTTTGGCAGTGACGTGATGACGTAACCCACCCTCGTGTGTGTTGCCTTCAAGTTTGCGTCGGAATTTCTAACTCGCTCGCTGTCTTTGTATCACTGAGATGCGTTCAAGTACCGACATTTTTAAATTATAATAGAAAAAAAAAAGTACCGAAATGAGGTACCGTTTCATGTCATGTGAACTGATACTCGGTAGTACCGCCCACTTTCGGTCGGTGCCTGTAAAAGTACCGAGTTCGGTACCCATCCCTACACAAGACGCTGACCGGTTCCTCTGCTGTGTGGACACGTTAACAGAGAGAGAGAGAGAAATGTTAATATGTACTATTAACATTTAATAGTAAATATACTAGCCCGTGACATCACTTCAACCCCCTCTGTAATAATGACAGCCACAAAATAGGAAAGAATATGCAAGCCGTATAACAATACCACCATATCTACGACAGAGTCCTGCACCGGGTCGGGGTTCCGCGGGGCCCCGCCGGGTACCCGCAAAAAAACGCGGGGGGCGGGTAAAAAATACACTTCTGTAAATTGGTGGGTCGGGCGGCGGGTAAAAATTAATAAATGCGGACGGGCGGCGGGTGGAACAACGACAACGTATGAGCCATGTATGTTTTTCTGTTGCACTCAGATGGAGGCAGGGGGTGTGTCTGGCAGGGGGGGGTGTGTCTGGCAGGGGGGGGGTGTGTCTGGCAGCTGGTCTGACTCGAACAGGAGAAAAGTTTCTGACGCACGTTTTCGCAGTTTGTTTACATAACCGGCATCGTTTCAAGTATGCGCATACTGTGCAATGTGTGACGCTATATGGACTGCACAAAACATTCAAAATCAGCTGCGGTCAAGGTGATTGATTGGAGACAATACGAGTCGGACAGATAATATAGTAGGCTAACGTTAGCTTCCAGTCAAACATACACACTGGCTGTTTTCATAGCAACAGGCAACAACATGTCATGGATGGATAGCGTGAAAGTGGAGAGGTCTCATCCCAACGTGGATTTACGTTCCTCCAACAGCAATCATAAAGGCAGTATGGATTATACCGGACATATTGGAAATAGCTGGTAAGTCACTTTGCTTGCTGTAACTGTCTGTGTGTCTGATAGCAGAGCTATCCAGCTGGTTAGTAGCTGCTAAAAGCTAATTAACGTACATCAGCTGACGAGTCTCGGCCAGAAAGACTGCTGTTCGCCTCTCGTGTGAAAGGGTGGCAGTTTCGTTAGGTTCACTACAAAATGTTTGCACTGCAGATTAACGGTTATTATATATATGCGGTTCCGGGTCGGGGGGCGGGTCTCATGTCTGCGGGGCGGGGTGGGTTGCGGTACTGATTGATCATATGTGCGGGTTCGCGGAGCGGGGTCGGTACTGCACGTCGCGGGGCCGGGCGGAACCGGGTCTTGAAAATCAGACCCGCGCAGGCCTCTGATCTACGAGAGAGGAAAACAAATGCTGTGTTTCAGTTTCAATCAGTTTAATTTGTCTTGGTTCACTCTCAGACAAAGACAACGCAGCAGCACACAATATACAAACAATAACCATCAAACACAAAACATGCATTCAAGCACAGGACCCATCATATTCAGCATGACGTGCTATAGGTCATGATACATAATGATTCAGTGCAAATCCAGATGCCTTCTGGCTTGGAGGTAGGTGCTACATCTGAAGCGAGATGTTTTGCACTGAATGCTTTCAAAAGCAGAGCTTCCACACGGGAACATACAGTAGCTGTAGCATTGTTGTTAGAGAAGCCAGTCTTTTCAGGCTCATTTTATAGTGCAGTCATTCCCCAGCTCTCTGACCTGTCTCACCCCCTGCCCTCTGAAAACGTCTCACCCCTCCTGCAGTAGCAGACCCCGGCCTGCGGGCGGCGCTGCACCAGTCTGTCTTCCTCTCGGCGGACCTGTCACTCTGCTGGGAGCAACATGCCAAGCTGCTGCCGGGCGTCACAGGGCTGCACGCCAACACCGTGCAGAGCTGGAGCGTACAGCAGGTCAGTGAGACAGACTGAGAGACAGACAGGAGCGTACAGCAGGTCAGTGAGACAGACTGAGAGACAGACAGGAGCGTACAGCAGGTCAGTGAGACAGACTGAGAGACAGAGAGACAGGAGCGTACAGCAGGTCAGTGAGACAGACTGAGAGACAGACAGGAGCGTACAGCAGGTCAGTGAGACAGACTGAGAGACAGGAGCGTACAGCAGGTCAGTGAGACAGACTGAGAGACAGACAGGAGCGTACAGCAGGTCAGTGAGACAGACTGAGAGACAGGAGCGTACAGCAGGTCAGTGAGACAGACTGAGAGACAGGAGCGTACAGCAGGTCAGTGAGACAGACTGAGAGACAGACAGGAGCGTACAGCAGGTCAGTGAGACAGACTGAGAGACAGACAGACAGGAGCGTACAGCAGGTCAGTGAGACAGACTAAGAGACAGACAGGAGCGTACAGCAGGTCAGTGAGACAGACTGAGAGACAGACAGACAGGAGCGTACAGCAGGTCAGTGAGACAGACTGAGAGACAGGAGCGTACAGCAGGTCAGTGAGACAGACTGAGAGACAGACAGGAGCGTACAGCAGGTCAGTGAGACAGACTGAGAGACAGGAGCGTACAGCAGGTCAGTGAGACAGACTGAGAGACAGGAGCGTACAGCAGGTCAGTGAGACAGACTGAGAGACAGACAGGAGCGTACAGCAGGTCAGTGAGACAGACTAAGAGACAGGAGCGTACAGCAGGTCAGTGAGACAGACTGAGAGACAGACAGGAGCGCACAGCAGGTCAGTGAGACAGACTGAGAGACAGACAGACAGGAGCGTACAGCAGGTCAGTGAGACAGACTGAGAGACAGGAGCGTACAGCAGGTCAGTGAGACAGACTGAGAGACAGACTGGAGCGTACAGCAGGTCAGTGAGACAGACTGAGAGACAGACAGACAGGAGTGTACAGCAGGTCAGTGACACAGACTGAGAGACAGACAGACAGGAGCATACAGCAGGTCAGTGAGACAGACTGAGAGACAGGAGCGTACAGCAGGTCAGTAAGACAGACTGAGAGACAGACAGACAGGAGCGTACAGCAGGTCAGTGAGACAGACTGAGAGACAGGAGCATACAGCAGGTCAGTGAGACAGACTGAGAGACAGACAGAGAGACAGGAGCGTACAGCAGGTCAGTGAGACAGACTGAGAGACAGACAGACAGGAGTGTACAGCAGGTCAGTGAGACAGACTGAGAGACAGACTGGAGCGTACAGCAGGTCAGTGAGACAGACTGAGAGACAGGAGCATACAGCAGGTCAGTGAGACAGACTGAGAGACAGACAGAGAGACAGGAGCGTACAGCAGGTCAGTGAGACAGACTGAGAGACAGACAGACAGGAGTGTACAGCAGGTCAGTGAGACAGACTGAGAGACAGACAGACAGGAGCGTACAGCAGGTCAGTGAGACAGACTGAGAGACAGACAGGAGCGTACAGCAGGTCAGTGAGACAGACTGAGAGACAGACAGAGAGACAGGAGCATACAGCAGGTCAGTGAGACAGACTGAGAGACAGACAGACAGGAGTGTACAGCAGGTCAGTGACACAGACTGAGAGACAGACAGACAGGAGCGTACAGCAGGTCAGTGAGACAGACTGAGAGACAGACAGAGAGACAGGAGCGTACAGCAGGTCAGTGAGACAGACTGAGAGACAGACTGGAGCGTACAGCAGGTCAGTGAGACAGACTGAGAGACAGGAGCATACAGCAGGTCAGTGAGACAGACTGAGAGACAGACAGAGAGACAGGAGCGTACAGCAGGTCAGTGAGACAGACTGAGAGACAGACAGACAGGAGTGTACAGCAGGTCAGTGAGACAGACTGAGAGACAGACTGGAGCGTACAGCAGGTCAGTGAGACAGACTGAGAGACAGGAGCATACAGCAGGTCAGTGAGACAGACTGAGAGACAGACAGAGAGACAGGAGCGTACAGCAGGTCAGTGAGACAGACTGAGAGACAGACAGACAGGAGTGTACAGCAGGTCAGTGAGACAGACTGAGAGACAGACAGACAGGAGCGTACAGCAGGTCAGTGAGACAGACTGAGAGACAGACAGGAGCGTACAGCAGGTCAGTGAGACAGACTGAGAGACAGACAGAGAGACAGGAGCATACAGCAGGTCAGTGAGACAGACTGAGAGACAGACAGACAGGAGTGTACAGCAGGTCAGTGACACAGACTGAGAGACAGACAGACAGGAGCGTACAGCAGGTCAGTGAGACAGACTGAGAGACAGGAGCGTACAGCAGGTCAGTGAGACAGACTGAGAGACAGACAGACAGGAGCGTACAGCAGGTCAGTGAGACAGACTGAGAGACAGACAGACAGGAGCGTACAGCAGGTCAGTGAGACAGACTGAGAGACAGACAGGAGCGTACAGCAGGTCAGTGAGACAGACTGAGAGACAGACAGGAGCGTACAGCAGGTCAGTGAGACAGACTGAGAGACACAGGAGTGTACAGCATGTCAGTGAGACAGACTGAGAGACAGACAGACAGGAGCGTACAGCAGGTCAGTGAGACAGACTGAGAGACAGACAGACAGGAGCGTACAGCAGGTCAGTGAGACAGACTGAGAGACAGACAGACAGGAGCGTACAGCAGGTCAGTGAGACAGACTGAGAGACAGACAGGAGCGTACAGCAGGTCAGTGAGACAGGCTGAGAGACAGACAGGAGCGTACAGCAGGTCAGTGAGACAGACTGAGAGACAGACAGGAGCGTACAGCAGGTCAGTGAGACAGACTGAGAGACAGACAGACAGGAGCGTACAGCAGGTCAGTGAGACAGACTGAGAGACAGACAGGAGCGTACAGCAGGTCAGTGAGACAGACTGAGAGACAGACAGGAGCGTACAGCAGGTCAGTGAGACAGACTGAGAGACAGACAGGAGCGTATAGCAGGTCAGTGAGACAGACTGAGAGACAGACAGACTGGAGCGTACAGCAGGTCAGTGAGACAGACTGAGAGACAGACAGACTGGAGCGTACAGCAGGTCAGTGAGACAGACTGAGAGACACACAGACAGGAGCGTACAGCAGGTCAGTGAGACAGACTGAGAGACAGACAGACAGGAGCGTACAGCAGGTCAGTGAGACAGGCTGAGAGACAGACAGGAGCGTACAGCAGGTCAGTGAGACAGACTGAGAGACAGACAGGAGCGTACAGCAGGTCAGTGAGACAGACTAAGAGACAGACAGGAGCGTACAGCAGGTCAGTGAGACAGACTGAGAGACAGACAGGAGCGTACAGCAGGTCAGTGAGACAGACTGAGAGACAGACAGACAGGAGCGTACAGCAGGTCAGTGAGACAGACTGAGAGACAGACAGACAGGAGCGTACAGCAGGTCAGTGAGACAGACAGGAGCGTACAGCAGGTCAGTGAGACAGACTGAGAGACAGACAGACAGGAGCGTACAGCAGGTCAGTGAGACAGACTGAGAGACAGGAGCGTACAGCAGGTCAGTGAGACAGACTGAGAGACAGACAGACAGGAGCGTACAGCAGGTCAGTGAGACAGACTGAGAGACAGACAGACAGGAGCGTACAGCAGGTCAGTGAGACAGACTGAGAGACAGACAGACAGGAGCGTACAGCAGGTCAGTGAGACAGACTGAGAGACAGACAGACAGGAGCGTACAGCAGGTCAGTGAGACAGACTGAGAGACAGACAGACAGGAGCGTACAGCAGGTCAGTGAGACAGACTGAGAGACAGACAGACAGGAGCGTACAGCAGGTCAGTGAGACAGACTGAGAGACAGACAGACAGGAGCGTACAGCAGGTCAGTGAGACAGACTGAGAGACAGACAGGAGCGTACAGCAGGTCAGTGAGACAGGCTGAGAGACAGACAGACAGGAGCGTACAGCAGGTCAGTGAGACAGACTGAGAGACAGACAGGAGCTTACAGCAGGTCAGTGAGACAGACTGAGAGACAGACAGACAGGAGCGTACAGCAGGTCAGTGAGACAGACTGAGAGACAGACAGACAGACAGGAGTGTACAGCAGGTCAGTGAGACAGACTGAGAGACAGACAGACAGGAGCGTACAGCAGGTCAGTGAGACAGACTGAGAGACAGACAGGAGCGTACAGCAGGTCAGTGAGACAGGCTGAGAGACAGACAGACAGGAGCGTACAGCAGGTCAGTGAGACAGACTGAGAGACAGACAGGAGCGTACAGCAGGTCAGTGAGACAGGCTGAGACAGACAGACAGGAGCGTACAGCAGGTCAGTGAGACAGACTGAGAGACAGACAGACAAGAGCGTACAGCAGGTCAGTGAGACAGACTGAGAGACAGACAGGAGCGTACAGCAGGTCAGTGAGACAGACTGAGAGACAGACAGGAGCATACAGCAGGTCAGTGAGACAGAATGAGAGACAGACAGGAGCGTACAGCAGGTCAGTGAGACAGACTGAGAGACAGACAGACAGACAGGAGCGTACAGCAGGTCAGTGAGACAGACTGAGAGACAGACAGACAAGAGCGTACAGCAGGTCAGTGAGACAGACTGAGAGACAGACAGACAGACAGGAGCATACAGCAGGTCAGTGAGACAGACTGAGAGACAGGAGCGTACAGCAGGTCAGTGAGACAGACTGAGAGACAGGAGCGTACAGCAGGTCAGTGAGACAGACTGAGAGACAGACAGACAGGAGCGTACAGCAGGTCAGTGAGACAGACTGAGAGACAGACAGGCGCGTACAGCAGGTCAGTGAGACAGACAGGAGCATACAGCAGGTCAGTGAGACAGGTTGAGAGACAGACAGACAGGAGCGTACAGCAGGTCAGTGAGACAGACTGAGAGACAGACAGACAGGAGCGTACAGCAGGTCAGTGAGACAGACTGAGAGACAGACAGACAGGAGCATACAGCAGGTCAGTGAGACAGACAGGAGCATACAGCAGGTCAGTGAGACAGACTGAGAGACAGACAGACAGGAGCATACAGCAGGTCAGTGAGACAGACAGGAGCATACAGCAGGTCAGTGAGACAGGCTGAGAGACAGACAGGAGCGTACAGCAGGTCAGTGAGACAGGCTGAGAGACAGACACCCGACACCTGGATCGACCAAGCTCTATGAAAAACTATTAATTTCAAGACTATGTTATGTTATTAGATTATATTACTTGATTTGTGTTAAGTCTAGTTGTTAGCCATAGCATTTTCCATTAGCTGCCTGAAGCTTGTACCATCAGAATAGTAAATGTGTTGGATAAGCTACAGTACTTATGTTCACAGTCTTTCAACGTCTTTCAATACTTTTATTACATTTTTTTTCTTCTAATTTTCAGTGTTTCCACTCAGTTTTGTATGTCCAAATGTAAAAGGTGCATACTGTATAAACGGGTGGATGGAAACCCACCTATTGTAGTCATGTCTCTCTCTGGTTGCTAGGCGCTGGTTTCCTAGGTGACAATGATTGATGAGACTCTGTAACATGAACATTATGTGATGATCTGGACCACACACACACTGGTGGCAGAAGAACAATCTGGCTCTAAGTAAGCTAAAAAGAATGGTGCAACTCTCTCTCTCTCTCTCTCTCTCTCTCTCTCTCTCTGTCTCTCTGTGTCTCTCTCTCTCTCTCTCTCTCTCTCTCTCTCTCTCTCTCTCTCTCTCTCTCTCTCTCTCTCTCTCAGGTCTCAGAGTTTGTAGAGTCTCTTCCAGGCTGTGAGGATCAGGCCAAGCAGTTCAGAGAGGAGGTGAGAGAGAGGACGAGCAGTGATGAAGTCAGGGATAATCGCTTAGAGTCTATTATCAGGAGGTAATGGACTCTGCCAGAGTCCATTACCTTGTCAGGCACTGACCCTCTTATGGCCCATTTCCGCCGCTGGTATCAGCGCGGCCCCGCCCAGCTCGTCTCGCTTTTTTGTCTCATTCCACCGATCAAAAATGTGGACAGCCCGGGTTGAGTCTGGGTTGAGTCGTGCTAGTTTTGGTCCCTGCTTTGTTGAGGTTCCAGCGCTGTGGACCTGGTACCAGACAGTGACGTGAAAACAGCAGAATCGTGTTTACTGTATCTACTGAGTGTCAATGCTGCATACCAGTTTAGTGGGGCTTACCTTCTCTTCTGTAGTGTTATTTCCATCAGTCTTTTGTGTTGCTGCCTTCGGCTCTGGTGAAATAAAATCGATCTCCTTGCTCAGCTTTAACATGGCGGTGGTTTTCAATTGTTTTCAGAGAGAAAAAGTCTGCTCCTCGGGAAGCCCTTTGCTAGCCGCGAGCGATGCGGCTAGCTTAGCAGAGCGTGAGCAGCTAACGCCTGAGCCACACGGCTAGCAGTGCGTGAGCAGCTGATGCCCGAGCCACACGGCTAACTGAGCAGAGCGTGAGCAGCTAACACCCGAGCCACACGGCTACCTGAGCCTGAGTCACACGGCTGAGCCCGAGCCACATGGCTAGCTGAGCAGAGCGTGAGCAGCTAACACCCGAGCCACATGGCTAGCTGAGCAGAGCGTGAGCAGCTAATGCCCGAGCCACGCGGCTAGCTGAGCCCGAGCCACATGGCTAGCTGAGCCTGAGCCACACAGCTAGCTGAGCCCGAGCCACACGGCTAGCTGAGCCTGAGCCACACAGCTAGCTGAGCCTGAGTCACATGGCTAGCTGAGCCTGAGAGTCACACCGCTAGCTTAGCCTGAGTCACACGGCTAGCTGAGCCTGAGTCACACGGCTACCTGAGCAGAGCGTGAGCAGCTAACACCCAGGCCACACGGTCACAGCAGCTGTGTGGACAGCAGTATTGTAGTCGAGTCACTATATCTCAAGTCCAAGTCGAGTCTCGAGTCCCCAGTGTTCAAGTCTGAATCACCAATTCCAAGTCGAGTCATCAGTGCTCGAGTCCAAGTCAAATTACAAGTCCTGAAAATGAGTCCAGGACTCGGAATCAAGTCCGACTTCACTCAACTACACCACTGATGGACACTACAGGTGAGCAAGCCACAGCAGGTCAGCGAGGGTGCCCAGTCAGAGGGAAGCGCTGTGGCCCAGGCGTAAGACCTGGAACCATCATGACATCCTCAGCTTCTCATGCAATGAAACCTTCTTCACTGTCAATAGGAAGAACCTTAGACATGACTTGGCAACGGGAGATGATCTAGTACGTCCACCTCATAGAACCCTTTGGCTCAGCTATGAGCCTGAACGTTGCGCTAGCAAGTTTTCAAAGTCCATAACATTGGTTATGTTTGACAAACAGGAAAATACAATTCATCCACCCGTGTCATTGTCCCCAAATCAATATAACAAATGTTCACTAACAAATGAGATAGGCCATGTGTAACTTACTGTGCGCCGAGTTGAATAGTGAAAATACTGTTGAGTCTCATACAACAGACGCTCAACACTCATTAGCACCACTGTGGTGCAACAACTCTGACTGTAAATTCATGTAAATCCACTGCCTATTTAACGTCTATTTAACTCAGTCTGTAAATCTCATGTAAATCCAACGTAAATTCATATTTATCATCCACAGAACACTTCACCACGCATGTACATATTGTACATATTGACTCGATTTGATTCGATTTGGTTGCACTTGCAACCTTGCGATTGCCGTTAGTTATCTTCCTACTTCTTATCCCTGTATATTGATGTAACCGCTACGCTGCATACAGACACTAAGACAAATTCCTCGTATGTAACTTGCATACTGTGGCAATAAAAGTGATTCTGATTCTGACAAGATGTTTAGACTGTCATGTCAGACAGTTTCACTGGAACTTCTTAGTAAGTGTCCATTATCAGGACACCCTGCGGCCAATCAGAATCAAGTATTCACTCAGACCATGGTATAAGAAAGTTTAATGTCATGTGAACATATACAACCAAAATGTTTGTTTGATAACATGACATGATGACATGTTTATGACATTATTATGAGTCGTTATGTCCCTTTCGTAACAGTGAAAGTGCCATTATCAATATCAACTGAATGAGACTTAATGACAACAGTCATACATATTCATAAAACAGCTCCACTGGAGTGGTTGAGGTTAAGGGCCTTGCTCAAGGGCACCACAGTGGTGCTAATGAGGGAGGGGCAAGTGCTGCCTTTTCACTTTCCCCACCCAGATTTATCCTGCCGGACCCACCAGGGGATTGAACCACCACCCTATGGTCACAAGCTCGCTTCTCTCCACACCGCCAACTCATGTCCAAAGACAAACAACATTTCAATGATGACACAGCATAGCTGCTAGTTAACAAGCTAGCAGGCTACCTGCTTGTTAACTAGCAGGTAGCCTGCTAGGGTCTTTCTTTTGGGGGTAAAGCCCTGAATATAATATTTGAATCTTGATCATTACAAACCAAGACTCCATACTCTAACAATGGCATAGCCAAACAAAAGTTGTAATTGAAAATCAAATCAAATCAAATCATGGATTTGAAGAATCGTGACGCCCCTAATTTTAATTCATGCTGTGATCTGATTTGTTACTGTCTCTGTCCATCTATCTGACTCTTTGTCTCTCTGTCTGTCTGCCTGTCTGCTAGCAAATCGATGGGCGGGCTTTCCTGCTGCTCACCCAACGGGACATCATCAAGATCATGTCAATCAAACTAGGCCCCGCCCTCAAAATCTACAACTCCATCTTGATGTTCAAACACGCCGAGGACAAGAGCCAACCACAGGCCGGCGAGGCGGACACCTGACATGGCTGGTCCAAACACACAGCTGGAATTAATGATTGAGTCATTCCAGAACCCCCTACTACACACACACACACACACACACACAGAGGAGGTGAATAGCTTTATGTTCAGGTTAATGTGTGTGGGTGTGGGTGTGTGTGTGCGTGTGTGTAGTACCCAACCAAACCTATGTATGTAAACACACGCACGCGCACACACACACACACACACACTCACTCATCACACACACACACACACACACACACACACTCACTCACTCATCACACACACACATACACACTCTCAGGTAGTGTTGGCTTTAGATCTCATCTGCAGAGAGGAAGTGGGCGGGGCTTCAGTGGACCAATCCAGAGCTGTTGCAGTTGTGATGCACTGTGTGAACAGACAGCCAATAACAGCTGTGGTCTCATGTTGCCACAGTAACCGTCAGCATCCTCTGGGCTGATGGGATCTAACCATCGACTGTATCAAAGATGGCCGTCGTGAAGCCAAAACATCTGGATTAATTATTCGACGATATGAAAAGGGCTGGTTGACAGCTGTGACACCCACTCACAAACCTCCGTCAGATGGCGGGCCGGCTGAGGGGGCGTCTCCCACGGAGCCTGATTACTGCACAGACTCCGCCTCCAAATTACCTCACTCAAGCAAGATAGCCGCTTGCAGAAGAGACGTTTTGGCTTCACTTTGGCACGGTGGTAGGAAGTGGAGACACAGCGGCCTTCTTTTATACAGTCAATGGATCTAACACGTCAAGTCCCTCTGGTTACCATAGACAGATACAGACCTGACTCCTCCCCCTCTGGTTACCATAGATACGGCCCTGACCCCTCACCCTCTGGTTACTGTAGATATAGACCTGACTGCTCCCCCAGCCCCTCCTGTCCGTCACTTTGAGTCGGATTGTTTTGAATAGGGATGCACAATATATATTTTTTCAGCCGATACGATAACCGATAAATATCGATAGCCGATAATAATTTCACATTTTTGTATTTTAAAAACAAGTTCTTAACCTGTAGGCTATGCACACCTGAGGGTAAGGAAGGCAGTGGCGCAGACAGACTGAGCAAAGATGGATGATTTAATATTCCTTAGCTCTAACCTAACAAAATCTAACTGACATCACTATTGTGAACACAAAACACAACACTCCTGAGTTCTGACTCTTCAAATGTTCACTTATTTTTTGCAGTAAAGTGTATCACTCAATACGAGAAATAAACTGTGGCTGCTTAGTCTGCAGATAAAACAATGAGCAAAAGCACAGTAGACTGTAAACCTGAGCTGTCAAGACCACGCGTTAAACCTTAGCCCTAGTTAGCTTAACGTTAGCAGTTAGCGGGTTTTGGAGTTAAAGACAAGTGCTGGAGGTTTCATTTCGGCTAAAGCATGAGGGGTTTTATATTGTTTACGCCAGCTCTGGGAGTATGAAGTGCTTTGAATGTGGGTATGTTCCCAGCAAACATTTTCACGTATAACGACCGTCTGCTGCACCTCAAACCACTACATCTAGTCAGGGTCTAATTATATATCTCGAATGGAAATCGTAGTGACGTAATTCATCTACTTCCCCACAACGTCGAAATATGCCGCTCCCACAACGGCTATATTCAGATATTCAGATAAAAATCTGCACAGTGTGCATGCAGCAGTGTTGCATAATAGCCTACTGTATGTCCAGATTCAACCATTTTTGCTCCATCGAAAGCAAAAAATATATGACCTCGTCGGGGATTCCCGCTTTGTGAAACTGAACAACAGACACACTGGAAACAAGCTGCACTACCAAGGCAAAACAAAGCTAAGTTGGCTTACGTATTATCAGTTCTATTTATCGGCTAAAATTTCATTATCGGAAATAATGACATAAAATGGTCCATATCAGCCGATATTTTATCGGATCGATATAAATTATATCGTGCATCGCTAGTTTTTAAAGAAATGTGATTGTTTTGAATTTTGATACAGTGTGCAGTGAGACAGGCTGCTACAGTGCAGTGAGACAGGTTGTTTCAGGACACATTTTCACACTTTCTGGATCAGATCTGACAAACAAAAGACGATTTTGTGTGTGTGTGTGTGTGTGTGTGTGTGTGTGTGTGTGTGTGTGTGTGTGTGTGTGTGTGTGTGTGTGTGTGTGTGTGTGAGAAAAGATTGATTTGAATTCAGAATTGTATTTAGTTTGATGTGTGTGTGTTGCACATTAGATTGAGTACTTCTATTTGAAATTGAGTATGTGAAGCTGCAGCTTCCTGTCTGGGCCTCACAGATCCAACATGGCTGTCTGTGTGGGCCATATCCAACATGGCTGTCTGTTAGGGGTGGGAATCACCAGATGCCCACGATACGATACTAAAACGATACTTGAGTCACGATACAATATAGTATTGCGATATTGCGATATTGCGATATATTGAATATTGCAATATATTGTCTAACTCCTTTTCCTACCTTTTCCTTGACCTCACCGGAAGTAAAACATGCAGTGTTTTTTTGTTTTGTTTTGTTTTTGCCCCACATGTAGGCTACATTATTAAGCTTCTCTGGACTCAATACGCCACTGCAGGCGCGGACTGCAACATCGGGCACTTCGGGCAGATGCCCGGTGGCCTGCCATGGCATGGCCTGCAAAAAAATATATATATATCGATACTTGGCGTCCAAATATCGATACAATATCGTTAGACAAAATATCGCGATACTATGGTCTATCGATACCCCCCCCCCCCCCCCACCCCTACGCACAGATCTAACATGGCCATATGTCTGTTCGGCTCTGTGTACAGGAGGTTCGCTGTCTCCTCTGACGCTCTGAGTTGCTGTGATTTGTTAGAGCAATCTCTTAGTCAATCTGTGGCTCACAACTGCTGAGGCAGTAACATCAGCAGTGTTGACGACTATCAGTTGCCCAACAAGTTGCACTGTTTCCCAGAATGTACCACTGCTTCCCTGTCCTGTTGAAAACCCTGAGGTGTTCTCACCTGTCTGTCTGTCTGTCTGTCTGTCTATCTGTCTGTTGGTTATTCAGCACAGTTCTTATTTTGAGATTATATATTTATAATTTTCTTCTCTATATTGTTATAATTCTTATCTATTGTTGTCTATCTTATATATTTCTATTTTGGAGCTGATGAATATTTTTACCCCACAACTGGACACTGTCTGGGTTCACATCTCCTCTTCTCTATAAGCTAAAGAAGCTATTGAGAGCCTCTTTATAACTGGGTGTTCACACCGGGGGCAGACAATGGCATTACTCCCATGAATTTTACTGCGTGAATTATTCACTCAAGTTGAAAAATTTCAACTCGGGTGAAGCGGCTGAGGCACATTTTTGCGTCGTAATTTCACTTCATTCACATCGCCCAGGGCAAAACGGCATCTGCTCGCGCGTGTATACATTGACTTTCTATACATCTTGCCGCGCAAATTTAGGAAAACACGTCTGTACGCACCTTAACAATGCAAATCTACATTTGAGCAGCTGTTTGAGCATTCTGTGGATATACAGTTAGGCCTCAATCATTACAATCTGAGGAGCTACACACCGTTGGTGGTCAGAGGCCTTGTGGATGGTTGCATCTTGAACATTTATCAATACTGTATGCTAGTGTTGAGCAGGGAAGGAGAAAGTTACAAAATGGCTTGCTTATTTCCTATAATGCAAGTCAGAGCCATCAGAAATCCATGCCCACTAGTTCGTATACGTGGAGATCCGCGTGAGCAACTGTGCAGGAAACAGATTTCACATTGTGTGAGAATAGCTAGATTACTATGGAGTAGCTACAGTACTGTAGCAAGTTTGGTAGTCACACTTGATTAGCTTTGCTAACGCTATGGAGTAGCTACAGTACTGTAGCAAGTTTGGTAGTCACACTTGATTAGCTTGCTAACGCTATGGAGTAGCTACAGTACTGTAGCAAGTTTGGTAGTCACACTTGATTAGCTTGCTAACGCTATGGAGTAGCTACAGTACTGTAGCAAGTTTGGTAGTCACACTTGATTAGCTTTGCTAACGCTATGGAGTAGCTACAGTACTGTAGCAAGTTTGGTAGTCACACTTGATTAGCTTTGCTAACGCGAAGAAAAAAAACTTTCTCAGCAACTGAGCAGGAAATTATGTGACCATTGAAATCGGTGTGACTTACATTTTAGCTAGCTAGTATTTTAATGACTCAGTGGCGTTTTGACAAATTCTTCTGTGACGTGAAAAGGTAGAAGTTTGAAAAACAGTTTCGGAACCGACGGATCTATACGAGTCAGATTTGACTCGGCTTTTCATGAGCATTGGCTTTGATTTGGTTTAGGAGGAGAACAGGTGGAGACCTGAACCCAGCCAGCCTGCAGGGGGTGCTCTGCTGCACAGAGTCTTGTTTGTAAAGCAGTTTGTACCATGAACCCGCTGTTTTTACTGTTTCTACTACTGAACACCGTGACACACCAGTGAAATCTGAGTCACAACTAGAAACCAATGGAACAAATGTTCCCCAGGTTGCCACAGTAACAACTCATTCAAAATGTACTCTTATTCAGGGATGCGGGAACTGGGGGTGCTTAGGGGGCTTCAGCACCCCCACTTGCAGGGAGCTGTAACTGAAAGGCTATGCCAGTTAGTGCCACATGCTTCAAGTGAGTGATCAAATGAGAGCAGAGAGGATGGACGTTAACGCCGTGGCTGCATACAGTACATAACGTTACCCCCGACAACACGTAGTAAAACGTTTATTTGAACGGAACGGTGGTGTGTTGAAATATACGAGGAAACAGGACGTTCAACCTGGAACCTATACGAAAACGTTGCACACCATTTCGGTTCCCATTAGGTTGAACACACCCCTGTTACACTGGAAAATTGCCAGCAAAAGTCCCTTCCTTGCAGCACCCCCTACTTAAAAATCATTCCCGCGTCCCTGCTCTTATTTATTTTCTGTTTCTCTTTGCTGTATCCTGTTTCTATTGCCTGACAGGATCAATAAAGTTTCATCTGACCTAACCTCTATTATTGTTGTTGTTATTATTAATAGTAGTAACAATATTAGTAGGAGTAACAGTGGTAACAATAAGGGTCACTAATAAGGGTTTGTTAATGCTTAAGAAGCAGCATTAACTAACCCTTAATTAACAGTTAATGATTTAGTTAACTAAGGTATTCATTTATACATTTTAGGGTTAGTTAATGGTTAGGGTTAGAGTTAATAAACATTAACTAAGTTAGTTAGTTAGTTAATGCTTATCAACTAACCCTACATTAATTAACCTTATAGACCAAATCACCGTGACATAGTTCTAATCCTCTCAGTAGAGGCTGTGTTGCGGTTGTCAAACAGACATACAAACCTAGAGATAAGATGCCTGGAGTGAGGAGGGCTCAGCAAAACATCGAAAAAAGCATGTTCATTTGGGAGCGTTTAAAAGGTATGAATCTTGGATCGAACATCATGTCTGATTTGCAGGTATGTGAGCCAGTAGCCTGGGTAAACCCAGCCTCCACGTGACCTCTATCTATGTGCTATCAGATAGAAGTCACGTGGAGGCTGGGTTTACCCAGGCTAGTGAGCCAGTGCGTGCTGGGCAACTGAAACTTCCTCTTCAGTCGATCAAATGATGCAAAATGACCATCTATGTGTAGGCCTCTGATGGAAACCGGCCCCTTCTCACCTCTCTCCAGGCATGGTAGTTTTTGTCTACCGTGACATCGTGTTAACAATAACTTCCGGGTAGACACCTGCTGATTGATTTAAATTGTGGAGATATCACAAACTTGTGAATTGTTTATTTCTCTTGTCATTTTCAGCCATAACTGTAACGTTAAAGATATATAGCCTAGTTAAACCGGATGGTCTGACCTATAGGACGTTTGGTTGTGCTTATTTCATGTAGCCTACTGTGTTGATCAACCAAATCTACCCACAGTGACATCTCACCACCGATCGGACTAACTGCTAGTTTTGGGTGAACTCAAGCTGTAATTGTTTGTATTCTGTGGCCCAACGCATAGGTCTCCAAACTAACATTAGTGAAAATGTTGTTAAATGAGATATATGAACGCATCAAACATGCGTTTTAGACTAAACCATTTTCTCTTTATGTCAGCTGTTGCCCACCCCATTTGCTCCGCCCCATTAAATTGTATGTACATGACGCAGGGGTCGTCTACCCGCACGTTATTGTAAACAACATTGTGATTCGTTCTATAGTAAAGTGTTACTGTAACAGTTGTAGTGAAGAGTAGCTCTTTCTTCTCTGCGCTCAGATTTTTTTGTGCAAAAACAGTTTGACTGTGAGGGCAGGAAATCTGTCCAAGCAACAATTACATTTGAGCGCAAGCAGAGCACATTTAAACGTGAGCAGAGGCTGTTTGAGGGCGAGGGCGGGGTTTGAGGGAAAGCCTTAGAAAATCTGAACGTGAAATCCATAAATCGTGCTCTCAAAGTGATAGACTGTGTGCTTGGATATTGATAGGGATGGCATTCCTTAGTCTGTTTCACCCATGGTTTTAACACTAATGTTAGTCTGTCGCTGTGGCTTAGTTATTGAGGAACTGTATTAGCCAGAGCAGCAACCTCTATCTCCCCTCCAACTACAGCGCCATCTATAGGCTGGGTGGTGGGGTGTACTAAAAGTGAGGAGGATCTTTGAGTTATGTGGAGCGGATAAAATCACACACAAAATGACAAAACATTTCAGATTGATTTTTTCAAATCTGACTAGAAGGAGCGTCGAGTCCTCAACCTGGCAACCCGCATGGGCTTCCAATCTGGGTTGGAGGGATGCTAACCTTGCAAGCCAGCTGGACTCTCGTGAGTCAGGTTAGGAGGGTGCAGGGGGAGATATACTGTCTCTGGTAGCTTTTAAAATGTGACTGCAGTGCTCATTTTAAACACTTGGTGCCACTGTTACACAGAAACGTTACATAATGGGCCTTTAAACTGTAGCTAATCTGTAGTTTGACTACAGTTAAACTACAACAAATCGTGTGTGTGTGTGTGTGTGTGTGTGTGTGTGTGTGTGTGTGTGTGTGAGAGAGAGAGATAAAGAGCTGATGCAACAATAATTCCTGCAGAGAGAGATGGAAGGGTAACCCTCTGTCCCCCCTCTCTCTCTCTGCCCCCCTCTGTCTCTCTATCTTCCCCCTCTCTGTATCTCTCTCCCTCTCTCTCTCTTTCTCTGTCTCTCTCCCCCATCTCTCTCTGTCTTCCCCCTCTCTGTATCTCTCCCCCTCTCTCTCTCTCTTTCTCTGTCTCTCTCCCCCATCTCTCTGTCTTCCCCCTCTCTGTATCTCTCTCCCTCTCTCTCTCTTTCTCTGTCTCTCTCTAAATCAGTTTATAGAAACAAATTATTCAGATGCTGCAGTGCTCCTCTACTGCTGTATCATAGCAACAGCAACATCCCAGAATCTCTTCTCATACAACAGACAGACAGACAGACAGACAAGCAGACAGACAGGCAGACAGTTTCTCCAAGGATTTAGGATAGGGAAATACCCTCCTCCCTCTCCCCCTTTCTATCTCTCCCACTCTCTCTCTCTCCTGCCCCTCTCTCTCCCACTCCCCCCTCTCCCTATCTCTCTCTCCTCTCTCTGCATGCTCATTCCTGCTGTAGCAGACGAAGGAGGAGGTTCGTTACAGAGATCTATCAGTAGGAGGAGAGAAGGAGAGAGCCATGGATTTAAAGGTGGCTTGACCGGTGAGCGAGGAGAGAGTTGGAGGCAAGGTAAGACTATTCTATTCTATTCTATTCTATGCTGTTCTGTTCTGTTCTGTTCTGTTCTGTTCTATTCTGTTCTGTCCCAGGAGCAGCCTGTCTGTATGAAGGTGTGCATGTTATTGATTGACTGACTGACTGACTGACTGACTGACTGACTGACTGACTGACTGACTGACAGGAGCCATTGATCTGATTAGTCATTTAAACACAGATTTGGATCAATCATTTGGATGCTGATTTATTGATCTGAAATAATGCAGTAACAATTCACAATCAGGGTGCATTAATTGACGGTTAGTAACTCTTAATGAACAGTTACCTACTGTGTCTAGTAATCATTCATGATGGTGTTCATGTTAACTAAGGGATTGTGGTTGGGTTGAGGCGTGAAGTCACTGAGGTTAAGGTTAGAGCAAGCTTGCGGGCAAGGCTGTTCATTCACGCTTAACGGCTTTTCCTGCATAGACATATTTTTGGCTCCCCCCAAAGAGGTTTTAGCACAGGTTTTAGCCACCCCCCAAAGAGGTTTAAGCACAGGTTTTAGCCACCCCCCAAAGAGGTTTAAGCACAGGTTTTAGCCACCCCCCAAAGAGGTTTTAGCCACCCCCCCCAGAGGTTTTAGCACCCCCCCAAAGAGGTTTTAGCAGATGTTTTAGCCACCCCCCAAAGAGGTTTTAGCCACCCCCCCCAGAGGTTTTAGCCACCCCCCAAAGAGGTTTTAGCGCCCCCCCAAAGAGGCTTTAGCAGATGTTTTAGCCACCCCCAAAGAGGTTTTAGCCACCCCCCCCAGAGGTTTTAGCCACCCCCCAAAGAGGTTTTAGCCACCCCCAGATGTTTTAGCCGCCCCCCAAAGAGGTTTTAGCAGATGTTTTAGCCACCCCCCAAAGAGGTTTTAGCCCCCCCCCCCCAGAGGTTTTAGCTACCCCCAAAGAGGTTTTAGCTGAGGTTTTAGCCACCCCCCAAAGAGGTTTTAGCCACCCCCCAAAAAGGTTTTAGCAGAGGTTTACCCCCCAGAGGTTTTAGCCACCCCCCAAAGAGGTTTTAGCTACCCCCAAAGAGGTTTTAGCTGAGGTTTTAGCCACCCCCCAAAGAGGTTTTATCAGAGGTTTTAGCCACCCCCCAAAGAGATTTTAGCCACCCCCCAGAGGTTTTAGCCACCCCCCAAAGAGATTTTAGCCACCCCCCAGAGGTTTTAGCCGCCCCCCAGAGGTTTTAGCCACCGCCCAAAGAGATTTGTTTTAGCCACCCCCCAGAGATTTTAGCCACCCCCCAGAGGTTTTAGCCACCCCCCAAAGAGGTTTTAGCTACCCCCAAAGAGGTTTTAGCTGAGGTTTTAGCCACCCCCCAAAGAGGTTTTATCAGAGGTTTTAGCCACCCCCCAAAGAGATTTTAGCCACCCCCCAGAGGTTTTAGCCACCCCCCAAAGAGGTTTTAGCTACCCCCAAAGAGGTTTTAGCTGAGGTTTTAGCCACCCCCCAAAGAGGTTTTATCAGAGGTTTTAGCCACCCCCCAAAGAGATTTTAGCCACCCCCCAGAGGTTTTAGCCACCCCCCAGAGGTTTTAGCCACCCCCCAGAGGTTTTAGCCACCGCCCAAAAGCTCAAGGCAAAACAAAAACAAGTGACTGGCTGATATCTTTGAGTTCAAGACACCCCTGACTGCACACTAACTCTAGTATTTTTACTGTATCATTTTTAGAGAATTTCAAAGTTAGGTCCCACATTTGTACCTTCAAATTTCTAAAACATGAGGTGCTGTAAAACCCATTGCTCCATAAGTTCTGACAATGACTGATATAATTTTGAGACTCTGACATACCAACTAAAAAAAATCACTCTGTCAATTTAGGGAGTTTCAAAGTTAAAGTCCCACATTTGTACGTTGAAATGACTGTGTGTGAAACTTGAGGTGCTGTAAAAACACATTGCTCTATAAATTCTGACTATGACTTTTATATTTGTGTTCAGGACTACACACTAACCCACTATTCAAATCCCATCATGCTTATTGTTGTGCGTAGTCACCCCCCAAATTCCCATTCAGAGCCAGGAAAAACCCTGTATTAACTAACTAAATGTGAATTATTGTAACGTATTATCAGATAATAATTTAGATATAGAATAGAATAGAATAGAATAGAATAGAATAGAATAGAATAGAATAGAAAGCACATGTCTCTCAGAATCATTGGAATCAAAGCAGAAACAAGAAAATGAGATCTTCATATAAGTGTTAAGAACAGGGTTACTGTAAGCCGGTAAGGGTACATCGCAGTAACCTGCTTAACAGTTAGTAACAGTACACCCAAAAATGAACATTCAGTCATTACCTACTCACCCCCATGAAAACAGTCCCAGAGTCACACAGCAGAACAACAGCACTGCAGCATTCTCCTGAACAACAGAAGTACTGGTGACTAGTTTTCAAATGTAAAAAAGAAAACGCTTCCATCCTGCTCACCTGGCATAATCCAAGTCTCCACAAGCCCTGAGGTGTCAAGTTGACTTGAACAGATGTCATTTACACCCTGTCTGAAGTGGGTGCATGAGCTCGAAGGGCACGCACATGTGCTTGCATGCGCTCTTCCTCTGGGCATCCCACACCCGTGTGTCAGCACCGTCCCACCTGCACGTTCCTGACCAAGCACAGTGCTGCTGAACGGCAGCAGCCCATTCACACTCACCCAGCAGGATGCAAGGATGCAGTTCAGCTGAACCGCAGCCGCCCAGGCTGGCTGAGTGATGTCACAGGTGTTATACGCCCAGATGACCTTGTGGAAAAAAGAAAAAACACAAGTGAATCGTATTGCTACATACCAGCCCCACATATGAATGCAAAGTGCTCTCCGACCTGTTGCATAACTACACATAAAGGAGCCACATGTGGGCAGTGATACTCAACCCGAGGCTCTAGAGCAGGGATGTCAAAGATACGGCCCGCGGGCCGGATCCGGCCCGCGGGCAGGTTTCATCCGGCCCGCGAGATGTTTTGGAATATAAAAAAAAAAAAAAAAAAAAAAATTTTTAATAATTATTATTATTATTAAATTCGCACCCCATTATCATGAACTACGTGTGGCTAATAAGCAAGCTAAGAGTTCATTCATAAGTTAATTAACCTGCACTACAAGGAAGTATGTCAGTAGGCAGGGGCGGACTGCATAATCGGGCACGTCGGGCAAATGCCCGGTGGCCTGGCCTGGCCTGGCCTGCAATTTTTTTTTTTTTTTTTGCAGGCCAGGCCAGTCCACTCACTGAACAGCAGGCCAGGCGCCGCCTACTGGTTTACTAGTGGTTTTATTACTTTATTCAGGGTTAAAGTGGGTGCATCTCATTGTAAAATTGGACTTGGCCCAAATTGGGCTTCAAACGGCCCAAATCGGGCTTCAAACGGCCCAAATCTGGCTTTAAATGACCCAATTTGGGCTTCAAACGGCCCAAATCTGGCTTCAAACGGCCCAAATTGGGCTTCAAACGGCCCAAATTGAGCTTCAAATGGCCCAAATTTTTCGCCGCCGCCCTTCGGACGCCGGCACGCACGTCGGCCTGTATCGGCCTGGCCTGCTTGGTATCTAATGCCCGGCCTGAATTATGATCCCAGTCCGCCCCTGTCAGTAGGTCATCAGGTGTAAACAAAGCCGCCATGATGCCACGCTGGAATTGAATCGCACATTCGGCTACCTACCAAAAAACAAAGGAATCAACAAGATGCTGTCGAAAAAGAGAAAGGTTGACACGGAATGCAGGCAGTTTCAAGAGAAATGGAAAGAGCAGTATTTCTTTTGTGAAGTAAATGGGTAAATGAGTCGAATTGATTTTAGTAAAAAAAAAAATCCGGCCCCCATGAGGTCTCAGTTGAACAAATCCGGCCCTCTACCTAATATGAGTCTGACACCCCTGCTCTAGAGCCACATGCGGCTCCTTTATGGGTAGTTGTGGCTCTTTTAAGTCCTACTTAAATAAATAAACAGATACAAATCTAAACAAATAAAGGGAGGAAAGGGACCCACGCACGCTCCATTCCTAGGCTCGCCCGCTGCGCGGGCGAGCCCACCCTGCAGCTCACTGAGCTGGCCCTGCAGCTCGCATACACAGCTTGTTCGCCGCTCGGCTGCTGCATGGCCTCGCCTTCTCTATTGGCATGCACATTGCCCATCTTTGCATCACTGATGACATCACAATGATGTCACAATGTCTATGACATCATCAGTGATGTCACAATTGCCCGAGTGTAGCCAAAAACCACAATTGCTCGAGTGACATCACTGATGATGTCACAATGCCTATGACATCATCAGTGCCTATGACATCATCAGTCATGTCATAAGATGGTTTTGGTCAATAATGATGTCACTGATGAGATCACTGATGATGTCACATCATCAGTGACATCACAATTGCTTGAGTGACATAACTGATGATGTCATATACATTGTGACATCATCAGTGACATCACAATTGCTCAAGTGACATCACTGATGACATCACTTCCAGTTGAGTGACATCACTTCTGGGACAAAAATTGCAGAGAGACTGAGATTGCCCACTTGCTCCCTTTTATAAGATAGATAGATGGTGGCTCTTGCAAAGATGTTTTTTCCAATGTGACTCCTGAGTAGGGCAAGGTTGCGTGCCACTGCTCTAGAGCCTCGGGTTGAGTATCTCTTGTGGAAGAGCTAGACAGGCTTTTGAGAGTGAACTATTTCAATATCAGATTGTCATTACGTTAAAGACCGCCAGAGGTCGACACAGTGGCTCAGTGGTAGTACTGTTCCCTCACAGCAAGAAGGTCCTGGGTTCGAACCCCGGTCCATCCCAGGTCCTTTCTGTGTGGAGTTTGCATGTTCTCCCCGAGTTCGTGTGGGTTTTCTCCAGGTGCTCTGGTTTCCTCCCACCATCAAAGACATGTATGTTAGGGTTAATACTCCTTATTACTTACTTACTCCTGTCAGTGCCCCTGACCAAGGCACTGGCAAAATAACTGCAGTTGGTCCCCAGGCGCTGCACTGCGGCTGCCCACTGCTCCTAGTTCTAGGAAGGTTCCTAGTAGAGGATGGGTCAAATGCAGAGGATAAATTTCCCCATGGGGATAAATAAAGGATAACTTAACTTAACTTAACTTAAGGTAGCTGCTACTTCCTGGTTACAGCTCCCGACTCTGGCGTATGCAGTGCATGCATTCACTTACTGTACACAACCGCAAGAGGTCGCATTCATCGTTCATTTTAACCACTTGGAAAATCGACCAATGTTTTAGTTTTCCTTGTGAGGATGGAGAGACAACAGCAGAAACTGAAGCTTTTACTGGAAAAACAGTTTGACAACGTATCTCACATGCTGTGACCTTCTGTTAGTGACCTCAATCCTGTCTGTCTGTCTGTCTGTCTGTCTGCCTGCCTGCCTGGCTGTATGTCTGCCTGCCTATCTGCCTGTCTGCCTGCTGCCTGCCTGTCTTCCTGCCTGTCTGTCTGTCTGTTTGTCTGATGATGAAAGGGGATGATAATCAATTTAAAACACAGAGAGAGAGAGAGCACCAGTCTCACATCCAAGGAGTCTCCACAGGCAGACCTGCTTAGCAGCCCCAGGAAAGGCAGTAATGTCATGCAGAAGCCACTGGTGCTATCTCCTTTACTTTAGTAAACAATGGTCCAGTGCATCCTATGCTAAAGGAGCTATTAGTGCATCCTATGCTTAAGGAGCTAACAGTGTATCCTATGCTAAAGGAGCTAACAGTGCATTTTATGCTAAAGGAGTTAACAGTGCATCCTATGCTAAAGGAGCTAACAGTGCATTTTATGCTAAAGGAGCTAACAGTGCATCCTATGCTAAAGGAGCTAACAGTGCATTTTATGCTAAACGAGCTAACAGTGCATCCTATGCTAAAGGAGTTAACAGTGCATCATATGCTAAAGGAGTTAACAGTGCATCCTATGCTAAAGGAGCTAACAGTGCATTTTATGCTAAAGGAGCTAACAGTGCATTTTATGCTAAAGGAGTTAACAGTGCATCCTATGCTAAAGGAGCTAACAGTGCATCCTATGCTAAAGGAGCTAACAGTGTATATTATGCTAAAGGAGCTAACAGTGCATCCTATGCTAAAGGAGCTAACAGTGCATCCTATGCTAAAGGAGTTAACAGTGCATCCTATTCTAAAGGAGCTAACAGTGCATCCTATGCTAAAGGAGCTAAGTCAGGAAGCATTGTAGCACCTGTCCTTAACGTCAATTCAAACAGCTCTTATCATGAATGCCACTTACGCTGCGTTCCGGACAACTCGAAACTCAGGATTTTCCGACCTACTAGAAAAAGTACACTGCCGGATTTCCTCCTTGTAAACTTGGGGAGGGAGGCTCTACCCCAACTTCACAGAGAATCAGTTGTCTGACGTCACCCAACACACAACAGTGTTGTGCCCTTGGAACACTTAGAGGTCGGAAATCGGAATTTTCAACTGTGAAATTGGGACCTCCGAGTTGTGTGGAACGCAGCGTAAGATAGTTCCAACTAGTCATTTCACTCAGTGAAGAACCTTCCTAAGCAGAAAACTCATTTAATCCCTCACCTTCACTTCACTCTAGTCTAGGAAGCATCTGTACACTACAGGGACTGACAGTGACCTCTCTCTCCCCTCTCTCTCTCTCTGCTCTCTCTCTCTCTCTGACTCTCTCTCCCCTCCTCTCTCTCTCCCCTCCTCTCTCTCCCCTCTCTCTCTCTCTCTCTCTGACTCTCTCTCGCCTCCTCTCTCTCTCTCTGACTCTCTCTCTTTCTCTGACTCTCTCTCCCCCTCTCTCTCTCTCTCTCTCTCTGCCTCTCTCTCTCTGACTATCTTTCCTCTCCTCTCTCTCTCTCTGCCTCTCTCTCCCCTCCTCTCTCTCTGTCTCTCGCTCTGTCTCTCCCTCTCCCCATCTCTCTCTCTCTGACTCTCTCTCCCCTCCTCTCTCTCTCTCTGCCTCTCTCTCTCTGCCTCTCTCTCTCTCTGACTATCTCTCCCCTCCTCTCTCTCTCTCCCTTCCTCTCTCTCTCTGCCTCTCTCTCTCTCTCTGACTATCTCTCCCCTCCTCTCTCTCTCTCTCTGACTCTCTCTCCCCTGGTCTCTCTCGCTCCCCTCCTCTCTGTCTCTCCTTCTCCCCATCTCTCTCGCTCTGTCATTCCCTTTCCCCATCTCTCTCTTTATGACTATCTCTCTCTCTCTCTGACTCTCTCTCCCCTCCTCTCTCTCTCTCTCTCTGCCTCTCTCTCTCTCTGCCTCTCTCTCGCTCTGACTCTCTCTGCCTCTCTCTCTGTCTCTCCCTCTCCCCATCTCTCTCGCTCTGTCATTCCCTCTCCCCATCTCTCTCTCTCTGACTCTCTCTCTCTGCCTCTCTCTCTCTGCCCCTCTCCTCCTCTCTGCCTCTCTCTCTCTCTCCCCTCTCTCTCTCTCTCTCTGCCTCTCTCTCCTCTCTCTCTCGCTCTGACTCTCTCTCCCCTTCTCTCTCTCTGTCTCTCCCTCTCCCCATCTCTCTCTCTCTGCCTCTCTCTCTCTGCCTCTCTCTCCTCCTCTCTCTCTCTGCCTCTCTCTCTCGCTCTGACTCTCTCTCCCCTTCTCTCTCTCTGTCTCTCTCTCTGTCTCTCCCTCTCCCCATCTCTCTCGCTCTGTCTCTCCCTCTCCCCTCCTCTCTCTCTCTCTCTGACTGACTCTCAGTGAGGTGGTGGTGGGCGGGGCCTAGCCTGTTGAGCCGTCTGATTGCTGGGTGGTGATGATCGCGACAGGTGGCCTCCTGCGGTCCTACCGGCGGCAGGACTCGCTCCACTCCAAACCACGCACACACACACACAAGAGGAAGGCCAAGAAGAAGAGGTACACACACAGACACACACACGCACACACGCACACGCATACACACACACACACACAGGCACGCACACACACACACACACACACACACACACACACACACACACACACACCTGTCATTTTGAATGCCCCACTGTACAAAATAATTGTGGGTACAAGTTCCGGTTTAACGTGACTTAATGTTGCAGCTTGTCATTTCCTTTGTTATACTCTGGCTGCAGACCCGAATTATAAACCGGAAACTGGAGGACGTTATAAAAGTTATACTCTAAATATAGTCACCTTATAAACAACTAAACAACGCTGGAGGTCCGTATGGAAACAGTGTTACTCGAAATGGTTAAAAGTTAAATCAATTTGGTCATTTAGTGGCGTTTTACTGCCATGTATCATAGCTAGCTAGCCGCTAACATTAGCCACAGTAGGCTGCGCACTGCGCTCTTAAAGGGA
Organism: Poromitra crassiceps; assembly: GCF_964638095.1. Classification (NCBI taxonomy): domain Eukaryota; kingdom Metazoa; phylum Chordata; class Actinopteri; order Beryciformes; family Melamphaidae; genus Poromitra; species Poromitra crassiceps. The sequence continues at coordinate 15,652,213 of NC_139624.1, forward strand.
TATTTATCGACGAGATTTTTGCCAAGCTGGACCTGATTAGTGATTTGCTCCGTTCGCCCAGACGGGTGTCAAGCTGTCAGCAACAAGGCTGGGAGGATCACACTGGAAGAAAAACGCATAGGCATCATAGAGAGCCCCAGGAACGAGTCCGGAAAACATCGATGCTAACACTTCCTGGTTCTTCAGTTTCTGCCTATGGGATTTTTGAATGGGTTTTTGCCGCGATGCTTCTAATAAGGTCTCTGGGCAACGCAAGCTTAATCAAACGCAAACCAGTGTTCAGTAGGATAATCTTCACACATGAGGACCACTTTTATGAGTTTTGAAGCTTTTACGTGCCGTTAAAAGGGCGGCTAGCTAGCAAATGGCTAAATGAGACTACACTGTTAAGTCAACGGGGATATTATACGTCAATAACGTCATCACTTCAAAGGACGAACACGGAAATTCTCTTTCCCTCACCTGGTTCAGCCCGGGGTAATCAGTGCACAGCATCACATCAACAACAGTCCAGGTTGAGTGGTGACGTGACGGGGAAGCCTATGCGACACTGTGTGTAGTCCTGGATTAGCTTAGCACAAGCTTTTTACTTCTAGGGCTCGCATTTACGCTTCAAAACTCATGAAAGTGGTCCTCATGTGTGAAGATTATCCGGCTGAACACTGGTTCGCGTTTGATTAAGCTTGCGTTGCCCAAAGACCTTATTTGAAGCATCGCGGCAAAAACCCATTCAAAAATCCTATTGGCAGAAACAGTGAAGAACCAGGAAGTCCGGGACTTCCGCGTTCCGACTACAAAAATACGTCATCCCTGGGGCTCTCTATGGCCGCAAGAAATAAGGAGAGTAGATGTAGATGTAGATGTAGATAGATTTATTGTCACTCCATGGTACAAGTATCACGTGTGAAATTCTGCTTGGTTCGCTCTCAGAGTCGGAGAGCAAAACCGTGTCGCCATTGAACAGCGCCAGCATAGGACAATGCATTTAAATGAAATACACTCAGATTATTTCACATTATTACTAGTTTGAGAAGTAATAAAGGCACACTTCAATATTATACAATACATATACATTTGTTGTAATATGTACAGGATTACCAGCAAACACCACAACGCAAAAGGCTGCGATACACGGCGCCACTTTGGTCATGGGAGGGAAAGGGGCGGTTGGGAGGAGGAGGAGGAGGAGGCAAAGTGAACTTCACTTCCTGCTTCAGCACTGTACCAGAGATTTTCTTCCACCATTTATTTTCCCATAGACATTTCATAAAATGCTTATAAAAAGAGTTTTACTTGGTCAAACCAAACGGTTCAGCTATATTTAGAATCGGGAGAGACCATAGAACATTTCACAATGACCAAAATTTTAAAAATCGAAAAACTATGTTCTTTCTTTTATTTTCTTGAAACGAGCCCCAGCCCGGCCCGAACCCCATCTATGCATAAAAAAATAGAGCTCAACAGTCAGTCACATGACTTTTCGTGACACCTTGCCCCGGAAGTAAGTTCCCCATTCATTTTCTCCATAGACATTTGGAACAATCCTTATATAATGAGTTTTAAGGCTGGAACCAAGCCAACCCGTGACCTACTGAATCATGAGTGACCATAAAACATTTGGTTTGAGCAAGAACAAAAAATAACAATGGGGGGAGGCGGGATCGAATGAATGGGGAACTTTCTTCCGGGCCGGGAAACGTCCCAAAAAGTCACGTGACTGTAACTCTATTGGTCAAACCCGAGTCACGTGACTGTAACTCTATTGGTCAAACCCGAGTCACGTGACTGTAACTCTATTGGTCAAACCCGAGTCACGTGACTGTAACTCTATTGGTCAAACCCGAGTCACGTGACTGTAACTCTATTGGTCAAACCCGAGGGGCTTGCAGCTCTCTCTGAAGCACGAGGCAGCTTGTTCATTTGGAAACTGAATAATGAAGAAAATAAATGAATGAACGCTCTCTCTCTCTCTCCCCCCTCTCTCTCTCTCTCTCTCCCCCCTCTCTCTCTCTCTCTCTCTCCCCTCCCCCCCTACAGGAGGAATGAGGTAGTGGTGGTGAAGGGGAAGTTGAAGTTGTGTTCGGTCTCTGGGGTGGTGGCGGCGTTCGGCATCATGGTCCTGCTGGTGGGCGTGGTCATGGCGGCTCTGGGCTACTGGCCTCGAGACGGCCTGTTCTTCTCCGGCCAGCCACAGGAGGGCGCCGCACTGCCGGCTATGGCAGCTAGTACCAATACTGATACTGATACTGTGTCTGATATCGTGTCTGGCAAGGTGAGCAGATATATGCAGCCATCAGGCCCGTAGCCAGACTTTGAGCAATACCGAGGTCATTTTACCGTGGTGTGGGGGGTCTGGGGGGGCTGTGCCCCCCCTCAAATTTTTTTTGTCATTTTTAAAGCCAAATGCTTCAATCTGGTGCACTTTGACAGCAACATGTAGAGGCTAGATCTATAAAGAACTACACACATCATATTAGATTAATATCATCTTTACTGTGCTATTGCTTTACCATTACACATTATGGTGGTATGGTATATTTTTTATATACCATTAAAAATAAATCTCTCCCCACATATATTCTGCATACAGGTCACATATGGTAGTTTGTAGAATACTGCTGGATTAAATACGATGGCACATCTACACCAACATCACTTACAGCTGGGGAGAACGCAAGTACAAAGTAACATTTGCTTTGTAGCATTGTAGGCATAAACAAAAGTAGGCGGCTATTTACTGTAGCTGCTGACAACTGGCGCTTGAGGAACCTCTGAGAGCAGTCGAGATCGAGATCATCTGAAGAGAGGGCAGTCCATGTTCATGTAGAATCACTGAAATTACATGAATTGGCCTAAATGAATGTTGATTGTTGAGAACACACCATCTATTACAAACATGAATGGCCTCAAATAAGTAATGTTTCAAAGATTCTCTAGCATAGATGCTACTTACCTTTTTATTGCAACTGGTGGTTGAGGAACCCCCTGAGAGCAGTGGAGATCATCTGAAGAGAGGGCAGTCCATGTCCATGTAGAATCACTGAAATTACATTAATTAGCCTACATGAATGTTGATTGTTAACACACCATCCATTATAAACACATGAATGGCCTTAATGTTTTAAAGATTATCCAGCATAGATGCAACCTGCCTTTTCATTGAACGCCAATGCTATTCTTCTGTGTCCAGAGGCATCCCAGCGCTTGAGAACTTTTTCAGGATCCAGAGCTCTTCTTCTATGCACATGTATCATTGCAAGTCCAGATAGCCTCTCATGTTTGATGGAATCTTTTCATGGTCTATCTGTGTTAGTGAAGAAAGCAAACACATCCACGGTCAATTGATATTCATGTGTGAATACCAGCCTCTGCTAGGATAATCTAGCAATGAAAAAAGAGGGGACCTCATTTCAAGATTTATTTCAACCATTTACACACACTGAATTGAAAGTAAAACATGTCATTGACGGTCTACTGAAATGAATGTTTGAATTAACTAGCGTTAGTTAGCAGTAGTAGCTGCCCTCCCGCCCACCGCACTGCTAGGCTTCATTCATTCATTTTAACGTTACTTTTATGCAAGCACAGGCTGTTACTTTCATGCAAGCACAGGCTGTGCTTGCATGAAACTTGAAAGTAACGTTAAAATGAATGAACGGTCTACCATTGAAATGAATGTTTGAATTAACTAGCGTCCCGCCCACCGCACACTGCTAGGCTTCATTCATTCATTTTAACGTTACTTTCATCATGCACAGGCAATGCCTATTACTAATTCTAAGACACAGTTACAAGAAGCAAGCAAGCAGCCCACACTGTTACCTCAGGTCGCTGTATATTCCTTCCTCCTGACACACGCTGGCTGCACAGTCACTGCTGACAAAATACTGCCGAAGATCGTCTATGATGACTTGACCACTCACTCCATCACCCGAAGCAAGCATTAGTACTGGCCGTCCCACAAATTATGCACCGCGTCGACCAAAAGATCGTCTATTGAGAAGAGGAGTCACTCCATCATAATTTTGGCGTTGTAATATCTTTGCCGCACGAATATCAAGTTATTTTTGGTCGGAAAGAATACCGAGGTCATGACCTCGGTATCCACAATGGTGGCTACGGGCCTGGCAGCCATGTTTTGCCCTATAGGCAGGCAGCTGCAGTGGCAGCTGTGACATCACGAGCACACGACAACAATGCTCCGCTTCCAAGGCAAAAACAAAGCCTTGGCCTCGTATTATCAGCTGTTATTTATCGGCAAAAATGTCATTATCTGAATCATGAATAATAACGGATAATGGCCACATTGGCCGATAATTTATCAGTCCGATAAATATTGTGCATCATATATATATACTAGGCATCTCGCGCATTACGTGCGCTCAATTCCTAGGCTCACCCATCCTGCAGCTCGCCCAGCTGGCCCTGCAGCTCGCATTCGCAGCTCGGCCGCTGATCACTGATGATGTGTGTCTGTCTCTTGTGTGTGCATGTGTGTGCCTGTCTCGTGTGTGTGTGTGTGTGTGTGTGTGTGTCTCTTGTGTGTGTGTGTGTCTTGTGTGTGTGTGTGTGTGTGTGTGTGTGTGTGTGTGTGTGTGCCTCACTGATGATGTCACAATTTATGACATCACTGATGACATCATCACTGGGACTTTGTGTGTGTGACATAAGAAGCTGTGCACTCTCCAGGCTGTAGCTTTAAGTAAGCCCCCGCTCAGCAGTGACGTCTCGGTGTTTCTTCTGAGTACTGTATCGAGTCATAATAAATGTGTAGTGCTGCACCGTTACCCGGTCTCCATCCTCAGTCTACTCCAGTAAATACATCACATGGTGTCAGAACGCTACCCTCGCCTTCAGAAGTGGACGGCCCTGCTAATACCACACACTATTGTTGATGGGCAATCATGAAGTGCTAACGAGCCCAGCTAACGAGTGCTAAGTGGAGGTACTTTTGTTCTCAGGACCTGTTGGACATTTCGGCATATTGTTTTGAGCCAGTCCGTAGGAATGCAGGCATTAACACCTCCACTGTGTGAGTGAATGTATGACATCACTGATGATGTCATCAGTGGGACAGACAGACAAACAGAGTCCTAGCTCCCTTTTATATACTGTATAGTAGGGACCTCGCTCACCGAGCTGGCCCTGCAGCTCGCCAAGCTGGCCCTGCAGCTCGCATTCGCAGCTCAGCCGCAATGAGACCAGCATCACTGATGATGTCAGATTTATGACATCAGTGGGATGTATGACATCACTGGGATTTATGGCATCACTGATGATGTCACAGTGGGATTTATGACATAAGACAGGCCTTTATTTCTTTATTTTTATTTCTCCTTCATTTATTTGTTTGATAAGTACATTTGCTCATATTTCAGTACCAAGTCTTCTTGTTTTCTGATCTGCTTCTGATGGGGTTTGTTGGATAGCCGATGTTTTTGTTACTGCAATGCATTACAATAATTACGGTCGGTAATCGACGATAGCATGCTCCAGAGACTATTGCCGGCCGAGCCATCTGCCATCCAGTTTGTGGTACTTGTATCTAACGCTAACAGGTACCAAGAGTTTACCGGTATCCATCATTGTTTTTTTGCCTTTGTTTTTTTCCGCCTGTATTTTGGGCCAACCTTTATTTGTTTGTGTCATCCCACCCCCCCCGGGCATAATCGTCTTTTAATTGGCCACTATTAGAGGAAATACGGTAATCTGAATGCACACAGTAATCACATTTAGTATGTTTAGTATGCTTGAAATAAACCGTTTTGAATGTTGAACACAACTCTCACTCCTTCCAGATAAGAAAGACAGAGGAGAGAGGAGGAGAAAGAGGAGGAGGACGAAGAGGAAGAGGAGGGAGCACTGTTTTTAATGGGCCAAAGAGCGTTAACGGGACAGAGAGCGTCAACGGGACGAGCCGCCAACTTCCACGAGGATTCTTGGAGGAATTCCTGGATAGGTACTGTACACACACGCGCACACACACACACACACACACACACGCACACACACACACACACACACACATACACATACACACCTTTTAGACTCAAATCTGTTGCTTTCATGGGCCAGACAAACAGACGGAGGAGCCCAGCCTGGCTCTGCTGGCTGGGGGCGGGGCTGAGTCTCAGTGAGATCTCAGAGTGATGCGCTCAACTCAAAACAGCTGAACCCAACAGGTTCAAAAAGACATAAAGAAAACCAGCACTCACTAATATTAATGACAACACGCTGCAGCTTCCATACACAAGTAGAGACTGAAGAGTGGATTAGGGAGGGTTTTCTTTTATTGCAGAACTGAAAAAGTCATGACCTGCTGAGAGTCTCCAGTCTACAGCTTCACTCCTGAATCCTGCAGGCCATTGTCGCTCAGGTCTAGCTCTCTCAGACGGGGGGTTGGACTTCAGAGCTGAGGCCAGTGAAGCACAGCAGCTCTCTGACAAGCTGCAGGACCTCAAACTTAGTAAAGCATGTAATGCCTATTATAAAACGGCTCTCTCAAATCAAGCAATCTGATTGGTTCACAGCCATTGTATAATTCCAGTAACCGAGTTCAATAACCCATGGCCATGGGTTATTGGTTGCCATGGCAACTCTCTTACTAAGAGAGTAATAATAAGGCTTACCTCAAATGACAACGTAGAAAAAAAAATGGCGGAGACAGCTGTCAGATCCTTGTGAATCGATCTTCGCTTATAACTTTACTAATACTTCGCAGAAAATGATGTTTTGTACAAGAATAGATGCGGGCTAATGTCTTCTTTGCAAAAGAAAGGCTGTTAACCCCGCATTTAACTCCGCATTTAACCCCGTAACGTTAGTTGGTGTCAGCTTTGCAGAGAGCATTCAGCTTCTCAACAAGCGCTGAGAATGCAGCGCTGCGGCTCGAGCTGCCTGTCGGGGTTTCCAGAAAAATCTCAGCTACTCAGCAAGCGCCAGGATTGGCCAATGTCAACTTCAGTCTCCAGAACGATCCAATCAAATCACCCGCATGTTCTTGCGGTCCCGCCTTACAGTAGTGTTTCAACTGACTCTATCAGAATGACATGCCAGTCGGAGTCCGACTTATAGTATTATTATTATTATTATATTATCATACTTGGAAACCGTTTTATAAAAGCAATATAGCACTCGAGCAGCGTGTGTTGTGGAATATATCCCGCTGATAAACTGTTATCCCACGAGGCCGCAGGCCGAGTGGGATAACAGTTTATCAGGGGGATATATTCACCACAACACACTTGCTCTCGTGATATATTGCTTAATTATACACTAGACAACTTTGAAAATCTCCACAGATTATGAAAAGACGGGGGAGTATACACTACCTGACTGGTTCCTGAAGATTTTTTATGACGACTGAAAAACTGGGGGTCATACAATACACGACGTAACACATCGTAACGTAACATTGTGATGTCTGTCAGCACCCCCCCCCCCTCCTCCGTCCGCAGTATAAGAGTCATGTGCGGCGCACATTGCATAAATGTCTAGCACGCAACGCATTTACCAACCCGTGCTGAAACATCATTATCTACCTCTACTTATTCGCACTGTCACAGACACAACCCTGCAGTTAAAGCCACACCTTTAGAAGTATTACAGTATTATACAATCTAATAACAGCAATATTAAATAGTATAACACAACCATCCCTCCTCCGTTACAACGATGACATCGTCCATCGTCAATTTTTTACCCTGGACATCATGATTATTCAAGTTTGTAGACATCGTCCAACACTACACACTACATGACTTGTCACAGCAACTGAGCCCAACTAAACCCAGCAAACTCACGTGAAAACAATGAGCTCTTGCGGCTACTAACCATACGGAAGCTAGACGATTTTACCGTCAAAATAAAAGCGCTAATTCATTACTGCATGACTCACTACGGGTTAAAATTGACTTTTCAAAGGCACAACATTATGTTCATTTAAAACTCTGCAAATCTTTTTGCTTATTTTCTCTTTGGTATTTTGGCTCACACAAAAAAAATTGTAACAGGAAGTTTCCATTTTATTCTGGCTGACTTGACAACTGTGAGCAAACTGCTTTTAGCGTGTTGTCTTTGATGTTGTAATCGAGTCTTCCACTCGGGCCTCTATTATTCACATGTGCCATGGTATCAGAAACATGTATTATTCACATGTGCCATGGTATCAGAAACATGTATTATTCACATGTGCCATGGTATCAGAAACATGTATTATTCACATGTGCCATGGTATCAGAAACATGTATTATTCACATGTGCCATGGTATCAGAAACATGTATTATTCACATGTGCCATGGTATCAGAAACATGTATTATTCACATGTGCCATGGTATCAGAAACATGTATTATTCACATGTGCCATGGTATCAGAAACATGTATTATTCACATGTGTCATGGTATCAGAAACATGTATTATTCACATGTGCCATGGTATCAGAAACATGTATTATTCATATGTGCCATGGTATCAGAAACATGTATTATTCACATGTGCCATGGTATCAGAAACATGTATTATTCATATGTGCCATGGTATCAGAAACATGTATTATTCACATGTGCCATGGTATCAGAAACATGTATTATTCACATGTGCCATGGTATCAGAAACATGTATTATTCACATGTGCCATGGTATCAGAAACATGTATTATTCACATGTGCCATGGTATCACAAACATGTATTATTCACATGTGCCATGGTATCACAAACATGTATTATTCACATGTGCCATGGTATCACAAACATGTATTATTCACATGTGCCATGGTATCACAAACATGTATTATTCACATGTGCCATGGTATCAGAAACATGTATTATTCACATGTGCCATGGTATCAGAAACATGTATTATTCACATGTGCCATGGTATCAGAAACATGTATTATTCACATGTGCCATGGTATCAGAAACATGTATTATTCACATGTGCCATGGTATCAGAAACATGTATTATTCACATGTGCCATGGTATCAGAAACATGTATTATTCACATGTGCCATGGTATCAGAAACATGTATTATTCACATGTGCCATGGTATCAGAAACATGTATTATTCACATGTGCCATGGTATCAGAAACATGTATTATTCACATGTGCCATGGTATCAGAAACATGTATTATTCACATGTGCCATGGTATCAGAAACATGTATTATTCACATGTGCCATGGTATCAGAAACATGTATTATTCACATGTGCCATGGTATCAGAAACATGTATTATTCACATGTGCCATGGTATCAGAAACATGTATTATTCACATGTGCCATGGTATCAGAAACATGTATTATTCACATGTGACATGGTATCAGAAACATGTATTGTGTGAAGAATGACTCGCTATTCGATTGCTTTTGCCTGACTGCATCAGAGTTTTTCAGTTTGACAGGATCTATTAAGCATGTGAGTTGTTGATGAGTAGTTTACACTACGCGACTGTCTCCAGAGTTGGCTTGAAAATTCTAACTTTTTTGTTTTTTTGCATGTTTTTTTTGCATGTGTGTTTTTTTAAGCGGGGGGTTCCTATCTGGAGGAAACCGCAGGGGAGCACGGGGAGAACATGCAAACTCCAGTCCGCACTGAGGACATGGGGATGGGGACACACCCTCAGAGCCCACAGCGTCCCAGGCGGGAATCGAACCCAGGACCTTCTTGCTGTGAGGCGACAAGTGCAAGTTCACACTTCACAAGAGCTAGCTCACAGTTCAGCTCACGCAGATTAAAATGAACTAGTTCACGTTCATAGTTCACAATTTTGAACTTTGAACTAAGCTCACAGTACCAAAAAATGAGCAGTTCAGTTTAGTGTTTTCCCCCCCATCATTTAGTGCATGTAAAAGTAGGTCTTCCGCTTATATATATATATATATATATATCGTGTATATACAGGTATATACCGTGTGTATATATATATATATACCGTATATATATATATATATTGTAGCGACCCGGGGTTTTACATGTAATGTGGTGATTCGGGGGTGTAGCTAGGAACTGATGTGTGGGGTGGTTCCTGGGGGGAACGGTGTGTAAGTGGCACTTCCTGTCTCGTGGTGATGCCAGTCTGTATATGTGAGAAGCTGGAGTAGACGTGTGTATAGCTAGCAGCGCAGCTACCGCTAGGAGCTATGAGTGTGAGCCAAGAATAAAAGCCTGTACCAACGATAAGTCTCCTGGTTCCTGAACGAATACGTGAATCGTTACTATATATATATACCGTATATATATATATATATGCATATAAAAAAAACACGGGAAAAAAAAAACACGATTTCAGACGGACAAGCCCGTCTTTGTTGTCACACGATTACAATCAACACATGCACGGAGGGCCACAACACACACATGCTGACGGTGGCCGGTGAAATTTGTCCTCTGCATTTAACCCATCCTGGCTTTGTCCTTTCCTCCGGGGGGCAGGCCAGGAGCAGTGGTCGCTTTTTCTCGTACAGCGCCCGGGGACCGACTTCGGATGTTGTCGTCACTGGTCAGATGACGATGACGATCTGATCTTCTGCATGTTTTTAATGGGGGGGGGGGGGGGGTTATATACGGAGGAACCCCCCTGGGGGAGCACGGGGAGAACATGCAAACTCCACACAGACAGAAAGTCCCTTACGACGAGATACCCCACCTGGGCAGTAGGCACTGAAGATATGGGGGGGAACACAACCACAGCGCCCACAGTGTCCCAGGCGAGAATCGAACTCAGGACCTTCTGACTGCGAGGCGACAGCTCTACCACTGAGCCGCCGTATATATATATGCATTCACTAGACAGGCTGCTGCGATTAGCTCTGGCGGCCGTACTTAACGCTTCCTGGTGGGATCTGCCGCTAGAAGTGGGTAGACGCAAAGCCGTCTGAAGTGTGTGTCAGCCGTGTCAGCTTTGTGTCTACTCTGACAGAGTCTGAGCCCCCCGTAGGCAGAGCAGGGGAGGGAACAGAGAGAAGCAGAGAGAGGGAAGCAGCCTAGCGAAATGACAGCAAAACCGGTTTTATTCTTATGTAAATTACCACGCCCACGTAAACACAATGGGCAATTATCGAGGTAAGAAGAGAGCGAGAAAAAGAACGATAAGAGTGCCGTTCACTCCCCCAGGTGTTAGCAACGCTCACCGTACGTTCAAAAAGGCAGCGCTCAGCTCACCGTTCACCAAAATAACGATAATTTTAGCGCGTTCATGCACAACACTAGCGACAGCGCTACCACTGCGCCACCGTGCAGTACACACTTGATGATTAGAATTTGTACCCATCATACACTAACAGACTTTGGTGCCGACTGGCCACAACAACTGCAGACTAGTGTAGACAAAGACAGACTGAGCCCAACTGGAAATCCTGTGTAAAATCAGGGGCATTATCTTGTAGTAACCTCAGCTTAATAAGGGGTCATCCCTATCCCTATGTTCCCCGGGTCCTATGTTCCCCGGGTCCTATGTTCCCCGCTTTTCCCAAATGGTGTCCACCCGCTATGCCGACCACCCGCAATGCCGACCTTAGGTTTAGGCGTGGGGGTGGGAGAGGCTAGGTTTTGGGTTAGGGTCTGGGGGAGGTTAGGTTTGGCGTGGGGGCTGCGAGAGGTTAGTGAAAAACGGGGAATATAGAACCCGGGGAACATAGAACCCGGGGAACATAGACATGATCCCCTTAATAAAGGATAGCTGCTTGGATTCATACGGGGTGCGGAGCCTAGTGCTGCCACATACGTCTGAAGAACTATGACTACAATAGTCTTTCTCTCTCTCGCTCTCTGTCTCTCTCAGGTATCTGTATTCTGATAGGCTGAAGGTGTTCGGTCCTCTCATCATGGGAATCGGTATCTTCCTCTTCATCTGTGCGAATGCCGTTCTGCACGAGAACCGTGACAAGAAGACCAAAGTAATCAACCTGCGAGACATCTACTCCACCGTCATCGACCTGCATGGCCGCCGCAAGATGGCTGCCGCACGCCGCTCATCCGCCAGTCCCCTCAACGGCCTCGTCAACTACGGCCAATCAAAGAGCCTGGAGGCTAAACCCAGACCACCGTACACAGCGTCGCTATTGGCTAAGAGGCGAGGAGGAGGAGAAGATGAAGGAGGAGGGAAGGGGCTGTTGTCAAGGCAACTGTCTCTGAGCAGCAGTGGGAGTAGAGGAGAGAGAGACGCAGTGTTCAGTATCTACCAGGAGCACAGAGACACGCCTCCTCCAAGGTTATTGCATTTTTCATTACTTTTTCCTCTCTTTTTTTTCAGGAAACTTTTAATTAGTTTTTAACCCATTAATGTCAACAGTGGAATTTTATGATTTCCTTTACAGCACTTACCTTTTTGCCTTTGTAAACTAAAATCAATTTGCACGATCTGCACGATATATGTGAAATAAAAAAATATATATATATTTTTTGTCATGTGTAGCCACAGTTTCCAAAGCAAATTTTGTCTTTCTGTCTAACTGAAAAAAGTCTGTGGGGATTTTCCTTAACATACTAAATATAGTCATTAGTCATTAATGGGTTAAAGCATTAAAAAAATGCTTAGTTTTAGTTTAGTTTGTATGTTTCAGTGTTCATCTTAGTCTTTTTTGTAATATGGGGTATTTGTCGAGGGGCGAGATTCAAAAAGGTCAGAAAAAGTATTGTGTAATAAAACTCAACAAAACTGTTTTAGGAGGGCTCCTAACCTAGTGCAGGGGTTCCCAACCTCTTTTGGCTCGTGACCCTACTTTGACAACACAAAAATCTAGGGACCCAAGACATTCAAATTCCGGTACACCATCGATAATATCATCAGTGACATCGTCAGTGATGTCACATAATATGTTTCTTTCCCCCCACAGAATTCTGACTTTAATCTAAGAATTCTGACCTTAATCTCAAATCTCAAAAGATTTTTTATCCCATTTTTATCCCCGGTAGTGCTAATTTTTTTTATTTATTTATCCTGGTTGCTGCTCCACCCTCTGCCGATCGGAGGAGAGCCGAAACTGGCTCCATGCTTCCTCCGAGACATGCTTTACCGGTAGGACATAGCACGTGGGAGGATCACGCTATTCCAATGAGTTCCCCTCCCTCCGAACAGGCGCCCCTAACGACCAGAAGAGGCACCACATCAGTGACCAGGATATTGCATGTTTTGGTGTGGGGTTCCTATATGAAGGAAACCCCCAGGAGGCACGGGGAGAACATGCAAACTCCACACAGAAAGGCCCTTTTGACGACCCCACCCGGGCGGTGGGCACTCGAGGACATGCGGATGGGCACGCACTCCTTCAGCGCTCACAGCGTCCCAGGTGGGAATCGGACCCAGGACCTTCTAGCTGTGAGGCGACAGCGTTTACCATTGCGCCACCGTGCCCCCATCAAAACTCTAACTTTTGTCTAAAAATTCTAACTCGGAATTCTGACTTTAATCTCAGAATTCTGACCTTATTCTCAGAATCCTGATTTAACGCAAATGTTTTTCGTACCTAGTTTTCATTATTACATTAGTTTAAATGTACTTTCAAACCAAATACAGGCAGTTAATGCAGGCTATCGTCCGGAAAAAAAATGAAAAAAATATTGTGTTAGTTTACATTAACGATAATAACCATGTCCTCCTCTCTCCTCTCCCTCTGCACCTCCCTCCTTGCAGCCACAGACACTCCCTCCCCCCCTGCTCCTCTGAGTTCACCTGGTGGGCCTCCTCCAGACAGAAGGAGGAGCTGAACTCCTTCACCCTGCCGTTCTGCAGAGCCAGAGCCTTGGCCCCTCCCACCCCAGAGAGGAGGCACTCCGTCCGGGTAGGAGGCTCGCCCGTTTCCTCCGCCCCGCAGAGGAGGCATTCCGCCCGGGCAGGAGGAGCCCGAGGTTGGGGGGGGCGAGCAGCGGAGAGACAAGAGGAGGTAGGTAAACATAGTTTGGGATTTTTCATAAGTTTTATTTCTATGTATTTTTATATTGACATATATATTTAAGTTTTTCCCGCGTGCGTTCATTTCTAGCTCGTGTGCTAACTTCTAGCGCGCTCCACATGCTCAACTGCAATTGTGCGCTGCCATAGAACCACCGGCCACCTTATTATAGTCACACTCACACACATGTTTAAACACATACACATGCAATCCCTACTGTAAGGCCAATGTCTCACTTTACTGGTCTCCTCTCTCCTCCTCTCAGAAGCTGACTGTCTCTCCTGACCTTCCCGGATCGTTCCGTGAAAACTCGACGGAGGCTTCTTGCAGTTTTACCGACCTCCACCGGGGGACGCCGGGGGCAGGGTCCCAGGCACTGGTCCTCCTCTCCTCCTCCTCACTCTCCCCCTCTCACCTGTCCCTCTCCTCGCTCGCCCACCTCCTCTCCTCGCCCACGCCCCCACCCCCCCGATCCAGGAGGCGGAGCTGCCCGGCCGGGTACAGCGAGCTGGGCGAGTCGTTTGAGTCGTCAGATGCCGTGACTTCCTGTCACGTGACATCAGAGTTCGCGGAGGAAGTGACATCACAGGGGAGGTATTCCAACAGGGAGAAGCTGAGGATCATGTCACAGACGGATTCCGAGAGAGAGGAGGAGGATCGCCACGGCGACCGGCCGGATGATTGACAGCACAACGTTAAAACAAACAAGGGTTTTTTAAAGGACAGGAGGGAATGTAACGCTGCGTTCGCGTCACCTCAGATTTTCCTTAAATGCGAGCCGCCGGCTGGGAGGAGCCGCTCCTGTGCGCCCCCCTGCTGCTAAGCGCAAGTCGGACGTGTGATTCCTACAGAGCCCGGGAGTGGCCATTGGGATGGAGAAAAAGTTATATTGAGTCCACGATTTACTGTAACGTGCGCACGTTTTAGTCCATGTGCGTTTTAGTGCAACTTAAAAGGCACCTTAGGTATTGCAGATAAGGCCTAGTAAGGATTTGGTCTGCACTGAATAGGCACATGTTCCCCCAAATATGGCAACATAATTAGCCACTTCACCTTTAGGCCATGTAAACACAATCAGGTGGCTGCAACACACCCTCAAACCACTCTTTTTCAGCTGAAAACCAATATGGGAAATGTACAGTACAGAGTACAGGAGCGGAGCTTGGAGCGAGCGAGGAGCGCAAGCAGGATTTGTCTGGAGCGGTGAGCGGAAGTGTGCGAAAGTTGGAGCGGTGCCAGATCACCATGGCGCTCTGGTACCGTCAGCTCACAACACCTGGAAGCTTCCGTGTCCGACCCAGAATGTTCTCTTCTTCTGTTACATGATTCACTTCTCCTTCCCTCTCTCTCACTCTGGGCAGTGCGCGCACTGCAGACCGGCTGCTGTGTGTCTGTTTGAGTCATGATAACACGCGCACACACACACATGACATGCAGAAAACCTGGAAGCACCACCTTCCCACAGGGTGTTTGGAGGTGTGGGTGTGTTTATTTGTGCTTTTCGAACACAACCGCTGTGAAACAATCAGAAAATAACTTTTAAATCCTCTACAATCGCCGACTTTGGTTTCCAATTGCCTTCTTGCCTTTCTTTCCCCCTTTGCTCGCTGCTGCTGCGGGGAGGAGGGGGAACTTGAAATGTGCGCCGTCTACTACAGCAGCCAACAAATCCTGGAGCGGAGCCGTGTGAAATCTGTGTTGAGCGTGGAGCGATATGTGGAGCGAGAGTTCCCATCCCTCAACTCCGCTCGTGAGCTCTGGTACAGTAGTAGTGTTGTCGATGTATTCAGGTCCCAATCCTGACATTTTAGTTCAAAGTATTTTAATTATATTGTGTTATAAATATGCATATAGTGACTGCCCTCTACTGGTTGAAACCTGGCTAATGCAATTGAATTTTGCTATTGGCTGAACTTGGTCCGGGTCTACGTATATCGTTCAAGTATATCTCACCAACCAACGGACGATGTCACTATTTCAAGGGCATGTTTTGGCAGTGTGTCCACACGTAAAGAGGAAATCGAGGGAATGAATTGTATTGATTGATTGATTGATTGTATCTTGTGCACACAGGGGAAATTGAACTCAGATTGCATATTGCGCGCACATTACAGTAAATCGTGGCCATGACATAAATTATTTTTCTCCCGCTGGCCACTCGTAGATTTCTTCATAGCTCCGATTTCTCCTGCTTGACATCACCAACTGCTGAAGTGTGACGTCACAGACGGCGAACACGATGTCATAACATCAAAATGATCGGTTATAATAACACGAATACAATCAAACGTTCTTACGAAAAGTGAACAACGTCAGCTGCAATTCAGTTGCGGTCGATTTTAAACTTGTAAATTAAACCAATAAACCTTACAATCGCCATCTTGGATTTGGGCATTCCAACGACTTGAACATGTTGAGTTGTAGCAACAAGTCTTCCTCCAACAGGATGTGACCATGAGTTCTGTGGTGACTAAATGATTGACAGCACAGCATTAAACCAAATCTTGTTTCTTTTAAAGGTGCATGTGTAAGATTTTGGCACAATTTTAGTTAAAACGTTCAAAATGAACAAAAATAATCAATAGGATCTTGAGAAATAACAGCTTTGACGTAATGTAAACGATGTCTATGTATTTTGTTGCAGAGATATTTGCATGCTAACCAGCTAGCCCTGGCCCATCCTGTCTACCACTTGTACCTCAAGAAGCGATAGTGAGTCACTATAGCATCCAGTCTACCCTCAGTCCAACATGAGAGGAAGAAGTAGAGCTGACTCGAGGCTTTACTGCCATGGAATAAACTACCAAATCTTTCAAATGAACCCTACCTGGTTAGAAAGCTTGAATAATCCACTAATTAACAAACTAGGTTAGCCTAAATCTGTTTTTATAACAATACCTCCCGGAGTATGACGCTAAAGGTTTTAGCATTCTCAATTCACATGCATGAAACGTTTAGCATTTGAGCTAACGTTACTAACGCTACTAACGTGATTAATACAGATGTGGGCGATGTACTCCAGCCTGCCAGTAAATTTCAAACCAAATAATAATTTGAATTCTCAATCTAGCTAAAAGCACAGCAAAGTGCAGTGCATTGTTCCCACCACCCTCCCTCCCCTCCTATACGGAGGGTGGTAGGAGGTGAAATACTGCCCCCTATTGGTTTGGATCATGTGGCCAAAATGACACATTGCACCTTTAAAGAAATGTTCTCCATCCTGGTTGCTGAAGGTCCAACAGTCTCCAGGATTTCACTCCTCCCAAACGAGGATGTTAGTCAGTGAATGGGCTGCTGTGGTGATTGACCAGTTTATTGGAAACCTGCAGACTGTTGGAGAACCTTGGCTGAAAGGACAGCAGGTGACCAGAGAGTGCATAAGTAAAGCACACTCTGTTCCAGCTAGTGTCATCTTGAGACCTTTGATGACATCATTGTTCTGTTTGTTTGTTCTTGAGACCTTTGATGACATCATTGTTCTGTTTGTTTGTTCTTGAGACCTTTGATGACATCATTGTTCTGTTTGTTTGGTCTTGAGACCTTTGATGACATCATTGTTCTGTTTGTTTGGTTTTGAGAACTGAATTGCATGTTTTTCTTATTACAACTTGCAAGTTTCAAGTAGCACAATATTTTCAAAATGGATATAAAGTATTTTATTTTTTAATAAAAAACCCTTCCAACACTAATACACATCATATTACCAACCCATATCAAATGCCTCAGAAGAAATATTATAACTGTGCTAGCATGCCACACTCAATTTACACATGGCTTTACAGACATCATATTGACAGTCCAGACCACACAAAAAATTGTCTCGTAAATTTGTGACTTTGTGCGATTCCCAAGAACAGGTTTTTAGGTTACTATGCCTATGCAAAATCATGAATGTAAGTACCTCAATGCTGAAATCTAGTAATATACATTTTTTTTGTTAACATTATAATATACAGGGTTGCTGTTTCTTCGTAATCCAAGAGGTGGTGTAGACATGAAATAACTTTTGTCTTGAGTTACTATTTTTTTCCTGATCACCTCGCCAATTATGAACCCACCCTCCCGGACGACATAGGGTTCCTTCCCCACCTGCCAAATCCCACTTTAACCACTGGGTAAAATTCTATAGTTTTGAGTGTCAAAACATCGGTTTGATTTTAAGACAAAGTTGAAAACATTTAAACCTGAATTAATGCAATTTCAATTTGGAAATGTAACATGAGCAATACAGTCTGTGTGATGTCCTCTGCTGTTACGGTCTTCCCTGCAGATTGTATGTTATGGTCTTCCCTGCAGATTGTGTACTATATTGTGGTGGGTGAGAAGAGGCAGCAGAACTGAATGTTCGAACTTTATTTTTGCACAAAACATTTTTCAATCATGGTATTTTGATAGATAATTGTTGTGAGGTAGATCTCTGCCTTCCAGTTAGTTTAGCTGTGCTTCAGACAGAGGGCTGGAAACAGCACAGACAGCGACTGACAGACCTGAAACACTGTGGCTTTGCCTTGACTCACAGCACAACACACCACTTCAAGGTCACACAGCTCAACAGCTGAGGGAGCTGGATGTCCGTAATGTCTTCCTGTAAATACAGTCCGTTTACCTTGTCTGGGTACTGCGTCTCCGGGTGTTGGGTCTCTGGGTGCAGGATGTCTGGGTGTTGGGCCTCCGGGTAGTGCAGGGTCTCTGGGTGCAGGATGTCTGGGTGTTGGGTCTCCGGGTGCAGGTGCAGGGTCTCTGGGTGTAGGATGTCTGGGTGTTGGGTCTCTGGGTTCTGGGTCTCTGGGTGCAGGATGTCTGGGTGTTGGGCCTCCGGGTGCAGGGTCTCTGGGTGTTGGGCCTCCGGGTGCAGGGTCTCTGGGTGCAGGATGTCTGGGTGTTGATTCTCTTATGGAATGCCATCCCTATCAATATTCAAGCACACAGTCTATCAATTTGAGAGCATGATTTATGAATTTCACGTTCAGATTTTGTAAGGCTTTCCCTCAAACCCCGCCCTCGCACTCAAATAGACTCTGCTCACACTTAGATCTGCTCTGCTTGTGCTCAAACTCGGTGCTTGCACTCAAATGTCTTGTTGCTTGGACAGATTTCCTGCCCTCACAGTCAAACTGCTTCTGTGCACTTGTAAAACGTCTGCTCTTGGATTTCTTCTCTGTGCTCTGATTTTTGTGTGCAAAAATCCTGTCAAAATTTTGCACACAAAAATCCAAGCGTAGAGAATAAATCCAAGAGCAGAAGTTTCAAGATCTCACAGAAGCAGTTTGAGTGTGAATGCAGGAAATCTGTCTGAGCATAATAGTTTTGAGTGCAAGCAGACAGTTTGAGGACAAGCGGAGCAAATCTAAGCACACACAGAGGCTATTTGAGTGTGAGGGGACGGGGTTTGAGAGAAAGCCTTGCAAAATCTGAATGTGAAATCCATAAATCATGCTCTCAAATTGATAGACCACAATAACAATACACAAACAAGACAAACAGGCTCAGACACAGGAAAGAACAAAGAAGGAAAAAAACACACATCAAGGATGTTCAACATGTTGCAACCAGCCGCATAAGCTGCTTGTGTTTGTAATAGATATTGTGCATGGGCTCCCACACAAGGGGTTCACGAGAAACCAGACAGGAGAGCCTCAGACACTATTCATTCTTAACTTCATCAAAGTAGGCCAAAAACGGGTCCCAAATAGTTGAGAACCTTTTAAGCGAGTTTGCTCTCAGGGACCCTGAGTCTCTCCATCTGTACAACAGAGATCATGTCCATCAGCCACACGTGAAAAGAAGGTGAAGAGGAGGACTTCCATTCCTTCAGAATGAGTTTTTTGGCGACAGTTGTCCCGAGTGTCAGAGATTCTGTAGGGAAGTTCAGAGAGGACTCTGAGCAGCCGAAGATGGCGAGCTCTGCCTCCGGTTGCAGGGCTGTTTTGTAGGCCCGTCAGTGAAGGGCAGAACCAGAAGGCATGGGATAGTGTGCCCTCTGACACCACCTGACAATAGACCACGCTCTTGGATATTGATAAGGATAGCATTCCATAGTTTGTGGGTGTTGGGTCTCTGGGTGCAGGATGTCTGGGTGCTGGGTCTCTGAGCGCAGGATGTCTGGGTGTTGGGTCTCTGGGCGCAGGATGTCTGGGTGCTGGGTCTCTGAGTGCAGGATGTCTGGGTGTTGGGTCTCTGAGTGCAGGATGTCTGGGTGTTGGGTCTCTGGGTGCAGGATGTCTGGGTGCTGGGTCTCTGAGTGCAGGATGTCTGGGTGTTGGGTCTCTGGGTGCAGGATGTCTGGGTGTTGGGTCTCTGAGTGCAGGATGTCTGGGTGTTGGGTCTCTGGGTGCAGGATGTCTGGGTGCTGGGTCTCTCGGTGTTGGGTCTCTGGGTGCAGGATGTCTGGGTGTTGGGTCTCTCGGTGTTGGGTCTCTGAGTGCAGGATGTCTGGGTGTTGGGTCTCTGAGTGCAGGATGTCTGGGTGTTGGGTCTCTGGGTGCAGGGTGTCTGGGTGTTGGGTCTCTGAGTGCAGGATGTCTGAGTGTTGGGTCTCTGGTTGTTGGATCTCTGGGTGCAGGATGTCGGGGTGTTGGGTCTCTGGGTGCGGG
Source organism: Poromitra crassiceps (assembly GCF_964638095.1). Classification (NCBI taxonomy): domain Eukaryota; kingdom Metazoa; phylum Chordata; class Actinopteri; order Beryciformes; family Melamphaidae; genus Poromitra; species Poromitra crassiceps. Next base: position 15,672,699 of record NC_139624.1, read on the forward strand.
ATGTCTGGGCGTTGGGTCTCTGGGTGCAGGATGTCTGGGTGTTGGGTCTCTGGGTGCAGGATGTCTGGGTGTTGGGTCTCTGGGTGCAGGATGTCTGGGTGTTGGGTCTCTGAGTGCAGGATGTCTGGGTGTTGGGTCTCTGAGTGCAGGATGTCTGGGTGTTGGGTCTCTGAGTGCAGGATGTCTGGGTGTTGGGCCTCTGGGTGCAGGATGTCTGGGTGTTGGGTCTCTGAGTGCAGGATGTCTGGGTGTTGGGCCTCTGGGTGCAGGATGTCTGGGTGTTGGGTCTCTGAGTGCAGGATGTCTGGGTGTTGAGTCTCTGGGTGTTGGGTCTCTGAGTGCAGGATGTCTGGGTGTTGGGTCTCTGAGTGCAGGATGTCTGGGTGTTGGGTCTCTGGGTGCAGGGTGTCTGGGTGTTGGGTCTCTGAGTGCAGGATGTCTGAGTGTTGGGTCTCTGGTTGTTGGATCTCTGGGTGCAGGATGTCGGGGTGTTGGGTCTCTGGGTGCAGGATGTCTGGGTGTTGGGCCTCTGGGTGCAGGATGTCTGGGTGTTGGGACTCTGGGTGCAGGATGTCTGGGTGTTGGGTCTCTGGGTGCAGGATGTCTGGGTGTTGGGTCTCTGAGCGCAGGATGTCTGGGTGTTGGGTCTCTGGGTGCAGGATGTCTGGGTGTTGGGTCTCTGGGTGCAGGATGTCTGGGTGTTGGGTCTCTGAGTGCAGGATGTCTGGGTGTTGGGCCTCTGGGTGCAGGATGTCTGGGTGTTGGGTCTCTGGGTGCAGGATGTCTGGGTGTTGGGTCTCTGAGTGCAGGATGTCTGGGTGTTGGGTCTCTGAGTGCAGGATGTCTGGGTGTTGAGTCTCTGGGTGTTGGGTCTCTGAGTGCAGGATGTTTGGGTGCAGTGGCCTGGGTGCATGATGTTTGGGTGCAGGGGCCTGGGTGCTGGGAGTTTTGATGCAATGTATTCTCTCATGAAATGTTCATAATTATGATATACGAAAACAGTTTTCCTTCAGTTTTGTGCATAATCCTACGAATGTCCAGGAACAAACGTAATCAGTCAGTGTGCCTCAGTGTGTGGTGTATTCACCTCAGTGTTCCTCAGCAGCACGACCGATTTGAAAACAAATCACATCCCAAAGGTCGGTTGTTATGGTTACGTTTAGACAAGTAGAACAACTTGATTAAGATTAAGGTTAGGATTTGGGTTAAATAAGAAAAACCTTTGTTAAACATTGAAATGTGGCTTACGGTGACTAGCTGTGTAGCACCTGGAAGGGTGAGCAGTTTCCTTTCAACGCCCTTGTTAACAGATGAGACCATTCAGACTGGCCACGCAGTACCCGTTTCAGTACCCGTTTCCGTATCTGGTTTATTTTTTTGCGCAAAACGCGAGCGATGTGTTAAGCCAGGCAGGAAGTCAGCACAAGTTGTGACCTGTCTGGTATGAATGGCTAGGCTCCTCCTGCTCGAGCTGAATTCATGCTTGGCAGACGCTTTCGGAGTTGGTGTGTTTGTTGGTGTGTTTGTACACTGGAGACCCCAGTCTCCAGAGTCAAAGGCTAAGCACACGCCCATCTGCCATCCTTTTATTTAAGGCACCATTATGTGGGTTATATTATAGTCAGTGTTGGGGGTAACTCATTACAAAAGTAACATATTACATGTAATATATTATTACTTTTAGCAGTAACTCTGTAATGTAACTTATTACTTATAGGATTTCAGTAATATTATACCAGTTACTTTGTCAAGTAACTCAAGTTACAAATTGAGTTACATTTGATTAAATCAAACCACATACCGGTACTTAAAAAAGATATAATCATTTCCTAATCAAACTGTGTTTTTATGCAATTAACCACTATAGATGACAATAACAAAAGAAAAGAATAACATTTCGAATTTTGGATTGTTTACACTGAAGTTCAAGGTGGTTTAAATTATTTTTCGGGATGTTCCGGGGCGGCAATGTCATTCTGCTGCTGCTGTTGTTTTGTTGAAAGTAATGCAAAAGTAGTGTAACGAGTTACTCTTCTACACAGAAAGTAATATTGTAAAGTAACATATTACTTTCAAATGAAAGTAACTAGTAATATGTAGTATATTAAATTTTGAAAGTAACTTGCCCAACACTGATTATAGTGCATTACTTTTCGTAGGTGTAAGTACGAACGGTGAATCAGGACAGCCTGCTCGGTGCAGGGTGTTTGTTTGCTGGGTGTGTGGGGGGGGGGTTCTGGGTGTTGGGTGAGGGTGGGGGGGAGGGCTCTGGGTTTTGGGTGAGGGGGGGGGGGGGGTCTCTGGGACTGGCAGCTGTTTGTAGAATTCCCGTTTGGTTTGAAATCTGGAATTACACTGTGTTGAATTATGGGATTCTGGACCTTTGATGATCTGGACTCACAGAACTCCAGACCTGGAACTGTTCAATTCCAACTGCATGGATTATAAAACTATGGAATATCGACGGCATGGATTATCGGATTATCGGAAGTGCCCGATGCAAAGTATGGAACTGTGGGATTAGCAGAAGTCCAACCGTTTGGATTTTATAACAAAGGCACGACTGGATGGACGTCACAAACTGTCAGTGGTGTGCATGACGGACTGGAGCTACAGTGACTGAGTCTTACAGGCTGTTTTTAGTCAGCTAGCTAGCTAATCAGTCGGCTAGGTGTTTAGCTAGCTAGTTGGCCAGTTAGTGAGCTAGCCATCTATTAAATAGATGTTATATTCCAAACTGCGGAAATATGAATATGATCATAAAGGGCATGGCTTCTGTCACATTCTCACAGTCGGAGTTACCTGACAAATAAACATTTCTATTGAAATCATTTAGACTTGAAGATTCTTACTTTACTTTCTGAGTTTGTTTTGACCCTCTAGTCCCGGGACAGTGCAGGTTTTCACTCCAGCCAATCAGACAGCAGCTCGTTAGGGTAAGTAACATGATCCTCCTCCCTGGGTGAAGGTATGCTAACAGTTTATTTAGCCCCAGCAGTTTCACCATTTATCCTTAATTCATTTAATTTGATCCTACTGGAACTTTAACAGCCAGTAAACTATTTAAAAAATATAATCTGACTGAATGAAGGAATTCAACCAATGTATGGAAATATGTTGCTACTTAAAATTCATCAATTGAAATTAACCAACATTTTCTTCACATCTGGTTTGGGAACAACACTCTTCTTTTGTGGTCAGTAAACCAGCTGCACTTCACTCCACTTGTTAGCAAACAGCTGTGTGGTGTGTGTA
>NC_139624.1:15678453-15685953 GCF_964638095.1 Poromitra crassiceps
ACACTAGACATTGGTTCAGGTTACTTTTTTGTTTTTCCGATATTATTATTATTATTATTATTGTTATTATTATTATTAGGTTATTATCATCATCAATATTTGAACATACATTTTCAAAGCAGACCTGGTATCTTGGCCATTGTCAGTGGTGATATTGGACATAATTTAACAGCAGCACTTGGCTTTATTGTAGTCTAACTGTGAGGTCAGAAGACCTCTCCCTCTCCTGTCTGCCTGCTATCTGTAGGTCTGAGGATGGCAGCAGGGTGTGTCACCAGCTAGCATCAGACGGAGCTGCTGCACCTCTGGCGGGCAGACAGACTCGGTGACCTTGGTGTTATGAGGAGAGCCAGGAGAACCTCTCCCCTGAGAGCCTGTTGACATCATGTGTGGTGTGGTCTTTCTATCAAATGGGGCTTTTGGAGTCTGTACCTCCTGAAAGAAAAGGAGCCATCTCCATTTAACTCAATGGATGATGTTGAAAACTTTGAAGCTCGATATCTCCGAACTCTTCTGAAGGCATCTCACGGCTTCTGCGGGTCTGAACCAAAACACAACTGGATTTAAACGGATCAGAACTGGATTTAAACGGATCAGAACTGGATCTGAAACAGAGTCACACTGGATCTGGAGCAGTAGAGACCAGGTGGGAACCAGCATGGCATCAGAACTGGTCGTGGGTTTGGTCTTCAGAGTCCTGCTGCCCCTCAGCCTGACTGCAGGTAGGTCAGGTCTTTATTATATTTATGGTTTGAGTGAAGAGAGGTCTTTTATTCTGAAATGTGTCACAAATACAAGAAAGAGCCTGATAGAGAGAGATATTTTGATCTGTGTTTTATAACATAACTTTTATAACCATTGTCTGTGACTATTATTTTAATCTAAATAGGTTTTGCTAATACTGCACTCTAAATGGACATGACCACCATAACTCTGAATTGAGAGAGAGAGATACAGGGGGGAGAGAGAGAATAACCGCAACAAAATGAAACATTACAGTTACAGGCAATCAACAGTGTTGTGGAAACTACTTTAAAACTGTAGTTTACCAAACTACTACCTACATCATCACAATGAAAAGTATCCTAATACTATCTTCAAACATGTAGTTTAATTGTCAAACTAAAACGACTTTCAAAAACCAGTTCAACTACATCCAAACGACATCACGAGAAATGATCACAATCTGAGTGTGAATCTCACATTTGTTACACAGAGGTCCAGCTGACCTGACACTGAGTAAAGTGTAGGTGTGTTTGATTTATGGACTAGGACAGCCCAGTCCTCACTGAGGCAGCCCGAGGATGTGTTTTAAGGAGAGGATAGGGAGCACTTGTTGAGGTGCAATCAGGAAAAGGCTATCGGGAAATTCATAGTATTTCATCACAGACATCTTGGTCACAAAAACCCATCATGACGAGAATACGACATTACCCAAATGACCTTCACTAGTGAAAAAGCTACTGAGATTTGAATGTAGTGTAGTTACACCACCCAAGCAGCGTTGTAGTCGAGTCACTGTATCTCGAGTCTGAGTCCCCAGTGTTCAAGTCCGAGTCACCAAAGAAGAGTCAGAGTCCAGTCCCCATTACCCGAGTCCGAGTCCTCAGGCAGACGAGTTGAGTCTGCAGGCTTGGAATTTCATCATTTTAGGGGCAAGGCATTTGGCAGTGACATTTGGTGTCACACATTTTGTTTAGGGCACAAAGGCCATGAGTGAAATAAGAGGATTTGGACCATACAAATAAATAACTTGACTTTTCAAATTAGGAAAAAAAATGACATGAAAAACATAAATTCTTGGCTTTTTTAACAAACATTTGAAGTTGTCATATAGTAGTAGTAGTAGTACTTTATTGGCATATAGCAGTCCGTAGGCTGAATTAATTACCAATTTACAGGTTAAAAAGCAGACATCGATGGCTTTCTTCATGTTATGCTGATTGATGATGGTGTTGGCAGCCCAGCCAGTTGTGACTGAAAAGACAGAGGGCGAGAGATGAGCAAACACACACACACACACACACACACACACACACAAACACACACGCACACGTGTGTGGGGGCTGGCAGCAGCTGTGATGTGTGTGTAGGGGGTGGGGGGGGGGGCTGGGGGGCAGCAGCAGTGATGTGTGTGTGTGTGTGTGTGTGTGTGTGTGGGGCTGGGGGGCAGCAGCAGTGATGGGTGTGTGTGTGTGTGTGTGTGTGTGGGGGGGGGCTGGCAGCAGCAGTGATGTCTGTGTGTGTGTGTGTGGGGGGGGGGGCAGCAGCAGAGATGTGTGTGTGTGGGGGGGGGGGGGGCAGCAGCAGAGATGTGTATGTGTGTGTGGGGGGGGCAGCAGCAGAGATGTGTATGTGTGTGTGTGTGGGGGGGGGGGGCAGCAGCAGAGATGTGTGTGTGTGGGGGGGCAGCAGCAGAGTTGTGTGTGTGTGGGGGGGCAGCAGCAGAGTTGTGTGTGTGTGTGTGTGGGGGGGGGGGCAGCAGCAGAGATGTGTGTGTGTGTGTGTGTGGGGGGGGGGGGGGCAGCAGCAGAGTTGTGTGTGACTATAGAGCTCAACAGGCACGTGACTTTTCGTGACGTAATTTGCCCCGGAAGTAAGTTCCGCGTTCATTTTCTCCACAGACATTTCCATAAATCCAAATATAAAGAGTTTTAAGGCTCGAGCCAAGTCAACACGTGATCCAGAGAATCTTGAGTGGCCATCGATCATCCCCCCCCATTGTTATTTCAAGTTCAACACAAACTGCAACTCAACAGTGCTGCTTAATCCAGAACCTTACTTCCTGGAACTCTTGAGAGTAAACTGGTCCATTGGAGTGAATGGAGATGTTGCGAGCGACTCTTCTATATACACGGCTCTGGCTTCATCTGTCCATCTCTAAACGCTTCACTCAACTAGACTGAAGAAAGACCGTCTGCAGCTTCACTGTTCAGACTGTAGCTTCACTGTTCAGACTGCAACTTCACTGTTCAGACTGCAGCTTCACTGTTCAGACTGCAGCTTCACTGTTCAGACTGCAGCTTCACTGTTCAGACTGCAACTTCACTGTTCAGACTGCAGCTTCACTGTTCAGACTGCAACTTTCACTGTTCAGACTGCAACTTCACTGTTCAGACTGCAACTTCACTGTTCAGACTGCAACTTTCACTGTTCAGACTGCAACTTCACTGTTCAGACTGCAGCTTTCACTGTTCAGACTGCAACTTCACTGTTCAGACTGCAGCTTTCACTGTTCAGACTGCAACTTCACTGTTCAGACTGCAACTTCACTGTTCAGACTGCAACTTTCACTGTTCAGACTGCAACTTTCACTGTTCAGACTGCAACTTCACTGTTCAGACTGCAACTTTCACTGTTCAGACTGCAACTTTCACTGTTCAGACTGCAACTTCACTGTTCAGACTGCAGCTTCACTGTTCAGACTGCAGCTTTCACTGTTCAGACTGCAGCTTCACTGTTCAGACTGCAGCTTCACTGTTCAGACTGCAGCTTCACTGTTCAGACTGCAGCTTCACTGTTCAGACTGCAACTTCACTGTTCAGACTGCAACTTTCACTGTTCAGACTGCAGCTTCACTGTTCAGACTGCAGCTTCACTGTTCAGACTGCAGCTTCACTGTTCAGACTGCAACTTCACTGTTCAGACTGCAACTTCACTGTTCAGACTGCAACTTTCACTGTTCAGACTGCAGCTTCACTGTTCAGACTGCAGCTTCACTGTTCAGACTGCAGCTTCACTGTTCAGACTGCAACTTTCACTGTTCAGACTGCAGCTTCACTGTTCAGACTGCAGCTTCACTGTTCAGACTGCAACTTCACTGTTCAGACTGCAACTTCACTGTTCAGACTGCAGCTTCACTGTTCAGACTGCAACTTCACTGTTCAGACTGCAACTTCACTGTTCAGACTGCAGCTTCACTGTTCAGACTGCAACTTCACTGTTCAGACTGCAGCTTCACTGTTCAGACTGTAGCTTCACTGTTCAGACTGCAGCTTCACTGTTCAGACTGTAGCTTCACTGTTCAGACTGCAGCTTCACTGTTCAGACTGTAGCTTCACTGTTCAGACTGCAGCTTTCACTGTTCAGACTGCAGCTTCACTGTTCAGACTGCAGCTTCACTGTTCAGACTGCAACTTCACTGTTCAGACTGCAACTTTCACTGTTCAGACTGCAGCTTCACTGTTCAGACTGCAGCTTCACTGTTCAGACTGTAGCTTCACTGTTCAGACTGCAACTTTTCAAAATTTCGAGTGTCGCTGACTACGTCACATAATGTCGCGCAAGTGTGATTGACTATATAGATGGGCATGCGCTTGACTTCCTTGTTTTAGTTGTCGCTGAAATGACGTGTCCCCGCTATTTTGTCCTTGAATGACTTCGTGAAAATCCCAAAGAACACCGTGACCAACTTCCCAGAGAGAGAGGAGGTGAGTTGTGTGGTTGTGTGTCGTTATATGCAAGTTATCAGATATCTGCACTGATTGCAAAGGGTGGACAAGCTTTTTCATGTGATGACTTTGTGAAACAGTGTCTGAATGTGGCTGCGGATACTGTGTTCACTCCTGAGATTGCATCCCTGCAAATTGTCATGGCAAATTGTTGGACAATAAAGCTGATTTTCAAAGTACCTTGAGGATTTTTCAAGTTGTGAATTAAGTCAAATTTCTCTCTTGATTACAAAGGTGGAAAATACAACTGTTTTTAACTGCGTGTTTACTGATTAAATGTTTAAGCTCCCGACAAATGCAGATGTTTTTTTTTTATATATATAACCAATTGCAAATTATTACAATTACCAAACAGATAAAAAGTAGATTATTATATTGAAATGTTATTTTAGATTTAGAATGTTAATTTTCTATAAAACACAATACATTTGAATGTAATTCCACAGCGTTTATTTTTGGCCCTCGGCCCTCCACCCAGATTGAGTTTTGGCCCTTCATGGGAAAGAATTTGGGCACCCCTGGTCTATAGCGTCACATGACCGTTGAGCTGAGGAGAGAAGCATAAATGCAGCAACATGAGCGACACTTTATTTTTCGTCTGCGACCATGTGCTGAGCGACACTTTCTAATAAGTATAAATTAAGCTTTATGGCCTGTGGAAAGAAGGTATTCCGCAGCCGGCTGCAACATAAGCTTGTGGCATACTCTTCGCGCCCAGCCAAGCGCATAGGGCGCACGGCGATTATGACGTCATCGCACGGGGCGTGTCGGGGGGCGAGGCCTGAGCGCAGCGCGGCGCGTCCATGGAGATTTTTCTATCAGCGCGTCGGGTTTTGCTGCCTGTGCCTGTGAGATCTCCGTGGTAGGCTATCAGCGGATATCTGCTGTGATTGAGTCCTCACCGTCGTAAAGTTGCCTTTGAAGCATGGCGTTCGATTATAATGAACTAGTTGTGTGGCTTAGCCTTCCCAAATGTTGAGGGTCGTTTTTTATAATTTAATACATAGAATTGGGAACGTTACATTAAATTTCATTCAGACTGCCTGGAGCCTGGAGCTGCGCACTGAGTATGTTCTGTTTTGGCCCGCGCAGAGTGCGCGCGCCCTCCTCGGAGCCCCGCCTCCAGCGCGTGCGCGAAGAGTATGCCAGAAGCTTAACGATGACTTTAACTCATTGAGTGCCAGCCACTTTTGGAAAACGGATGCTCCCAGTGCCAGAGTTTCAGAGCGTTTTCAGTGATTTCTCGAGGCCCACAGAATATTGTGTGATATTACTATGTAAACACCGAACACGCCCAAAGAACGATGAGACTCTCTTCTATCATCAGCAAAAAAAGAGTTTATTGATTGATATCATTTTCCGTTCTTTAGTTATCAGCCGGAGAAGATAGGTTGATTTCACCAAAAACAGATGTTTCCAAACTTTCCATCTAGAAGCTGGGATATTGAGCCTTTTGTGAAATGAAGCATTTCAAGCAAATCACTGACTCTGAAGCTAATATTTTCTGACCTGAAACATCTGAACAGTAATTTCCTTCAATAAAACAGCACCCCCACCCCCCTCAACTCCAAACTCCTCCTCCGTGGGAGTGTCTCTGGTGGCTCTGCTCGCTCTGCTGCGTGTGTCAGGCGAGTCTCTGCTGCCTGCGGATCCACGTTCGGATGGCGGCCGCTCGTCGGGGGAGTCTGGATCGGGCTCGCTGAGTTCGTCTGCGTTTCTGGGGTTTCGGTTGTGAGCTGGGATGAAGCTGCGTCCGATTCTAGGCTTTCTGCTGCGTGTTTCAAAGTGCGCTGCACCCAGTCTATTTTCGGAGCGCTCCGCCTTGTGCGCCGGCTCCCAGCGCGACACTGAAAAGCCAAACCATTCTCATGAGAATGGTTTGGCTTTGGTTTTCTTTTCTGGCGGCTAATCGTGTGGAGAAACTATCGCAGCAGAGACAGAGGGGCTCAGTTGTGGGAGCAGATTGACTGCTGTTCGCAGCTAACGTTAGCTCCAGCCAGAGCAATCTGTGCCGCTCTGGCTCATGCATCGGTTTCTCTTTCATCACGGCTTTTTTTGCTGTTTTTCCTCAACTTTCTCTAATCTGGAGAGCACTGTCGCCACCCAATGGGTCCGTAAAATAGGTTATACACCTTCAATAGCTCCAATATTTTTACAGGAGATGCATGAGGCTTTGATCCACGTCCCACCGTCAAAAAACGCATTTGACGTCGTTCGACGTCATTGGCACTCTACGTTACTATTTGATTTGACGCCGATCGACGTCATTGGCACTCAATGAGTTAATTGTCGATTATATTCTCGACTAATCAATTAGTCATTTCGTCTATAAAATGTCACAACATTTTAAAAATGGCAATCACTTTTTCCCAAAGCTCAAGATGACGTCCTCAAATATCTTCTTTTGTCCTGACCAACAGTCCACAACCCAAAGATAATCAGTTTACTGTCATAGAAGAATAAAGAAAGCAGAAAATATTCAGATTTAACAAGCTGGAATGAGATAATTGTATTCAATGCCCGTACCTGTGTGACTGGCCATTTAGTCAGGCCTCACTCTAGCCCCTTTCAGGACTTGTGTTCATGTAACTGAAGGAATCAGCTTACCTCCACAGTCCATCTCCACAGTCCATCTCCACAGTCCATCTCCACAGTCCATCTCCACAGTCCCTTTCCACAGTCCATCTCCACAGTCCATCTCCACAGTCCCTTTCCACAGTCCATCTCCACAGTCCCTTCTCCACAGTCCATCTCCACAGTCCATCTCCACAGTCCTTTCTCCACAGTCCCATCTCCACAGTCCCTTCTCCACAGTCCCTTTCCACAGTCCCTTATCCACAGTCCATCTCCACAGTTCCTTCTCCACAGTCCCTTATCCACAGTCCATCTCCACAGTCCATCTCCACAGTCCCTTATCCACAGTCCATCTCCACAGTCCCTTCTCCACAGTCCCTTATCCACAGTCCATCTCCACAGTCCTTTCTCCACAGTCCATCTCCACAGTCCCTTCTCCACAGTCCATCTCCACAGTCCATCTCCACAGTCCATC
>NC_139624.1:15690953-15693453 GCF_964638095.1 Poromitra crassiceps
TTGAGGGTCCAAGGCCCATCCCATATAGCCAACTACTTTTCCTATCTGGCTGGCTACTCAGAAATGTGGGGAACCCCCTGATATACCTTATAGGGCTATATGATTCAGATTAAGTTGTTCTACTCTCATATTTTGTCTTGTATATCGGTCACGGAAGCTTATAGTTTATCCGCCGTTATAACACTGCCGGTGCCGCGAGAGACAGCTGCCTCAAAAGTATAGTTTACCCACCTTTTCTTTTACCACTACAGCACTGGTAGTTTTTACCACTACAGCACTGGTAGTTTTTACCACTACAGCACTGGTAGTTTTTACCACTACAGCACTGGTAGTTTTTACCACTACAGCACTGGTAGTTTTTACCACTACAGCACTGGTAGTTTTTACCACTACAGCACTGGTAGTTGCTTACTAGTGGTTGGTAACTGTGAACCGGTCTGCAGCACTGCTTGAACGGCCTTCTCAGAGAACGGACTGATACTGAATTGTGCAAAGTAATGACATCATAGCCCTCGTATACGCTAAATATACCATGGCTATGAACCAATCAGATCGCTTGATTTGAGGTACCCGTTTCATAAATCAACATAAATTATATCTCAGAGACGATGAGATTTATGATAAATAATCATCAGTGATGTGGATATAATGACTAAGTGGGTAAAGGCAAATAATGGAACAGCTAGAACAGTCTGGTAAGTTCATCAAATGACATCACTTTACTGTAATGCAGCCTTTAAAACCTGGAAAAGATGACACTTTATATCAGCATCTTAGCATTATCCAAAATCTAAGACCATATCTAGTCTCATATCAGGATATTACCATATCCAACATCTAGCCATATAGTCTCATATCAACATCTTACTGTACCATATCCAACATATTCTCATGTCACCATATCCAACATCTAACCCTAACCCTAACCCTTAGCCTTACCCTAACCTTAACCATCAGTCACATCAGTCACGACTAAATGCCTAAGCCTAACCTAAACCCAATCCTAACCTAACCCTTTAGTTTAGACCAAGTCTTAACCTTCAAACAGCCCTTTGAAAATGTGTGAGCGAAAGTGAGGACCGCTTAAATTGGCCTCACTTCACAGGTATACCATTCAAAATTTATACACACACGCACACGCACACGCACACGCACACGCACACACACACACACACACACGCACGCACACACACACACACACACACACACACACGCACGCACGCACACACACACACACACACACACACTATGCTGTAAATAACATGTAGTGGGGGAAAGGAAGACATTTCAAAACATTGGACATCCGTGTTTGTGTGTGTGTGTGTGTGTGTGTGTGTGTGTGTGTTCAATATTGACCTTCCATTTCTGACTCACATGTTTACTCTACGATAATATCACGGAATACACACTCTCTCTCTCTCTCTCTCTCACACACACTCTCTCTGTCTCTCTCTCTCTTTCTCTGTCTCTCTCTCCCCCTCTCTCTGTCTCTCTTACTTAAGACTTGAATAGGTTTAGGGTAAAGCAGTAGTGAACTGTAAACCTGGAGCTTCAGGACGATTCCTTTAAATCAGATTACAGGAAGAGCAGTTCAGATTACATTAGGATTAGATTAGATGAAATCAGCCTGGATTAGATTCAACTGTATTGATGGTGTGGAGAAGCAGCAACAGTCACATAATGACAGCAGGGCAGGAGAGAGCGAATGAGAAGTGGAAGAAATGTAGCATCAAACAGGCCTTAGCATAGCATGTGTTCACACCCAATACAGAGCAAATCTTCACTTTGCGTTACTCGCTCGAGTTTGACCACGCGCTGATCACGTGTGAAAATGTTATTCTAAATCGCCAGACAAATGTGCCGGGAAAGCCAGCTGTTAGGGATGCAACGATTATAACATTTTGATGTACGATTATAGTCTGAGAAAAAAAACATGATTATCGCGGTTTTCACGATTATTATTATGGACGTATAAAAATCACATGAGCATTCTTTAAACAGAGGTTTTATTGTATTTTCCCCACAATTTTTAACAGTTGCTGCCTTTCGGAAGACAAATAGTACAGTAATCAAAATATTACAGTCCAAAATAATACATAAAATTAAGTCTAACTGTATCTCTCTTTGAAATTAAATCTCAGCTACAGTACCTCTTTAGTTTAAACATTCATGGCGGTATTTCCTTGGAACAAAACATAGTCAAAGGAGGATCTTTTGATAACTATATTACTTTTTTGTCCAGTTTATGTATTTTTTTCTTTAGGGTAAATATAACGAATGTGGGTAATACACTTTAGTGTTGCCATCAACTGTCATCCATGCCTTTTAGTTTTATTATTATTCATTTTTAATCATCTGTTATTTTGCTCAGTTACTTAACGCTAGTGCATTACCTTCACTAGTCGGCGTGTGAAGCTGAATGGTGATGACGCAGATGTGGAAGTAGGTTGGAGGTGTTAGGACGTGTATTGATCAGTGTATTGATAGAGTGATCAGGATG
>NC_139624.1:15700953-15705953 GCF_964638095.1 Poromitra crassiceps
GAGAGAAAGGAGAGGAGGGGCTGCACTGAAGTGCTGTGTTTATCAGACAGGCAGAGAGGAGGGAGAGGAGGGGCTGCACTGACATGCTGTGTTTATCAGACAGGCAGAGAGAAGGAGAGAGGAGGGGCTGCACTGACATGCTGTGTTTATCAGACAGGCAGAGAGGAGGGAGAGGAGGGGCTGCACTGACATGCTGTGTTTATCAGACAGGAGAGGAGGGAGAGGAGGGGCTTCACTGAAGTGCTGTGTTTATCAGACAGGAGAGGAGGGAGAGGAGGGGCTGCACTGAAGTGCTGTGTTTATCAGACAGGAGAGGAGGGAGAGGAGGGGCTTCACTGAAGTGCTGTGTTTATCAGACAGGCAGAGAAGAGGAGAGAGGAGGGGCTGCACTGACATGCTGTGTTTATCAGACAGGCAGAGAGGAGGGAGAGGAGGGGCTGCACTGACATGCTGTGTTTATCAGACAGGCAGAGAGAAGGAGAGAGGAGGGGCTGCACTGACATGCTGTGTTTATCAGACAGGAGAGGAGGAGAGAGGAGGGGCTGCACTGACATGCTGTGTTTATCAGACAGGCAGAGAGAAGGAGAGAGGAGGGGCTGCACTGACATGCTGTGTTTATCAGACAGGAGAGGAGGGAGAGGAGGGGCTGCACTGACATGCTGTGTTTATCAGACAGGCAGAGAGAAGGAGAGAGGAGGGGCTGCACTGACATGCTGTGTTTATCAGACAGGAGAGGAGGGAGAGGAGGGCTGCACTGACATGCTGTGTTTATCAGACAGGAGAGGAGGGAGAGGAGGGGCTGCACTGACATGCTGTGTTTATCAGACAGGCAGAGAGAAGGAGAGAGGAGGGGCTGCACTGACATGCTGTGTTTATCAGACAGGCAGAGAGAAGGAGAGAGGAGGGGCTGCACTGACATGCTGTGTTTATCAGACAGGAGAGGAGGGAGAGGAGGGGCTGCACTGACATGCTGTGTTTATCAGACAGGCAGAGAGAAGGAGAGAGGAGGGGCTGCACTGACATGCTGTGTTTATCAGACAGGAGAGGAGGGAGAGGAGGGGCTGCACTGACATGCTGTGTTTATCAGACAGGAGAGGAGGGAGAGGAGGTGCTGCACTGACATGCTGTGTTTATCAGACAGGCAGAGAGAAGGAGAGAGGAGGGGCTGCACTGACATGCTGTGTTTATCAGACAGGAGAGGAGGGAGAGGAGGGGCTGCACTGAAGTGCTGTGTTTATCAGACAGGCAGAGAGAAGGGAGAGGAGGGGCTGCACTGACATGCTGTGTTTATCAGACAGGAGAGGAGGGAGAGGAGGGGCTGCACTGACATGCTGTGTTTATCAGACAGGAGAGGAGGGGCTGCACTGAAGTGCTGTGTTTATCAGACAGGCAGAGAGAAGGGAGAGGAGGGGCTGCACTGACATGCTGTGTTTATCAGACAGGCAGAGAGAAGGGAGAGGAGGGGCTGCACTGACATGCTGTGTTTATCAGACAGGAGAGGAGGGAGAGGAGGGGCTGCACTGAAGTGCTGTGTTTATCAGACAGGAGAGGAGGGAGAGGAGGGGCTGCACTGAAGTGCTGTGTTTATCAGACAGGCAGAGAGAAGGAGAGAGGAGGGGCTGCACTGACATGCTGTGTTTATCAGACAGGAGAGGAGGGAGAGGAGGTGCTGCACTGAAGTGCTGTGTTTATCAGACAGGCAGAGAGAAGGAGAGGAGGGGCTGCACTGACATGCTGTGTTTATCAGACAGGCAGAGAGAAGGAGAGGAGGGGCTGCACTGACATGCTGTGTTTATCAGACAGGCAGAGAGAAGGAGAGGAGGGGCTGCACTGACATGCTGTGTTTATCAGACAGGAGAGGAGGGAGAGGAGGTGCTGCACTGAAGTGCTGTGTTTATCAGACAGGCAGAGAGAAGGAGAGGAGGGGCTGCACTGACATGCTGTGTTTATCAGACAGGAGAGGAGGGAGAGGAGGTGCTGCACTGACATGCTGTGTTTATCAGACAGGAGAGGAGGGAGAGGAGGGGCTGCACTGACATGCTGTGTTTATCAGACAGGAGAGGAGGGAGAGGAGGGGCTGCACTGAAGTGCTGTGTTTATCAGACAGGCAGAGAGAAGGAGAGAGGAGGGGCTGCACTGAAGTGCTGTGTTTATCAGACAGGCAGAGAGGAGGAGAGAGGAGGGGCTGCACTGAAGTGCTGTGTTTATCAGACAGGCAGAGAGAAGAGAGAGGAGGGGCTGCACTGAAGTGCTGTGTTTATCAGACAGGCAGAGAGAAGGAGAGAGGAGGGGCTGCACTGACATGCTGTGTTTATCAGACAGGCAGAGAGAAGGAGAGAGGAGGGGCTGCACTGACATGCTGTGTTTATCAGACAGGCAGAGAGAAGGAGAGAGGAGGGGCTGCACTGACATGCTGTGTTTATCAGACAGGCAGAGAGAAGGAGAGAGGAGGGGCTGCACTGAAGTGCTGTGTTTATCAGACAGGCAGAGAGGAGGAGAGAGGAGGGGCTGCACTGACATGCTGTGTTTATCAGACAGGCAGAGAGAAGGAGAGGAGGGGCTGCACTGACATGCTGTGTTTATCAGACAGGCAGAGAGAAGGAGAGAGGAGGGGCTGCACTGAAGTGCTGTGTTTATCAGACAGGCAGAGAGGAGGAGAGAGGAGGGGCGGCACTGACATGCTGTGTTTATCAGACAGGCAGAGAGAAGGAGAGAGGAGGGGCTGCACTGAAGTGCTGTGTTTATCAGACAGGCAGAGAGGAGGAGAGAGGAGGGGCGGCACTGACATGCTGTGTTTATCAGACAGGCAGAGAGAAGGAGAGGAGGGGCTGCACTGACATGCTGTGTTTATCAGACAGGCAGAGAGAAGGAGAGAGGAGGGGCTGCACTGAAGTGCTGTGTTTATCAGACAGGCAGAGAGAAGGAGAGAGGAGGGGCTGCACTGACATGCTGTGTTTATCAGACAGGCAGAGAGAAGAGAGGAGGGGCTGCACTGAAGTGCTGTGTTTGTCAGACAGGCAGAGAGAAGGAGAGAGGAGGGGCTGCACTGAAGTGCTGTGTTTGTCAGACAGGCAGAGAGAAGGAGAGAGAGAGAAACCCCGGCAGCAGCCGCACCAATTTGTTGGCAAATCCGTTCTGATTCAACTGGATTCAACGGGATTCAACACAGTAACATGGTTTCCCATGGTCAAAAAAAGTCACCAGTTTGGTTGCTAGTCACTTTTGCGAAGAAAAGTACCTAAATATAGCGACCATGTTGGCAACACTGGCTAGCAGGGTAGGAAATTAAACTTTTTTAAACAAGGGCTATTTTTGCCCCTGTGAAATATATTTCAGAGGCATTTTGGATCATTTCCAGGGCACTTTGATCAAATGTTGGGAAATACCTTAGTTGCACCTATGTAGCACGACGGATCAATCAAAGACTCTTATCCAACCATATTTTACTTCTAAAAGTTCATAAACAATCACAGTTAAAGATCCCCATTTCCTCTCTCAACAACACTGTTGATTGTCCGGCATGTTATTAATGTACTTGGCAAAAACATGAGTGAACTAGCTGGCCAGCTAGCTTGTGCTGCCTGTCACTGAGGTCAATAACGCTAGTAGGAGGAGGGGTGGAGGTTGTACGGATGCCTAGCTGGCCATTTTCGAGTCACACTTTTAAAATACAGAATAATTTTAAAATATAGAAAGTATTAAACTCTTTATTTTATGGGGACATTTAAAAGCCCCTGTCACCCCATTTCCAAGGGCAATTCTACATTTCTTTTACGGGCATTTTGCCCCGAGCCCCCGCTAATTTCACACCCTGCTGGCTAGCTACTGTAGCTGCTGCTAGCTGCTGCTAGCTACTGTAGCTGCTGCTAGCTACTGTAGCTGCTGCTAGCTACTGTAGCTGCTGCTAGCTACTGTAGCTGCTGCTAGCTGCTGCTAGCTGCAGTCTCATGTAGGAACTAGCTAGCAGCTAGCAGGTGTAGTTTGGTCAAAAGAAAATAGTTCCTACTGTACATGAAACTGCTCACAGCAAGGTCTGTGGATTATCTTGGATAACCAGGTCATGATTTCTGGAAAGAGACAATGCTGTTTTTTCAAAATAATTTTTTGGGGCACATTGAGCACCACAAGCCGAGTGCCATCCAGTTCCATTTTATTGAAGGGAAAGCAGAAATCTCTATGGCCGATATCTCCCAAACTCTATCTAAAATATCACTACTTGTGAGAGGAAAAATATGTATTTTGGATTTTAGGCTGAGCTAGCTGTCCCTTTTAAGAGGTAGAGCTGTCATCTGGGATGGGAATCGGATGGTTCCCGGTTCGAGGCTGGCTCCTCCCGGCAGCGTGTCGAAGTGTCCTTGAGCAAGACACTGAACCCCTGACTGCTCCCAAGGAGCTGGTTAGCGCCTTGCATGGCTGCAGAGGCCGTGAGCGTGAATGGGTGAATGTAGACATTACTGTAAAGTAGGGCTGCACGATTTATCGTATTTTCATCGTCATCGCGATATGAAAATGCGCGATGAACACATCGCAAAAGTTATCGCAAAAAAAAAAAAAAAAAAAAATCTTTTTTTTTTTTTTTTTTTTTTACAGTGCACATGAACGCAACATGCAAGATACCGGCTGAATAAGTGTCCAAATGTTCATGTCATTCTGGCCAATACTCCACTTCTGTTATAACATTTCAGTCTGGAATATGGAATATCTTTCAATAATCGTTATGACTAAAAGGCTAAAAGTAATCTCATGTGTAAGAAATGACTGTTCTACATTGAAGTAAAAATGTAAATAATTAACTTGTTGGTTTTGGATTTTTTTTAGCTTCAAGAGTGCATTTTTGTTCGTATGACCCTCAACACAGGCTTTGAGAATCCCGTGCCACTTACTGATACGTATGCTTAAATTAACACACTCGTATTGCAAAATGAATTTAGGCCCTCACTGTAATACTTCAGAAGTTGAATTTGAAGTTCAGCATTAATACATTTGTCATTTTTTGTCTT
>NC_139624.1:15710953-15735953 GCF_964638095.1 Poromitra crassiceps
GGACGGGTCCAAAGAGTGGGGAAGCCAAGAGACAAAATTCTGGTGCCTTTTTTACACCAACCTTGCCGCCATTTTGGCCTGAAAACACCTCCTTGCCCCAATGGGAAACAGCACAGAACCATGACAGAGACACATGGCTGGGAAGAACACAGGCAGGTTTCAGTAGATGTACTTTTCTATGGCACTTTGTAGGCAAGGACCAGAGAGCTCTAATATTAGATAGAGACACCCCACTGCAGGCTCCGCCAATAATAACAAATGGTACTCTGGCGGTCTCCTAAATGGTCACGTGGTCACCTCTCCCCTTGAAGTGTTGTGAGAGAGAGAGCCTGCTGACGCGGTGGTTAGTGCTGACCTAGCAAGCTAACGAGATCGTGAGTTCACCAAACTCCACACACACCACACATCACCCGGTCCGCTTATTTCCACCTACGCAACATCAATCGTCTCCGCCCTTCCCTCACCCCCCACACCACCGCTATTCTTGTGCACAGCCTTGTCACTTCCCGCATCGATTACTGTAACTCCCTCCTCTTTGGTCTCCCTCAGAAATCCCTCCATAAGTTCCAACTGGTCCAGAACTCATCATCTCCAAAACCCCCTCCTTCCATCACATTAGCCCTGTCCTACAGCAACTCCACTGGCTCCCGGTTCAATTCTGCATAGACTTTAAAATCCTCCTGCACACATTCAAAGCCATCCACAACCTCGCCCCTCCTGATCTGTCTGACCTCCTCCACACTGCCAACCTCTACCTCCTCCTCCATCCACCTCACTGTCCCTTCTGCCCGGCTCACCACCATGGGGAGCAGAGCTTTCAGCCGCTCTGCTCCCAAACTCTGGACTCACTCCCACCTGACATCCACAATATTGACTCCCTCCCTCTGTTCAAATCCAGCCTAAAAACTCACCTCTTCAAGACAGCATACTCTTATTTCTCTTGCACTTTTCTTATATTTTATACTGTTTTGCTTGTATCTGTTGTTGCATCTGATTTTAACTCTGTAAAGTGTCCTTGAGTGACCTGAAAGGCGCTTTTAAATAAAACGTATTATTATTATTACATATAAACACAAAGCTGCCCCTTGTTAGCTCAATAGTACGGTAGTTAGCTCAATAGTTGTAACTAAGATATTCAATTAAAAGAATATTTTTCCAACCACAGATTTAGCTACTACATCAACGAACTTCACATGTAGCTTTAGCTAATCGTCAAGGGCCGGTTGCACCTACTGGTCTTACGACTGGTCTTAAGCTAAGTCGGGCATAACTTTACGACCTAACAGCTACGCCGGTTGCACCAACAGGGCGTAAGCCTTTTTCTCACTAAGACCGGTCGTAAATATTACGCCTAGTCCAGAGCAGGCGTAAGGTGCAGTCATGAGTGCAGTATAGACGGTTTTCACCTGTCTGTTGCGCAATAATCACAACCCCTCAGCACTCTGGCTGTATTCCGCCCTCAATTATAAACCGCAAACCGGAGTACGTTATAAACGTTATAAATATAGTCACGACGTTAACAACTAACCAATGCTGGGGGTCCGTATGGGAAGTGGAAATCGAAATGGTTAAAAGTTAAATCAATTTGGTCATTCAGTGGCATTTTACTGCCATGTAAAGTAACGACAAGTAACAGTTAGCCGCTAACATTAGCCACACTATTACAGCCGATTACCCATCAGCGGAGCGTCATTTGACGTCAGCACACTCTTCTAAACAGGTCGCGTGCCGCATTCCAGTGGGCATTCCCGTGCTTTCACATGGACGCGCATCGCTACGACCAGCGTAGTTAAGACCAGACGTAATAAGCCCTGTTGGTGCAACAGGCGTAAGTCCACTCTAAAGACTGGTCTTAACTAAGACCGACGTAGGAGTTACGACCAGGCATAGTTAAGACCAGTTGGTGCAACCGGCCCCAGGTGTTGAACAAAGTTAATTTTCCCCTGATCTGTCCGTCTCAAAAATGCCATTTTAGTGTCAGACTCAGAATGTTCAGAAGATATGTGGCTGGTGGAAAATGGGCCCCATATTTACTATGATGACTATGGGCGCGAAAGAATCTGTCATCATCTGAGATCACGTTGACTCCAATAGACTCAGGACCTGCTGCTAGTCTCCTAAGTGGCCGTGGCCATGGCACAGATACAGGAAGTGACTGGAAGATGGGGTGTCTCGCTCTGATATTGACCGTCTCTGGCGGGACATTTTCCTGGTGTCATTACGGTCAGGTTCCAAACCTCACACCGCTCCCTCCGCTCTTCCACCAGTGCAGGACGCCTCGCCCCCTCCTTCACTACGGGGGCTCAAAAGTCGCTCATCCCGATCGCGACTCTTCTCGTCCCTGGCACCGCAATGGTGGACCGAGCTCCCCCCTTCAGTCAGGATGGCCGAATCACTGCCCATCTTTCAGGCTCCACCTGGGCCCTTCTTCAACTAGCATTTCTGTTAAAAAAAAATCCTTCTCAATCTACTTTCTAGATGTGCTACTCTAGTCCTTCAAAAGTTGTAGCTGTCATAGATTGTGTTGCAAAGTTGATTTCTCTACTGTTGTTGACAAAATGTGATATTGTAAGTCGCTTTGGATAAAAAGCGTCTGCCAAATGACGTAATGTAATGTAATGCTATTCACCTTCAGTCCAACATGGCGGAGGCCTATAGCTCCGCTGCTCAGCTGCCAGCCGGCTGCCAGGCAACTCCCTTGTCAGATTAAACAAAGATCAAACAGAAAGTTAACTTCCTATATTTAAGATAGTAGCAGATTACTCTGAAGTACCAGATTACTCTGAAGTACCAGATTACTCTGAAGCAGTACACGTTATTTTGTTGTTGCTTTATTTATGAACAGGCTAGTATCTTGAGTTATGGTGTGTGGGTGTTCACTGACTGTCTGTCTGTCTGTCTGTCTGTCTGCCTGCCTGTCTGTCTGTATGTATGTATGTCTATGTATGTATGTCTGTATGTATGTCTGTCTGCCTGCCTGTCAGTCTGTCAGGCAGTGATGGAGGTTCGGCAGTGAGACAGGTTCTTCCAGATGTGGGCATGTTGTTGGTCGGTCTGCTGACGTGGAGACTGAGTCTGCAGCTACAGGACAACACACAGGTAAGACACACACACACACACACACACACACACACACACACACACACACACACAGGTAACAGAGACACAGGTAACACACACACATTGTGTCCAGTCTTAGGCACGATGTAATGTCACAACTGGATGTGATGAAAAGGCTCATTCCCATCACCTCCTGATGTGACTGTTTGACCCACTATGCTGACGGCCCAACTTCACCTCGGTTACAAACAACAAGACTTCTATAAGACAAGCTTAGTGAAAAACACAAGGGAGGCAAGAGCATATTTTAGCAAGACAAATAATCGAGCCTACTACTCTACAGACTAGCCTACCCTACAGACTAGCCTACGCTACAGACTAGCCACCCTACAGACTAGCCTACCCTACAGGCTAGCCTACCCTACAGACTAGCCTACCCTACAGACTAGCCTATCCTACAGACTAGCCTACCCTACAGACTAGCCTATCCTACAGACTAGCCTACCTTACAGACTAGCATATCCTACAGACTAGCCTATCCTACAGACTAGCCTACCCTACAGACTACCCTACAGACTAGCCTATCCTACAGACTAGCCTATCCTACAGACTAGCCTATCCTACAGACTAGCCACCCTACAGACTAGCCTATCCTACAGACTAGCCTACCCTACAGACTAGCCTACCCTACAGACTATCCTATCCTACAGACTAGCCTACCCTACAGACTAGCCACCCTACAGACTAGCCTACCCTACAGACTAGCCTACCCTACAGACTAGCCTATCCTACAGACTAGCCTACCCTACAGACTAGCCTATCCTACAGACTAGCCTATCCTACAGACTAGCCTATCCTACAGACTAGCCTACCCTACAGACTAGCCTATCCTACCGACTAGCCTACCCTACAGACTAGCCACCCTACAGACTAGCCTATCCTACAGACTAGCCACCCTACAGACTAGCCACCCTATAGACTAGCCTATCCTACAGACTAGCCTATTCTACAGACTAGCCTACCCTACAGACTAGCCACCCTAGAGACTAGCCTACCCTACAGGCTAGCCTACCCTACAGACTAGCCTATCCTACAGACTAGCCTATCCTACAGACTAGCCTACCCTACAGACTAGTCTACCCTACAGACTAGCCACCCTACAGACTAGCCTACCCTACAGACTAGCCACCCTACAGACTAGCCTACCCTACAGACTAGCCTATCCTACAGACTAGCCACCCTACAGACTAGCCTATCCTACAGACTAGCCTACCCTAGCCTACAGACTAGCCACCCTACAGACTAGTCTACCCTACAGACTAGCCTGTCCTACAGACTAGCCTAGTACTCCAGCCTTAGAGCCTAAATGCACACAAGGAAAACTCCCCAGAGAAACCTACCTGCCCTGCTCCACTGCAGAAGGAATGATTCCTCTTTACCAGCACAGAAAGATGCTCCACTGCTCATGTTGTGATGGCTGCGTCCAAAGCCAGAACAATCACAGAGGTTCAATGGGCTGACACATGCGTTCTCCTGCACTGGAGCAAGGATAACATCAAGACTGATGGCAACACAACTCAAGGCTGGTAGTGGAGCTCAAGCGTTAGGAGGAAAAACATCTACTACAACTGGTTCTGATGGCTGTCTTTAATTGGACCGGACACTTCTCAACTGTGTTGTGTTAAACCTATTTACTAATGTTAAGTAAAAAAAAATACGTTTGTATATTTATGACTATTTTCAAAAACTTTCAAGTCCTTGATTTTTCTCTCAAATTCACTAACTTTCAAGGATTTCAAGGACCCGTGGGAAGGTTTAGGGTTGGGTCACTGGAGGTATTTTAAAACAGGTGAAGCGTGGTCTTAAAGTTAAGGGGGAAAATCAAGAACAAATTCGAGAACTTAATTTCAAGAATGCCATTTATTCCTATGTTTTTTTTCTTAGGAAGAAACATTGAAGAAACATAAGAAGAATATAGAACGCTTTTTGAGAGTAGCATTTTTCCTCTTTTTGAAATAAAATTGCACTTGAGAAAATTGTTTTTTCTTTTGTTTTGTGAATCCAGCTCCTGGTCTGCTGAGACTCCAGAGCAGGGGAAGGGACTCACTGCCTCCCCCTGGTGGCTGTTCTGCTCCATAATGCTCTGAAATAACTGTTGGAGATTAGATTGAGTGACAAGCCTTCTGATTGGCTGCAGTAGGCGTACGGTCTGAGAAACAGGTCTCTGTCCAGACTAATAAAGGAGGCGTAACCTTGTTAAGTCGTCTCCTCTTGTCTCTTAACGAGGTTTCCTGTCTATTAGTGTGTAACACAGTAAGCTATCTATTAACATTAACCTTGTTA
The DNA here is from genome assembly GCF_964638095.1 of Poromitra crassiceps. NCBI lineage: Eukaryota > Metazoa > Chordata > Actinopteri > Beryciformes > Melamphaidae > Poromitra > Poromitra crassiceps. The sequence goes on from NC_139624.1 coordinate 15,716,357, forward strand.
TCTGATGTCATGCTGCATTAGGAAGGACTGTAGTGTACACACAGGGGGCACACACACACATTTTATTGTTTTGTGTTTGCGTTGAGGTAAACCTGCTTCACTGTGTTGTTGTTATGTTGTTTACTTGTTTGTTATTTACTGCGTTACCATGGGGACCATTAATCACTATACCAGCAATAAAGGAAAGTGCCGTAACGCTCTCTGCTACGTTCAGAGAGGAAGTTTGTAGTTCTAAACAAGTTCACTGAGGATTTGTTTTTGTTTCAAACACGTTCAGAGAGGAAGTTTGTAGTTTCAAACACGTTCACTGAGGATCTTTTTTGTTTCAAATATGTCCAGAGAGGAAGTTTGTAGTTTCAAACACGTTCAGAGAGGAAGTTTGTAGTTTCAAACATGTTCAGAGAGGAAGTTTGTAGTTTCAAACACGTTCAGAGAGGTTTGTAGTTCAAAATACGTTCAGTGAGGAATTTTGTAGTTTCAAACACGTTCAGAGACGAAGTTTGTAGTTTCAAACACGTTCAGAGACGAAGTTTGTAGTTTCAAACACGTTCAGAGAGGAAGTTTGTAGTTTCAGACACATTCAGAGAGGAAGTTTGTAGTTTCAAACACGTTCAGTGAGGAATTTTGTAGTTTCAAACACCTTCAGAGACGAAGTTTGTAGTTTCAAACACGTTCAGAGAGGAAGTTTGTAGTTTCAAACACGTTCAGAGAGGAAGTTTGTAGTTTCAAACACCTTCAGAGAGGAAGTTTGTAGTTTCAAACACCTTCAGAGAGGAAGTTTGTAGTTTCAAACACGTTCAGAGAGGAAGTTTGTAGTTTCAAACACGTTCAGTGAGGAATTTTGTAGTTTCAAACACCTTCAGAGACGAAGTTTGTAGTTTCAAACATGTTCAGAGAGGAAGTTTGTAGTTTCAAACACGTTCAGAGAGGAAGTTTGTAGTTTCAAACACGTTCAGAGAGGAAGTTTGTAGTTTCAAACACGTTCAGAGAGGAAGTTTGTAGTTTCAAACACATTCAGAGAGGAAGTTTGTAGTTTCAGACACATTCAGAGAGGAAGTTTGTAGTTTCAAACACGTTCAGAGAGGAAGTTTGTAGTTTCAAACACGTTCAGAGAGGAAGTTTGTAGTTTCAAACACGTTCAGAGAGGAAGTTTGTAGTTTCAAACACGTTCAGAGAGGTTTGTAGTTTCAAACACATTCAGAGAGGAAGTTTGTAGTTTCAGACACCTTCAGAGACGAAGTTTGTAGTTTCAAACACGTTCAGAGAGGAAGTTTGTAGTTTCAAACACATTCAGAGAGGTTTGTAGTTTCAAACACATTCAGAGAGGAATTTTGTAGTTTCAAACACCTTCAGAGACGAAGTTTGTAGTTTCAAACATGTTCAGAGAGGAAGTTTGTAGTTTCAAACACGTTCAGAGAGGAAGTTTGTAGTTTCAAACACGTTCAGAGAGGAAGTTTGTAGTTTCAAACACGTTCAGAGAGGAAGTTTGTAGTTTCAGACACGTTCAGAGAGGAAGTTTGTAGTTTCAAACACGTTCAGAGAGGAAGTTTGTAGTTTCCAACACGTTCAGAGAGGAAGTTTGTAGTTTCAAACACGTTCAGAGAGGAAGTTTGTAGTTTCAAACACATTCAGAGAGGTTTGTAGTTTCAAACACATTCAGAGAGGAAGTTTGTAGTTTCAAACACGTTCAGAGAGGAAGTTTGTAGTTTCAAACACATTCAGAGAGGTTTGTAGTTTCAAACACATTCAGAGAGGAAGTTTGTAGTTTCAAACACGTTCAGAGAGGTTTGTAGTTTCAAACACATTCAGAGAGGAATTTTGTAGTTTCAAACACCTTCAGAGACGAAGTTTGTAGTTTCAAACACCTTCAGAGAGGAAGTTTGTAGTTTCAAACACGTTCAGAGAGGAAGTTTGTAGTTTCAAACACGTTCAGAGAGGAAGTTTGTAGTTTCAAACACGTTCAGAGAGGAAGTTTGTAGTTTCAGACACATTCAGAGAGGAAGTTTGTAGTTTCAAACACCTTCAGAGAGGAAGTTTGTAGTTTCAGACACCTTCAGAGAGGAAGTTTGTAGTTTCAAACATGTTCAGAGAGGAAGTTTGTAGTTTCAAACACGTTCAGAGAGGAAGTTTGTAGTTTCAAACACCTTCAGAGAGGAAGTTTGTAGTTTCAGACACATTCAGAGAGGAAGTTTGTAGTTTCAAACACCTTCAGAGAGGAAGTTTGTAGTTTCAAACACCTTCAGAGAGGAAGTTTGTAGTTTCAAACACCTTCAGAGAGGAAGTTTGTAGTTTCAGACACATTCAGAGAGGAAGTTTGTAGTTTCAAACACGTTCAGAGAGGAAGTTTGTAGTTTCAGACACATTCAGAGAGGAAGTTTGTAGTTTCAGACACATTCAGAGAGGAAGTTTGTAGTTTCAAACACGTTCAGAGAGGTTTGTAGTTTCAAACACGTTCAGAGAGGAAGTTTGTAGTTTCAAACATGTTCAGAGAGGAAGTTTGTAGTTTCAAACACGTTCAGAGAGGAAGTTTGTAGTTTCAAACATGTTCAGAGAGGAAGTTTGTAGTTTCAAACACGTTCAGAGAGGAAGTTTGTAGTTTCAAACACGTTCAGAGAGGAAGTTTGTAGTTTCAGACACATTCAGAGAGGTTTGTAGTTTCAAACGCCTTCAGAGAGGAAGTTTGTAGTTTCAAACACGTTCAGAGAGGTTTGTAGTTTCAAACACCTTCAGAGAGGAAGTTTGTAGTTTCAAACACGTTCAGAGAGGAAGTTTGTAGTTTCAAACACGTTCAGAGAGGAAGTTTGTAGTTTCAAACACGTTCAGAGAGGAAGTTTGTAGTTTCAAACGCCTTGAGAGAGGAAGTTTGTAGTTTCAAACACGTTCAGAGAGGAAGTTTGTAGTTTCAAACACGTTCAGAGAGGAAGTGTGTAGTTTCAAACACGTTCAGAGAGGAAGTTTGTAGTTTCAAACACGTTCAGAGAGGAAGTTTGTAGTTTCAAACATGTTCAGAGAGGAAGTTTGTAGTTTCAAACACGTTCAGAGAGGAAGTTTGTAGTTTCAAACATGTTCAGAGAGGAAGTTTGTAGTTTCAAACTTGTTCAGAGAGGAAGTTTGTAGTTTCAGACACATTCAGAGAGGTTTGTAGTTCGAAATACGTTCAGTGAGGAATTTTGTAGTTTCAAACACCTTCAGAGACGAAGTTTGTAGTTTCAAACATGTTCAGAGAGCAAGTTTGTAGTTTCAAACACGTTCAGAGAGGAAGTTTGTAGTTTCAAACACCTTCAGAGAGGAAGTTTGTAGTTTCAAACACGTTCAGAGAGGAAGTTTGTAGTTTCAAACACGTTCAGAGAGGAAGTTTGTAGTTTCAAACACGTTCAGAGAGGAAGTTTGTAGTTTCAGACACGTTCAGAGAGGAAGTTTGTAGTTTCAAACACGTTCAGAGAGGAAGTTTGTAGTTTCAAACACGTTCAGAGAGGAAGTTTGTAGTTTCAGACACGTTCAGAGAGGAAGTTTGTAGTTTCAAACACCTTCAGAGAGGAAGTTTGTAGTTTCAAACACGTTCAGAGAGGAAGTTTGTAGTTTCAAACACGTTCAGAGAGGAAGTTTGTAGTTTCAAACACGTTCAGAGAGGAAGTTTGTAGTTTCAAACACCTTCAGAGAGGAAGTTTGTAGTTTCAAACACCTTCAGAGAGGAAGTTTGTAGTTTCAGACACATTCAGAGAGGAAGTTTGTAGTTTCAAACACGTTCAGAGAGGAAGTTTGTAGTTTCAAACACGTTCAGAGAGGAAGTTTGTAGTTTCAGACACGTTCAGAGAGGAAGTTTGTAGTTTCAGACACATTCAGAGAGGAAGTTTGTAGTTTCAAACACCTTCAGAGAGGAAGTTTGTAGTTTCAAACACGTTCAGAGAGGAAGTTTGTAGTTTCAAACACGTTCAGAGAGGAAGTTTGTAGTTTCAAACACGTTCAGAGAGGAAGTTTGTAGTTTCAGACACGTTCAGAGAGGAAGTTTGTAGTTTCAGACACGTTCAGAGAGGAAGTTTGTAGTTTCAGACACATTCAGAGAGGAAGTTTGTAGTTTCAAACACGTTCAGAGAGGAAGTTTGTAGTTTCAGACACGTTCAGAGAGGAAGTTTGTAGTTTCAGACACGTTCAGAGAGGAAGTTTGTAGTTTCAGACACATTCAGAGAGGAAGTTTGTAGTTTCAAACACGTTCAGAGAGGAAGTTTGTAGTTTCAGACACGTTCCCAGAGAAAGTTTCAAACACGTTTAGAGAAGAATGTTGTAGTTTCACATTTAGAGAAGAAGTTTCAAACAGCGGATAGTTATTTAAATAGGCAGACCTGACAATAGTTTTCTGCTTTTTGTTTTTCAGCCACAGCCAGAGCAGACACAGGAGGAGACATATCAGGAGGAGACACAGCAGGAGGAGGTGATGTTTGAGGAGGACTCTGTGCTGGGAGAGGAAGAGGAGCAGAGCAGCAGAGCCAGGCTGCTGGCTGAGCTGGAGCTCCTGGTCTCCAGAGGCAGACAGATGTTTGGAGAGATGATGACCACTGGAGGACAAGTCCTGCTGACGGCTTTACTGGGACTGACAGGTAACATACAGTATAACAGTCCCTCCAGGAAAATGTGATTTTGCGATCATAATAAAATTCGACCAATCTCCGCAATTTTTGCGGGGGTTGCAATTGTTCAAAATTCCTGCGATTTCTCTGCAAGGACGGCAAAACAGCTTCCTCAACTTGCCATTTTTGCCAGTTCATGCAATTTTATTGCAAAAAGATCACATAAAACTTCGCAAATTGCATCGCAATTTTTTTGAAAATCCGCTGCAAATGGTTTACCAGGTTAACATAAAATCTCTCTCCTCTCCTCGTCTGCTTGTCTACTCTCATCGTCTCCTTGTCTCTTCTCCTCGTCTCATTGTCTTGTCTCCTTGTCTCCTCTCCTCGTCTGCTTGTCTCCTCTCCTCTCATCTCCTTGTCTGCTCTCATCGTCTCCTTGTCTCCTCGTGTCCTTGTCTTGTCTCCTTGTCTCCTCTCCTCTCATCTCCTTGTCTCGTCTCCTTGTCTCCTCTCCTCTCGTCTCCATGTCTCTTCTCCTCGTCTCCTTGTCTCCTCTCCTCCTGTAGGCATCATGTTCCCCTCCCTCTCCTCCTTGCTGTACCTCCTCTCCTTCCAGGTGTTGTGCACGTGGTGGGCGTGGTCAGGCCAGGTCCCGCCCCGTCTCTTCAGGTGTGTGTGTGCATGCACGCTGCTCTACTCCTCCTCCCACCTCCTGCTCGTCTACTGCTACCAGCTGCCCTCTCTACAGGATGCTCTGCCTGCCAATCACACCACAGCCAGGTAAAACACACACACACACACACACACACGTACACACACAGACACACACACACACACACACACACACACACACACACACACACAGTAGAACCCTGCACGGGCCTAAAATGTAAGCCCTAGCTCAACCCAGGCCTGAGACAAGGCTTAAGGCTTATGATAATTCTCAGCCCGAGCCTATCATGAAGCCAGAGTTTTTTTTATGCATCCGCCGGCGATAGCCAGGCTTGAGTCATTATGGATTCGGGGTGTCCGTCCGTACGTACATACGTACTTTACGTACGTCCGATGTTCGTTAACGCGATATCTGAGGTACGCCTTAACGGAATTTAATCAAATTTGCCTCCAACGTCGACTTGGACGCAAGGATGAACTGATTAGATTTTGGTGGTCATAGGTCAAAGTTCAAGGTCACTGTCACCTCACAAACACCATTCCCAAGTTCGTTAACGCGATATCTCAAGAACGGCTTGAAGGAATTTCTTCCAATTTGGCTCTAACGTCAACTTGGACGCACGGATGAACTGATTAGATTTTGGTGATCAAAGGTCAAAGGTCAAGGTCACTGTGACCTTTCGAACGCCATTTTCAAGCTCGTTACCACGATATCTCAGGAATGCCTTCATGGAATTTCTTTGAATTTGCTTAAATTTGCTTAAAAACACCACTTCAATCCATTTTCTCAAGAACAGATTAGAAACAGTGATATAGTCCAGGACAGGAGGCCATTGGAAGCTGCGAGGTGTGTGTGTGTGTGTGTGTGTGTGTGTGTGTGTGTGTGTGTGTGTGTGTGTGTGTGTGTGTGTGTGTGTGTGTGTGCGTGTGCGTGTGCGTGTGTGTGTGTGCGTGTGTGTGTGCGACATTTCTTTTATTCTCGGTGGAAAATGCAATATTTAAGATGGTTTCAACAATAAAATACGGTTGATAACATCTCTAGCGAGAAATGTGTATTTTATTTTCATAATCTTCATTCAGTGAATTTATATGTTTAGTTTGTTACTTATTATGAAGATTCATTCAGGCTTTCTATCGTTGCTACAGTATGGTGGTCGCTCGTTCAACTCCTGTTTTGGGTTGTATGCCGTCAGTGGGCTTCACTTTATTTCAAAATTGCTTTATAGGCTGTATATGCTGTATAGGCCCTATAAGCAGGATGAAGATGGGGTTATCAAACTGGACTCTCTCTCTCCCCCCCGCCTCTCTCAGTCTGTTTGGGCTGGTCTCTCTGGTCTCAGTGGACTGCTCGTCCCCGTGGAGGTCTGAGGTGAACTGGTCACTTAGCTGGTTCCACTTCACCAGCCCTCTGCTGCTGCTGCTGCTCTACTACACTGTGGCCTCCCTGTGGAGGAACCAGGTACTACACACACTGTAACACAGACACACACACACACACACACACACACACACACACACACACACAGCAGACGTGATTGGCTGACCCGAGTCAGATGTTTGTTCAGGTAATCAATGTGAATGGAGGACAGAGCGGAGAGGGGGTGGAGCCAGTCGTGAGCATCGCCAGCAATGTTCCCGATGATGTCAGCAGTGACATCACAGCCCAGAGGCGGAGAGAAATGTGGAGGAGAGCTCATGACAGGGTGGAGCAGAGAGACGTAGGCGCGCACGCACACACACACACACACACACACACACACACACACACACACACACACACAACATTGGTGGCTGGTGACTCAAAGAATTGGGGAGGACAGGAGGAAAACCAACCCACGACCCAAGACAAAACTTAGTAGCCTACGTATATGGCTGGACCGTGTGCCTGTACCATGTGTTTATACTAGGGCAGAGGTTCCCAAACTTTTCAGACCAAGTACCACTATGTACCTAACCAAATTTCCCGGGTACCACTTCCCAATCAATGCAGATACCGACAATCTTTAAAAAATAAAATAAAATACACTGAGATATATATATATTAGGGCTGTCAAACGATAAATTTTATTAATCGCAAATAATCTTGCGATTAACTATAGTTAATCGCAAGATTAATCACATCTTTGTATCGCATGTTTAAAATGCCATTATTTTGCATTTCAAAGCATTTTTAATTAGATATTAATCATTCTTACCAGTGTGTCATAATTGGAAATCAAATGAATGCAAATAAATGTACTTTGTGATCTTGAATTTTAGATTTATTTTCAATTCAATAGAAGTGGAATGTAGACAGGAGGTAACAATGTCTACAAAATATATCTAGAACCGATACTTCCGGCGGCGGCGCTGTGGAGCAGTCGAAACCCAAAATGATACAGCCGAAGAAGGCTGTGTCTGAGCTAAAAACTTTGGCACTTCCATGTGAATAATGGCTCGGTATTGGAAACTGTGTATTGATAACGTGTATATCAGTTTATTTACCATCTGCTGCAGTAGAAACTACATTGGAATTGGGCTGCAAAGAGCTTAAAAACATACTTAACAAATCACACCGACAACATGTAAAAACATATAGTATAAAAGAGTAAAAGAAGTACGATAAAAAGATAAAACTCCTCCTCTCTCCTCCTCCAGTAAGCTTGTCTCCATTTGTCCCCAGGTGCTGGTGCTATCGTCCAATGACAGTCCTCTTGACTACTCTTTAGCCCCACCCACCCAGAATGCAGCACTGGGATTGGACCTCTACTCTGCACCTCATTATTCCCTCAGTCAATCAGGTGTGTTGATGTTTCAAATCCCACCAGTGAGAGTAGTTACGCCAGAGACTGTTTAGAGAGCGAGACGGACCAACTGTCAGTCACTTCCTGTATCTGTGTCACGTGAGTTCCCCCACTCCCACGCGCCTTTAGGAGACTAGCAGCAGGTCCTGAGTCTATTGGAGTCAATGGGAGAAGTGAACGTGATCACAGATTAGGACTGATTCTTTCGCTCCATAAAGGATGGCATGGTGGCTCAGTGGTTAGCACTGCTGCCTCACAGCAACAAGGTCCCAGGTTTCGAACCCCGGTCTGTCCCAGGTCCTTTCTGTGTCGAGTTTGCTTCTAACTGGAGTTCCAAGGGACAGCAGTTGAAAATGACACTCGTGCATTTACAGTAATGTGCATTGTCCCTCAAATAAATAAATATCACAAAGTTAAATATTGGGCCCATTTTCCACAAGCCACACATATCTTCTGAACATTCTGACACTAAAATGACGTTTTTCAGACAATCAGGAGAAAATTGACTTTGTTGGAGACCTGTCTCTCAGTGGCAGGTCACACTCTCACGAGATTTGACAATAGAGTTAACGTTAGCAGGTGCGATCAGACGACACGGGAGGCGCAGCCCATTTTTCGAACCGCTCTCTCATCGGTGCTACGACCTGTCACTCATTCAATTTCAACCCGCCTTAAAAACCAGCGGTGGCTGTGAAGTGGCACAGACTCATTTATGTAGTATGCAGAGCGCAGCGATTCAACGTAATATTTGAGTCTGGGGAGAGACTAGGCCAACAGAGCCTCCTATCTCATGGTTTGTGAAAATCTTGACATTGATTTGAGGACAATAAGACGGCTGGCTGGATAGATAGCTTGTCTTGTTGTTAAACATAATCTAAATTATATTTACCATTTGTCAACCATATGCAATGTTATTGACTTTGGAAATTGCTGGCATAGCTACGGTATTAATGCTTTCTGGCTCAGCTGAGCCAATTAAAGGATTCTTCTATGATCTGAGCAGACTAGATTTCCTGCACCTGCTCGTATCCAATGTTCCTCCTATTTACTGGAACAGCGAACAACGTTTCCATTGCATGAGATGCTGACGGGATGATGATTGTTCCAGGTATTAGTCGGTTTCCCAGGTGTTTGCTAGGTAAACAGAGCAATATATATGGCTTGTGAGAAACTTGATTTTTGATTGCTAAACTTGCGAATGCTTTCATTTTATATTGTTGGCAAACGACATTGGTATGGCGTGTTGGATGGTTCTTTGCCTCCACGTCGTCGTAGCCTACATTAAAATTGTTTGTCATCTTGAGTGTATGAAGTGTCTTCACTTCACTCTATTCTGTTCTATCAGATACAGCAGAGAGCAGTGTGTTTGAAGCTGCTGGATGGGAGGAGGAGGAGGAGGAGGAGGAGCAGAGGAAAGAGGAGCAGGGAGTCAGCGCCTCCTCCATGGCTTTCCGCTTCGTCCTCAAACAAAGCTACATCGCTGCTCTGATTGCCATGATGGTAATACACACACACACACACACACACACACACACACACACACACACACACACACACACACACACACACACACACCGCAAGTTTATTATACTAGCTCAATTTCTAGGGTGGAGACCATGCACCATGGGGGCAAAATGTGGGATTTATGACATGACTGATGATGTCACTGATTATATCACGATTTGCATCACCATTCACTGATGATGTCACTGGAGACGATACACCATGGGCACAATGGATTTATGACATCACTGATGATGTTACTGATGATGTCATGATTTGCGTCCCAAATCACTGATGATGTCACTGATGATGTCACGATTTGCGTCATGTTTTGTGTCACTTTGTGACACAAAACATGACTGACACCGCCCGCCCGCAAAATCGTGACTAATACCGCCCGCCTTAGGCAATTGTATATTAGAGAAGATAGTTTCACATTTTTCATTAATTTGGGTGGAGACTGGAGATGATGCATGCACCATGGCTGCAGTTATGGAAATCGCCTGCTCCGCAGGCTCGCAGATGCACTCACTCGAGTGACATCACAGTTGACAAATTGTGCGCTCGAGTGACATCACTGATGACATCACAATTCCCCGATTGACATCACAGTTGAGCAAATCACAGTTGACAGTAACAACTGTGCGCCATGAGCAACTGTGCGTCAGCAGTTGAGCACCATGAGCCATCGGCTCTCCAATTATAGTAAATGGTAAATTGACTGTATTTATTGAGCGCATTTTATATACTCTATCGACTACCCAAAGTGCTTTTACATGAATACCTCACATTCACCCATTCACACTCACACTCACGGCGTCTACAGCCATGCAAGGTGCTAACTGCTCGTCGGGAGCAGTTAGGGGGCTCAGTGTCTTGCTCAAGGACACTTCGACACACTACCGGGAGGAGCCAGCCTCGAACCGGGAACCTTCCGATTCCCAGGCAACAGCTCTACCTCCTGAGCTAATGCCGCCCCAGTAGTAGGGAGAGATAAGCTCACAACTGCCCCAGTGACATCACAGTTGGGCAAATTCACAGTTGGGCAACCTGTGTAATTGTGCGCTACCATGTCACTGTGCGCTAACAGCTCTCCAATTATAGTATGAAGCTAGTTTTCATGATTTCGTTAATAACGATAATAACCTTGCTGTGTGCCTAGGCGTGGTCTATCACATACGTGTCATGGCTGACATGTGTGTTGTTGCTGTGTGCCTAGGCGTGGTCTATCACATACGTGTCATGGCTGACATGTGTGTTGTTGCTGTGTGCCTAGGCGTGGTCTATCACATACGTGTCATGGCTGACATGTGTGTTGTTGCTGTGTGCCTAGGCGTGGTCTATCACATACGTGTCATGGCTGACATGTGTGTTGTTGCTGTGGTCCTGTGTGCTGTGGATGATGCGGGAGCGAAGGCGCTACACGCTGATGTCGTCGCCGTGGCTGGTCGCCTACGGCAACCTGCTGCTTCTCCTGCAGTACGTCTACAGCTTCCCTGTTGTCAAGGAAGTGCCTGGCCTGTTCCTCAAGAGGGAGGTGCCCTGCAGAGAGCTGGCCTCCAAGGTAAACTACCTGCACTACTACCAGCACCACTCGTTCCAGTGCCAGTAGCAGTTGGTGACTATCCAATTAACGTTTCATCCCATTAAAGGCACAGTACTATAGACGGTTTTAACTTGGCCACAATAACAACCGTCACAACCCACCTGAATATCCTGTTTACTTCCTGTATACATAGCTGAGCGCAGGCTGATATTCGGCTCATATTAAATGTTAACGTTAGGCCGCGTCTCCGACAGACACATTAACAAGTTAGCCTATTTCGGTCTTTATGTCTTGTAGTAGTTAGTAGTATTTATTTATTTTATTTATTTATTTATTTCAGGGACAGTGCAACATTAATGAACATTTTCATGTAAATGTGCCGGATTATAGCCTTAGCTAATTTCCATCCGCAGTCCCTCGACAGGTGAGGTACAGAAAAGTTTAAAAGAAGAAATAAGAAAATGAGTGCATACGTAGGGCATTCATACACATACAGCAATGTAAATGACACATACATACACATAGGGTAAACACAAACAACACAACACAAATGAAACAAAAACAGGGAACATTAGGGATATTAACCAAGGTGGACACAGGACTTTCAAGGACATACAAAAACAACACATAAAACAAAAAGGTTTAAATGTGATCGCAGGTTTGATTTGATCTGAGCCATGACTTTAACAGCCCCTTAAAGGTGTGAAAGCTGCTACTCTCTCTGACTGACATTGGTAGGCTATTCCATAGTTTGCTGCCCCCATAGGACAAAACATTTTGTCCGATAGAGGACCGTCTCAGAGGTAGTTCACAGTCGCCTCTCGACGAGCTTCGCGTGATGTTCTGGGTAGCTCTCCGTTTGATAAAGCATTCTAAAGGAGGTGGTGCTAGCCCATGAAGAACCTTATAAATCATACAAGCAATTTTAAATTTTCTATAATTGTCGAAGCTGAGGAGCTTATACTTTAGAAGTATATTGCAATGGTGGTAAGATATAGGTTTCTTATCCAAAATTTTCAGGGCCTTTTTATATAGAGACTCGATGGACTTCAAGGTGGTTGCTCCTGAGAAGGACCAGCTCGTGAGGCAGTAGTCTATATGTGCAAAAATCATTGAGTGAAGAAAGGTTAGAGCCGCACTGTCAGTCAGAGATGCTCTAATCTGCCTAAAATTGCAGAGATTGAATTTTAGAGTGTTCAATACCCTTTTAATATGACTCTTGAAAGAGAGTGTGGAGTCCAAAGTGAGCCCTAGATACTTAAATTCATCCACAGTTTCTATCTCCACCCCTCCCACAAGGATGTTAAGATGTGGGTTTAAGATGGGTTTTTTCGAGAAAACCATAGCCACTGTTTTTTTGGTGTTTAATGCAAGATAAGATTTTTCGAGCCAGACCTGAATTTGAGTCATGGCTACAGAGAGGGTGTTAGAGGCTTCTTCCATAGTTTTGGATGGAGTGAAGATTACTGCGTCATCTGCGTACATTAAGGTGTTCATACTAGGGCATACATCTGGTAAATCATTAATATAAAGTGAAAATAATATAGGTGCAAAAATGGAACCCTGAGGCAGTCCTGTAGTACATTCTATATAGGGAGATTTAACACCCTTTACCATTACACACTGTTTTCTATCTGAGAGATAGGATTTCATCCACAAGATGGCTGTCGTGGAGAAGTTAAAGTGGGAAATTTTAGCTAGAAGGGCTTCATGGTTGACAGTATCGAATGCTCTTCTGAGGTCTAGAAATACACAGGACACAAATTTATATTTGTCTAAAAAGCACTTTGTCTTTTCCAAAAAAAGTAAGGTGTCAGACTCTGTTGAGTGATGAGAGCGAAAACCAAATTGCATAGGATGCAGGGGCTTGTGACTATTATTTAAATGATTAATTAATTGATTAGTTATACATTTTTCTATTACTTTGGAAAATATGGGTAGTATGCTAATGGGTCTATAATTTTTGGTGTCCGTTTTATGACCAGATTTGTGTATGGGGCTTACTATGGCTAGCTTCCAAGCTGCCGGAAAGACAGAGTGCTTAATAGACAAATTGATCAAATGCGTAATAGGGCAAATCAGGTTATCTCCATATCTTTTCAAAAAGTTACAGTCGAGACCATAGTCGTCTCTAGCTTTAGAGTTATTCAAGTTGCCAATAATTTTGGCTGTTTCAGCTTCAGTGATTTCTTTAAAGGAAAAAATAGGATGTGTATCATTTATTGGACAATAGGAGTCTTGATTAGAGGGGGGGGAAAGCTGGGCTATCTCCTGAATAGACTCTACGAAGAAGGAGTTCATCTCTGTCGCAACGGTGACAGGGTTGTCAACCAGTTGACCATTTATAATTAATTCAAGGTCATTTGAGTTCTTTTTATTTATTCTACCAGTTAGTTTATTTATATTTTGCCAGACTTTCTTCCCATTTCCTTTAGCATTTGAGATCTGAGTCATAAAGAAGTTGGCTTTCAGCTTCCGCATTGTTTGTGTAACCTTGTTTCTCATTGAGGTGAAATTTTGCCTGTCTATTATTAATCCAGTTTGTAAAGATTTTTTCAGGAGTAGATCCCTGGCCTTCATTAATTTTAGGCAGTCACTATTGATCCATGGCAGATTGTCTTTCCTTCTTCTCTGGCTCCCTCTAATGGAGAAGGTATCAATAATTTCCTTGACTTTTGCTATGAGATATTTTGCATTGATATTTACATCATCACAAGACAACAGATCAGCCCAGGATAATTCTTTTAGGGCAGATTCAACATGTTGATGTTGACTTTTAGGGATTATGCTAAAGCTTGGGTTTTTTTTCGTTTTATCTATGGGTGAATTTACGGGGCATTTTTTGTTAAGTTTTCTATAAAAAAAAATTATATTATGGTCTGAGAGACCGGTCAAGAAGTTTAACGTTTTATGGATTCTGTCTGGTTTATTTGTAAATAGAAGGTCAATTCTGGTTCTGGTCAAGTTTGTGATTCTAGTCGGCTGTTCTATAAGTTGGGTAAAGTTGTGATAGTCAGTGATTTTTTTTAGGTTTTTTCTATTATTTTTTTCATCCCAGTTTACGTTCAGGTCGCCTAATAAAATTAATTCCTTTTTGTGGTCACACATATTGAGCATAGCTTTAAGGTCGTCATAGAAGTTAGCTTTTGCAGAGGGTTTTCTGTAAATACAAATGACTGTAAAAGTCATTTCTGCAGATAGTGTGATATTTACCCCAATGCATTCAATGTTAGTAGCATTTGGCCATTCAATCTGGCTACATTTCAGGTGATCTTTAACATAAAGGAGGACACCTCCTCCTCTCCCCTCATCCCTATCTTTTCTAAAAACATTAAAGCCAGGCATTGTTATGGCGGCTTCCGGAGAGGATCGGGATAGCCACGTTTCAGATAAACCTAGGATATCGATGTTGGAGTCATTTAGTAGATGTTCTAGTTGTTCTCTCTTCGGGATCATACTTCGAATGTTAATATGACCCCCAAGTAGGCCTGACTTCTTACTTTGTGGGTGCCATATTTCTTTGGCCTGGTTAAGTGTTCGAAAAAGTCTAAAAGTATGTTGTTTTTTAAAAGCTGGGTTTCTGTTACTAACCCTAGTGTCACCTTGGTAGGTTCTTGCTGTTACTGGGTTCGTCAGTGTTCGCTGGTGTTCGTCCGTAGAGACCGGGTGGCCGATCATAGTAGTTGTTGTTGTTGTTGTTGTTGCCATAACAACCACCCCTGTCGGAAAGATGTGCACACGCTGGGTAGTAGGAAGCGTTGTTGTCCGGTCCGCCGAGCTAGTGCTTGATAAGCACGTCTAGCGCGTCCTTACATAGAGAATGAATTGCAGAAAGATGCTGGCAGCTCCAAAAACGCTTTAGTCTGAATGTCCCCTAATGCTGCTTTTCTTGTTAAGACTCGGAGGAGGAGGAGGAGGAGGAGTAGAGAGTAGAGTTGTAGTAGTAGTAGTAGATTGTGTAGTGACTAAGTGTGTCTAATCTGATTAAAGGAGCATGTAATCTGATGAAAGTGTGTCATCTTGTAGCTGGTGTGTCTGCTGACCTTCTGGCTGCTGCTGCGTCAAGCGCTGACGGAGAAGCAAGACAGACAGAAAGGCAAAGAGACAGACACGCAGCTGTCAACCATCACCGTCCACAGCAGAGGTGAGACACCTGTCTGTCTGTCTGTCTGACGCACTGATTAACCGTCTGACTGACTGCTTTGCTGATTGTCGTGTGCTCTCCTCCAGAAAAGCAGCAGAAGCAGCAGCAGGGGGAGGAGGACCAGGAGCAGCGGGGGGAGGAGGAGGACCAGGAGCAGCTGGGGGAGAAGGAGGACCAGGAGCAGCTGGGGGAGAAGGAGGTGTCCTATGAGGAGGTGCTGCTCCTGGGAGGAGGAGGAGGTGTGCAGATGGAGGCGCTGGTTGCCGTGGTTACCAGGATGTTTGTTAAATACTGGATCTATGTCTGCGGCACGATGTTCTTCTTCGTTAGCTTCGAGGGAAGAATCGTCCTGTATAAAGTCATCTACATGGTGATGTTCCTCTGCTGTGTGGCGCTCTACCAGGTAACACGGCAACTCCTACAACCACTACAACTAGGGCTACAGCTACTACCTCTAGGACTACAACTACTACTACTAGGACTACAAATACTACAACTAGGACTACAACTACTACTACTAGGACTACAACTACTACTACTAGGACTACAAATACTGTACAACTAGGACTACAACTACTGTACAACTAGGGCTACAACTACTACCTCTAGGACTACAACTACTACTACTAGGACTACAACTACTGTACAACTAGGGCTACAACTACTACCTCTAGGACTACAACTACTACTACTAGGACTACAACTACTGTACAACTAGGGCTACAACTACTACCTCTAGGACTACAACTACTACTACTAGGACTACAACTACTGTACAACTAGGACTACAACTACTACCTCTAGTAGTACAACTACTACTAATACTAGGACTACAACTACTACTACTAGGACTACAACTACTACTACTAGGAATACTACTACTACTAGGACTACAACTACTCTACTACTACTACTACTACTACTACTACTACTACTAGGACTGCAACAACTACTACTAGGACTACAACTACTACCTCTATACTACAAATACTACAACTAGGACTACAACTATTGTACAACTAGGACTACAACTACTACCTCTAGTACTACAACTACTACCTCTAGTACTACAACTAGGACTACAACTACTACCTCTAGTACTACTACTACAACTACTACTAGGACTACAACTACTCTACTACTACTACAACTACTACTAGGACTACAACAACTACTACTAGGACTACGACTACTACCTCTAGTACTACAACTCCTACCTCTAGGACTACAACTACTACAACTAGGACTACAACTACTACTAGTGCATTCCTTTTGTATTGGGAACTGCCATCTTGGATTTTGAGGTCGGGGCTGGTGAGGAGCCCTCGGATCGGGGTAGGGAATCCGAGGTCAGGTGATATCATAAGGGGCGTTCCCGAACTTTGACTTACAAATTCAAATGGAATGCGACATACCTCTAGGACTAAACTAGGACTACAACTACTACCTCTATGATACAACTAATACTACTAGGACTAAAACTACGACTACTAGGACTACAACAACTACTGCTACTACTAGGACTATTGCTGCATTGGTTTATAACTCGGAGGTTGCAAATTGTCACTTGCTACTAGTAAAAATAAAATAAAATGCCACCTCGGAGTTCCTACTTGCAAACTCGGGTATGATTTCTCAACACCTAGTTGCTCCCAGCGGTTACATGCTGCCACTCCGAAATATCGGCACTCAGAAAGGGATCATGTCCTCCCCCAGACCCTAACCCAATAGTCTCTTAGAACAGACGAGTTGGCTTCCGCAATTTTCTAATGCTTCCGCCATACCGTCTGTACTTCGTGGGGGAGAATCATGCACCAACCGGAATGGGGAGCAGAAAGGCGGGTCTTCCGCTCATTAGTCCAATCAGAATCCAATATGCCGGCAGAAAGGCGGGTCTTCCGCTCATTAGTCCAATCAGAATCCAATATGCCGCATTCGCGTGTCGTGATTGGTCGGATTCCGTAGAACTTCCTTCCAGTCTGAAGGTTTTTTTCCCAACTTCCTTGTGCATGTTCTGGGGGTGTAATGTACAGACTGTATAGCTGCATTCGCCGGATGTAGATGAGACAGTCTGTTTTAAGAGACTACTAACCCAAAACCTAACCTCTCCCACCCCCACGCCTAAACCTAAGGTCGGCATTGCGGCTTCTAAGGTGAACGACCGCCAGTCCGAATAATGGAAGTTAACGTTCGGAGTGGCAGGGCTTCAGAAAGGCAGACAGTTACCGCTCCCAGCGCATCATTTGACGTCATTTCAACATGGCACCCACCATTGTAAGGATTTAAAACACATTTTTGACACATTTTTCTTTTCTTTTCAACATAAGCTTTCAGACCATTCAGCATACCAATACAATAGTTGGTTAAACCCATACAATTAAATGTTAATGTTGTTATTAGCTGTTAGCTTAGACAGCTAACGGCTATTAGCATCCATGGTTTTGTGACTTGAAGCCTTGAAACTCGAACGCACGGAGGTCGGAGATGGCCCGTTTTCCACTTGCCACTTGCCAGCTCCGGCCATAAACCAGTGCAGCATATGACTACAACTACTAGTACTACAACTACTACTACTAGAATGAATACTACTACTAATAGGGATGTAACAATGTGTTCAGCCAAAATGCCACGCAGCAAAGTGATGTTGCGTTCAAGATAACTTGGGACTCTGACAAAAAGGTTTGACTTGGTAAAAATTAATTGAACGGTTGTCCAACACTGAATTACAGGTCAGAAATCTGTGTATAATTTCAGAGCTCCAGTTTGTCCAACTTGACGTCAGTAACAACATCAAACATGGTGGCCTTCATCATTATGGCAGATGGAAATTATTATAAAAGTGTTTGTTGATGTTTTATGCAATATGTGTTTGCATCATTTATATTTCGCTCTGATTATAGCAATTGTGGAATTTAACAGCTAGTATTTGCTAGCTAACGTTAGATGTTAGCTAGCAGTTACTAGCAGCTATTACTAAGGTCACACAGTCAGTTGTATTTAGAGATCAGAGAAGAGTTACTGTTCCGTCTGTAGTTGACTTGCATTTGTGTGTGTGTGTGTGTGTGTGTGTGTGTGTGTGTGTGTGTCTGTCTGTCTGTCTGTCTGTCTGTCTTGTCTTCTCTGTCTGTAGTTGAACTACGAGCGCTGGCGTAACTTGTTGCGGGGTTTCTGGGTAGCAGTGGTCGGTTACTCCATGCTGGTTCTCATACTGGTTTACACCTTCCAGTTCCCCTCCTCCCTCGACACCTGGAGATACTATACTGGACTCAGTACACATAGGTACCTTCCTGTCTGTCTGTCTGTCTGTCTGTCTGTTCATCTCTAACAGTGTGTTCACACCAAACGCAAAACAACTCTTCGCCTCATGTTACTCACTCGAGTTTGACCGCGGGATCATCATGTGCTTACTCGCATTACTCGTGCAAATCGTCAGACAAAATGTGCTGGGCAAGCCAACTGTTAGGACGACAGCTAACGGTTTTCTAACTGACACAACACAACAGCTAACGGTTTTTTAACTGACACAACACAACAGCCAACGTTTTTTTTAACTGACACAACACAACAGCTAACGGTTTTCTAACTGACACAACACAACAGCTAACGTGGACTGTGGGTGTGACCAACCCCGCAGGTTCAGCCGCCACTTCCCCTGGCGATCGCTCAGTAACCACCGAGCCAGAGCCTGCCATTCAGTACGGCCGGCCTCTCTCCAGTACGGCCGGCCTCTCTCCGGTCAAAAACACAGCTAACGGTTGTGCTAACTGGGGCTAATGCTTATGCTAACTTGGGTGGGCTCTCCGAGCTGTATGACACAACTCTCCTGGCATACAGAGAGACCCAACAAAGGAGAGACCTTGGAGAAAAGCCAGCGTGGAAGTTAGACTACCTGGTAAGTTCTGAAAACATGTTGGTTATTTTATTCCAGCTATTGTTTGTTTGTCATGCAAGGAAAGCCAGCTGTGGTAGTGGTTATGCTAACTGGGGCTGCTTGTGCTAGCTTGGTCCATATAGTAAAGTACAACCGATATTTGGAATAAAACATATTTTCAGGTCGATCTTACCACTCAGTCCATCTTCCTTGCAGAATTTTTCCCAAGCCTTTCTTGTTATTGTTATTGTGGTACAGCCAGGGAGCTCACAGGCAGACTGGTGTGGTACAGCCAGGGAGCTCACAGGCAGACTGGTGTGGTACAGCCAGGGAGCCTACAGACAGACTGGTGTGGTACAGCCAGGGAGCCTACAGACAGACTGGTGTGGTACAGCCAGGGAGCTCACAGACATACTGGTGTGGTACAGCCAGGGAGCCTACAGACAGACAGACTGGTGTGGTACAGCCAGGGAGTCTACAGACAGACAGACTGGTGTGGTACAGCCAGGGAGC
>NC_139624.1:15740953-15750953 GCF_964638095.1 Poromitra crassiceps
CTGTCTGTTTTGTTCCTGCGCCTCCTCATGTCCCTTCAGTCTCTCCAGCGCCTCCTCTGGTGGCTCCTGGAACTTCACATCGTTAAGATCGTCTCCTCCTACATCATCTGGGTCTGTGTTAAAGAGGTAACATGTCTGTTTCTTCTTTAAGCTTTTACTGTGCGAGATGCTGGGCCTCATGTGAACCTTTATAATAAGCATAACTGTATAGAGCAGAGCACTTTTTGAAAATACCGATTGGCAAAATTTTGAACTGCAGAAGCCCTGAGAGGCAAGTGAGAAAAGAAATCAAAAAAAGGTTTGCCAGGATCATTTTCCTACTGTAAGTTCCCACGTTTTCATGCCTCCGCCCAGCGTATTTTTGGCTCAAACGTCCACTTGGACTCAAGGATGAACTGATTCGATTTTGGTGGTCAAAGTTCAATGTTCACGGTCACTGTGACCTCAACCGCCATTTTCATGCTCGTTAACGTGATATCTCAGGAATGCCTTGATGGAATTTCTTCAACTTTGGCTCAAACCTCCACTTGGACTGAACTTGGGTGAACTGATTAGCTTTTGGTGGACAAAGTTCAAGGTCACTGTGGCAGCATGTCCATCTGTTCCATCAAGGGGGTGGGGCTACGTAAAAGGGGTCATAGCTAGGGATAGGAAGGTCCTAGAGAATGTGGATTTGAGGGGTGGGTAGGGTCTGTGGGTGGTGGGAGGTGGTGTGGTGAGGGAAAGGGGTGGAGCTAGGCAAAATGGGCCATAGCTAGGGATAGGAAGGTCGTAGAGGGTCGGGGTTCGAAGGGTGGCTAGAGAGAGTGGTTAGGGGTATTTGGGGGGTGGGAGGGGGGTGATCAGTAAGGGGCGGGGCTAGGGAAAATGGGCCGAAGCTAGGGATAGGAACGTCGTAGAGAGTCAGGCTTGGAGGCTTGGTAGAGGGAGTGGATAGGGCATGCTGGCTGGTGGGAAGGACCCTGCTGATGGAAAGGGGTTGGGCTAGGGCAGTGGTTCCTAAACTGGGTTACGCGTACCCCTAGGGGTACGTGAGGGTACTGCAGAGGGTACTTGAGAGAAAGGGGAAGATGTAAAAATGTAAGAATAAATCATGAAACTAAATGTAATGTTCACATAAATCTGCTTAGGAGGCACTAATTGCAACTGTTTCCCCCCATTTCTTATTTTGTCAAGTTATATTCTTCATCAAGGTCAGTCATCATTCATTCATTGCATCGTATGCTATGGTTTACTCTTTCTAAGCAGACAGTTGTAGTCAGGTAAAGGGATTCAGAAATCCAGGAAAGAGGGTGCTGACGCCAAAAAGCTTTGAGAACCACTGGGCTAGGGGAAAGGGGCCGTAGCTAGGGATAGGAAGGTCCTAGAGAGTCAGGGTTCGAGTAGTCTCTTAAAACAGACTGTCTCATCTACATCCGGCGAATGCAGCTATACACAGTCTGTACGTTACACCCCCAGAACATGCACAAGGAAGTTGGGAAAACGATTAGCTGTATTGTTGAGGTGCTCCCAAACATTGCCTAAAGTGCGCCATAAGGCTGAATGGCCACACCACTGGACTGTGGGCTTCAAGGTATTTGTGCTTGTATGAGTCTGGACCTCTTGATTTAGTTCAGTGGTCTGGACAGACATGGATGTAGACTGCTTGACTTTTTGGCGGAGGCATACATCTGCAATGCGCTATTTCTAGATTTGTTTCTAGTCGGGCTCAGTTTTCTAAGTGTTTGCAAAATCATGAATGTAATTACCTCAATGCTGAAATCTAGTGATAAAATCACACCCAGATGTTGAAGTAAGCTCTCCCGCCCCCTCTCCATATGCGTAGGCAAGTCCCGATTGGTCTAGCTCCTCTCATGCTACAAATCGTGCCACAAACGGGCATACTGTACATTAGAGAGCTGCAAACCCAAAGCCTGGCCAATACGGGCCGGGCTTTTTTTTTTAATGAATTGCTCCGAGCTGCCCGGGCCGGGCCGGGTTCGGGCCCGTTTCAATAATAAAATAAAATGAAGCTGTATTACTCGCTTTATCTTACACAGCAGAGTGAGACCAAGAGGAGGAGGAGCGCACAGACACGCACACACCGTCCCCACACACACACACACACACACACACACACCCTCACCGTGACGTTAGTCTGCCACTCCAGTCCACAATCCATCTCATGACATCTTTCAGTCAGCGTGCTGTCACTGTCAGCATAAAAAACAACAACAAAACAAGCCGCGTGTGTCCGTGTCGTGAGAGAGAGAGAAATAAGATCGATGGACATAAAACAAAGTTTGCGAGGGGAGAGTTAAACAGTCCCCACTGCAGTAGGGACAGCTCATTTCAACCTGTTGAAAACGAACCCATCTACCATACATTGTGAGGACACTAATGTGACGTTATTCAATGCAGCTATAAACGGTAAGTCTGCTGTTTTAATTTCGATATGCTTGAGTGACATAATGTTTCAGTTTGTGGGCATTGTTGCTGTTGGCAATTAAACGATCTAACCTCTTTCTCAAGACAATATGTCTGGATTTTGATAGGCCACGGTAGCGTGTGTGAGAGGGGGAGAGAGAGACAGAGAGAAAGCTGCGGTGGTTGTCTTTATAGGCAACATAGTCTATCAACGTTTTGGACCAACGAGTTCAGCAGCGCGGCAGCATGCGCACAGAGAGGGAGAGAGAGATGTGTCGTCATATCGTGATATTGATGTCGGGCCTCGCAACGGGCTCGGGCCAATTCATTTCATAACTCATCCGGGCCGGGCCGGGCACGGGCCTGCATGTCACGGGCTGGGGAGGGCTCGGGCCGAGATTTCAGGCCCGCGCAGCTCTCTACTGTACATGTCACGTATAGGAGTGGCTGCACCGCTTAATAACAATTGTTGGTTAATGTAGGACATTTGTTTTAAAGTACACTTTTTGTCTCACTCTGTCTGTCTCTGTGCAGGTGTGTGTGTTTAACGTGGTGTTTGTGGTGTGTGTGGGCGTGGCCTTGTCGTGCCCGCCGTGGCGCCCCCTGTTGGCAGCAGTGTGCACAGTGTGGACCTGTGTGGTGACCGTGTGCAAAATGCTGTACCAGCTCAACGCCGTGCAGCCGCACCGCTACGCCTCCAACTGCTCCCTGGTAAGAAGACCTGTGTGTGTGTGTGTGTGTGTGTGTGTGTGTGTGTGTGTGTGTGTGTGTGTGTGTGTGTGTGTGTGTGTGTGTGTGTGTGTGTGTGTGTGTGTGTGTGTGTGTGTGTGTGTGTGTGTGTGTGTGTGTGTGTGTGTGTGTGCGTTCAAATCACCTCGTCTTCTCTGCGTTCTGACGTGTTCTATAAAGATATACTTCAGGGAAGACTCTGAAATGGAAATGGGTCCTGAGTCCGGATGTAACTCTTATGCTCTGCAGTCCTGGTTTTTAGAGCTGAACCACATGGACATTTAATCAGATATATCACCTTCTTCGTTGCCCGCATTTTCGTGAAACGCGCCGGAGCTACATTTGTTTATTAACCTTCATAGATGTCAAATCCAATGAGAAATGAACCTTCGCTCTCCACGGTCACGGAATCACCGGCAATCACCCAACTAATAACTGTCAAACTAAATGAATGCCTGCAAAACGGTTTACAGTTTTTGGATATGTGTGAGATCATGTGCAAAATAAATCAGCATTGTTTTTTGGTAAAAAAAAAAAAAAAAACATAACAAAAAAGCGAACATTTCAACTCAAGCCAATGAGGTGAATTTTGCCTCATTCGCTCCCCGCGGCAAATCGTATGTAATCTCCCCGCGTGAATTTGCATTGGGTATGAACGGCCAGTAACAGTGTAATAGATAACTAGGCGTGCCTTGGTGCACGTTAGGGTTTAATACTTTTCCCGAAAATGAGGCATAGCGGGAAACGGGAAATGAAGAAAAATTTCCAGGGAATCCCGGGAAACCGCCCCCTTTTGTTTTCTTTTTTTCTTTTTCTTTTTTTAAAATAAATCTATGGGTTGCTAATTTCATGCTGTAGTGTCTTATTTGCTGATATCAATAATTATTCTCATTCTTATTATACATTATAATTTAAGATAAAAACTTCATATGAAATGCTGTGTTCATTGCATGTGATCGGTCTGCTGATAAGAACAGCCTCATGGAAATGTTATTTGACAATAAATAAACGGAATTCGTTACAGCACTTAATTTGTGCTAGTGCACGTTGTTAGTGCAGCACATGTTTCTTTTTGGTGAGCTGCAGCAAACAGCTAATATGCCTACACAACAATATGCCTAACCACGGGGCCTCTCCATTAGTCCTCCTTTCTCAAACAAACAAGCAAGCACATGGCTAATTATTATGCAGAATGAGGTCATTGGACCTTCCTGGATGCCTTATTTCTTAAACAAACAGAAGCACATGGCTAATTATTATGCAGAATGATGTCATCAGACCTTCCTGGTGCTTGTGCTAGTCATTTAAGGCAAGCTGAGTCATAATAATTATCACTAAATCTACAGTGTGTTGTGATTATCTCTGTTATTTCTCTAATTCTGTCTGTCTGTCTGTGTGTCTGTCTGTCTACCTACCTGCCTCCCTGCCTGCCTGCCTGTCTGTCTGTCTGTAGCCCGATAATTCCAGTTTGGAGCTTTCCGGGTCTGTTCTGTACTCCGGACCAGTTGACCCCGCCCAGTGGGTGGGGCTTCGCAAGACTGACGGCAAGCTACTGGACTACCTGAGGGTGAGACCCCTCGCAACACACACACACACACACACACACACAGACACACATACATACATTAAGTGTCGCTCGACAGAAAATACATATTTTCAACAGCAAAAAGTGTCTCAACCATTAACTGTATATAGAATGGACAGGATATAAGCTCTCTAAAAGTGAAGCCAAAGCCTCTGGATCGCCACCCTCGTGGTCGGTCCCAGTATAGGTCGCAAGTCCCGCCTCCGCCATGCTAGTGGATGGGAACTGAGCCAAACTAAACAATCAAAGTATACTTTAAAAAAAAAATCCATTCCCATAGTTAATGAAATAATGATTGTAGCATTGTGCTAACTTGTCTCCACAGTATAACCTGGTGATGCTAGCACTGCTAGCCTTCGAGGTGACCGTTTATAGACACCAGGAACTCTACCGTCTCCGTGGCAACATAGTCCCGCCCCGCACCAGAACATTGTTCCATGACATCACAAGGCAACACCTTGACAAAGGGTTGCTAAGCTGCGCAAAGTACTTTGTCAACTACTTCTTCTATAAGTTTGGACTGGAGGTGAGAGACGCACGCACGCACACACACACACACCACACACACACACACAGACACATGCACATATATACGTACACACACACACACAAAGTCTAAAGCAGAAATCCTCTCGGCTCCTCAGACCTGCTTCCTGTTGGCCATCAATGTGATTGGTCAGCGGATGGATCTGTTTGCCGTAGGCCACGCCTTCGGTCTCATCG
The DNA here is from genome assembly GCF_964638095.1 of Poromitra crassiceps. Lineage (NCBI taxonomy): Eukaryota > Metazoa > Chordata > Actinopteri > Beryciformes > Melamphaidae > Poromitra > Poromitra crassiceps. The sequence continues at coordinate 15,746,397 of NC_139624.1, forward strand.
CCGTCCTATCACGTCGCAGCAGGAAGCGGATCGCTCTGCTGTGGCCCAAGTACTGCTACTTCCTTTCTGGACTGCTGAGCGCACAGTACTTGCTGTGTGTGGGCTTTCCCCCTGCTGCCTGCAGAGGTACACACGCACGCATGTGTGTGTGTGCGCGCACGCACACACACACACACACACACACACACACACACACACACACACTTACTTTAAATGCTGCTGGTTAGAGATAGCTATAGCTCGCTAGCTGCTAACCTGCTAACCGTTAGCTGCAGATCGCTAACTGCCAAAGTTAGCTACAGTTTGCTAGAGGTTACCACGGCTGATCTCAAAATAACCAGATCCTTCCGACTTCCAGGCATCGCGCCGAAACAGCCAGCAGCATAACCTGTGTGCTCCCAGACAGTCTGAAGATGCCCCCAGTTTAAAATAATTACGTGTGGTGTGATTTCTGGGGTTGAAACTTTTTTCTTTTTATGAAAATGTATCAGAACCACAGCCTATAGGTAGACTATTGAGCCTACTAGGCCATTTCTTGCAGCTTTTACAGTATAAAATAATAAATAGAACAATTAGGCTACAAAACTTGAACTTGACCACTGCATTTGCAGCAATATTTTAATCTGGTTTTAAAAATGTAATTCATCAAGTAGTGTGATATTTTCACTCCCAGCGATATAATGTCAAGTTCATGCCTTGTCCTTTCCTCATCTGAAAATAAACCATAATGGTATTCACTATGTGAGAAATGCCATGCTTTTCTCAAAAAGTGCACAACTCTTATAAGCACATTTCAACATTAGACCCAGGGGATTGGTGGCCATCTTGGATTTGGGGTCAAATCTGACTTCGCTCCACATCTGAAAATAAACCTTATGGTTTATTCACTAACTATGTGAAAATAAACCTTATGTTTTATTCACTAACTATGTGAAAATAAACCTTATGGTTTATTCACTAACTATGTGAAAATAAACCTTATGGTATTCACTAACTATGTGAAAATAAACCTTATGGTATTCACTAACTATGTGAAAATAAACCTTATGGTATTCACTAACTATGTGAAAATAAACCTTATGGTATTCACTAACTATGTGAAAATAAACCTTATGGTATTCACTAACTATGTGAAAATAAACCTTATGGTATTCACTAACTATGTGAAAATAAACCTTATGGTATTCACTAACTATGTGAAAATAAACCTTATGGTATTCACTAACTATGTGAAAATGACAATGCTTTTCTCAGAAAGTGCAAAACTATTATACCAGTAAGCACAATTGAACATAGAGTACTGCAGGAATGAGGTAGCACTTCGGTTCCTACGGGGAAAAGGCCATTTTTGTATGGGGATTTCAGGTCTGTGGTTAACAAAAGTTTATGAAACCGCAAAGTTTGTGTTCAGCAAGATAATCTTCACAAACGAGGACCACTTTTATGACTTTTGAAGCGTAAATGTGTTTTTTTAACGCGGTTTTCACAAAACGCACTAACTCAATATCTCAGTAACGCCTTGACGGAATTTCTTTACATTTGGCTCAAATGTCAAAGTCTGGACAGACATGCATGTCCACTGCTCACTTGTTGGCGGAGGCATATATCCGTGGTGCGGTCATCTAGTTCACATTGGGCCTGACAAAGCCCCTTAAAGCAGCTACGAGCAAGATTTTCGATTGTTATTAACACATTGAATGCCAGCCATGTTTTCATTCCTGTAGGTAAGTTGTGCCAGGGGTGTTTTTGACGATTCTGGCTCATTTTAGAGACAGCCGAGGATTCTTTTCTGTTAAGAATTCATGAACACCAATCATCTAAAAATAACTAATAGAATGTGTGCTTTCTCTGTCTAAAAGAGTTAGTTTGCAGAGTTAGTAGTTATGTAGATATTAGCCGTTGAGTACAGCATGGTTTCAGCGTCTGGAAATTTATTCAGAGATAAATGGCTTTTTGTGAAACAGTCACTTTAACCATTCATTTTTGGCATCAGTAAGACCGTCAGACATTCTAAACAATAGTTTTGAACAGTAATTTCCTCCATAACAACAGGAAACACCCCTCTCATTCAAACTCCCTCCTCCCTCCTCCCTCCTCCCTCCTCCCTCCGCTGTACAGCGGGCGTGTCAGAAGCGCTTTTGCTGCTGCCTGCCTGTGTGCCTGCCTGCCTGCTTGCCTGCGTGCAGACGCTCCTTGTGCGAGTCAAGATGGGCCGGGGAATGCGTGGGCGATGGGCAGATGTTGATTCTGGCCTTTCTGAGGTGTTTCAAAGTGTGTTTCACCTATGATCTATTTTGCAAATCGCTCTCCGCTCTCTGTGTGCTGCTGCCGGTGCGCGGCCGCTCTCAGGCAAGACAAGTCTGTTACTGTAAAATCGCCACGGCATTTCCTTGAACGGCTTGGTCCCGCGGCAGTTTTTTCTTTGATTTCGGTCGTCTGGGGGAGCACTGTCAACACTTAGTGGGTCGGTAAAATAGATTATACACATTATCTTGCTCCAATAGTGATCTCGAAGATGTAAAAGTTGTTGATTGATGTCCCACCGTCAAAAAAAAAAAAATGTTTATGTAAGACGAGTAAACTCGGCTCTGGCACTTAAGCGTTGGATTATGTAAGACGAATTATTTCGGCTATGGCACTTAAGGTGTTAAACAGTATAATTACAATATTGATGCATCACATCTTACCTATAATAGTAGCTGAGACCAAAGCCATGTGAATCGGAGATTGCTCTCTTGATGATTATAGAGTCTGTGTCTGTCTAACCTCACGTCACCAGGGGGCTCTCTCTCTCTCTATCTGTCTACCGGCGGGCCGGATAAACCCGGAAGTGAAACGAAACGGTTCACGGCAGCTTCCGCCGTTTCGCTCTGCCTAGCAACAGACCATAAACAAGGAGAACGCCATGCAGGGGCTTGCTACTCTCGCGAACATCTCTCGTTATATTCTAACAGGTTTTTTGGAAGTTATTTTGTGGTTATGGCCGAAGTGGCTGCTGCAAACCGTTTCATTTCACTTCCTGATCTGCCCTGGCCACAGACAGACTAACACTGGCCGATTCACTCGGGGTTCAAGCGAGACTACTCTGCGTTGGTCTCGTCTACTATTAGAGGTAAGATGTGAATGTGATGCATCAATATCAAATTTAGACTGTTTAATAACAATCGAAAATCTTGCTCGTAGCTGCTTTAACTGTTATAAAATCACTCTAAACCACGGCCTCCTGTGGCTTATTGCTTTATTACCTGAGACGTGTCTGTGTGTGTGTGTGTGTGTGTGTGTGTGTGTGTGTGTTTGTGTACAGACTACCCCTGGAGGTTTCCGTCCTCCAGCCTGGACTCTAACGTGGTGAAATGGCTCTTCCTGCCTGACCACCTGACACCCCCCAACCCACTCTTCCTCCTCTGTAAGACCATCATCGTCGTCATCATCAATATTACAACTATAAAGACCCCATGTCACGTTCAGCATAGGAACCAAGGGATTTCATCTGCCATTCATTTCTCCATAGACATTTTGTAAAATGCTTATAACAATAGTTATCAAATCAAACCAAGCGATTCAGCTATATTTAGAATCAGGAGAGACCATAGAACATTTCATTCGGACCAAAACTTTTTTTTTTTTTTTTGTTAATGTCAGAAAATCCCTTGGTTCATAAGCTTAAGCTGAAAGTGTGATTTTGGCAATCTCTTAGACTCAAGCCTTATTCGGAAACCGCCTGCTACATAAGCTACGACTAAAGAACGTAGTATGTAGTATGTAGTACATACTACTCTACATACTACATTCTACATACTGCATACTGCTTTTCATAGCAATTGTGGGACACAGTAGGTGAGGTAGACTGGTCAGATGCATACTGGAGATTTTTATTTTTATTTTTTTCAAAATCAGTGTCATACTGATTTTGAAAAAATAAAAATCCAGGTATTTTTGGCATACTGTAGATTTTGCTTTTGTTTGCATACTGCATACTCACTACATACTACATTAGCCAACTCAGTGTACTGGTAGTATAGTAGGCACCAGGCAGTTTCCAATACAGCCTCAGTCTGTTATAATTACCATATAAATATCAGTTATTTGTGGAACCCTGTCCTCTCTCCTCCCCCTCTCCTCTCCCCTGCTCTCCTCTCCTTGTCTCCTTTCCTTTCTCCTCTCCTCTCCTTGTCTCATTTCCTGTCCTCTCTCCTCTCCTTGTCTCATTTATCCTCTCTTCTCCTTGTCTCATTTCTCCTCTCTTCTCCTCGTCTCCTTTCCTCTACTCTTTCCTCTCCTCTCTTTGTCTCCTCTCCTCTCCTCTCTCTCCTCTCCTTGTCTCCTTTCCTCTCCTCTCCTCTCCTCTCCTTGTTTCCTCTCCTCTCCGCTCCTCTCCTGTAGATGACTTCATGCTCCTCCTGGGGGCCTCCTTGCAGCTGCAGGTGTTTGAGGAGGAGCGTGACTTGTCGGTTCAGCTCCTGGCAGGAGACAACAGTGAGCTGGAAGGAGATGACGAGCAGCCTTCTGACCCAATCACACACCTCCGATTAAACTCCGCCCCCGACTTTATACTGT
>NC_139624.1:15760953-15775953 GCF_964638095.1 Poromitra crassiceps
AGACGCCTGCAGCAGAAACACCTGACCAGCTCCACACCGAGATATGGAGGCTCGCAGAGAGACCAGAAACTGTGTTAGGAGGAGATGTCCCCACTACAGAGAGACAAGAGGCTGTGTTAGGAGGAGATGTCCCCACTACAGAGAGACAAGAGGCTGTGTTAGGAGGAGATGTCCCCACTACAGAGAGACAAGAGGCTGTGTTAGGAGGAGATGTCCCCACTACAGAGAGACAAGAGGCTGTGTTAGGAGGAGATGTCCCCACTACAGAGAGACAAGAGGCTGTGTTAGGAGGAGATGTCCCCACTACAGAGAGACCAGAGGCTGTGTTAGGAGGAGATGTCCCCACTACAGAGAGACCAGAGGCTGTGTTAGGAGGAGATGTCCCCACTACAGAGAGACCAGAGACTGTGTTAGGAGGAGATGTCCCCACTACAGAGAGACCAGAGACTGTGTTAGGAGGAGATGTCCCCACTACAGAGAGACAAGAGGCTGTGTTAGGAGGAGATGTCCCCACTACAGAGAGACCAGAGACTGTGTTAGGAGGAGATGTCCCTGCTGCAGAGACACTGACAGATCCACCTCAGACCCTGTCGGCCCACACAGAGACAGTATCAGCAGCCGAGTCAGCTGCTGTTACACCACAGACAGTTTTGGACGTCTCAGGCGACGTTAGACCAGAACCAGACACAGAGGTCTCTGAACAAACTGCACATACAAAGACAGGAACAGCTGGAGATGGAAGGTCAGAAACAGTGTTAGGTGGAGATGTTTCATCAACTGTAGATACTGAAACAGGGACAGTGTTAGATGGAGATGTTTCATCAACTGTAGATACTGAAACAGGGACAGTGTTAGGTGGAGATGTTTCAATAGCAGTAGACACTGAAACAGAGAGAGTATTAGGTGGAGATGGTCCAGCAGATGTAGACACAGAAACAGAGACAGTATTAGGTGGAAATGGTCCAGCAGATGTAGACAATGAAACAGAAACAGTATTAGGTGGAGATGGTCCAGCAGATGTAGACAATGAAACAGAGACAGTATTAGGTGGAGATGGTCCAGCAGATGTAGACAATGAAACAGAGAGAGTATTAGGAGAAGACGTGGCTTCAGGTGTTGAACCAGATATCCTAACAGCAGAAGATGACCCAGTAGATTTCCCAGAATGCCCAGTGGCTAAAACCAGTCAACGGCCACGTCCCAAATTCCTCAGGATGGAGAAAATTGAATTATCTTCTTTCTCCTCATCGTCCTCTGTGGAAGAAAGGATCAGTAGAACAGACAGGTAAGCGAATCACTGATCTCTCGCTCTCTCTGACTGGTTTAGTACGAGGTGCCATGCCGGACAAAAGCAGAGTGAAAATTGCGAGAGGAAACGGCGATACATGCGTGAGAGAGACCGTGTTACTGTGCAAGAGAGGTGGAATTGGCATTAAGTGTGCGAGAAAGGATGAGTTACTCCACGAAAGGGGCCGTGTTCTACTGCGTGAGAAAGGAGGACTTACTGCAAGAGAGAGACTGGGTTTGTTCGTTTGTTTGTTTGTTCGTTTGTGGAGAGCTACACCGGCAGTTGGCATCGTTGGTAAGTGGCATCGTCATCCGGTTCAGTAAGGCCACGTACTCCATGTGCTGGTTTGAGGATTGGACACTCACTGATGATGTGTTTGACAGTCTGTGGCTTCTCACGTTCACAGAGGTCAGTAGCAGCAGCTCCAATCTTATTCCTGAGCGACGTTTGTTGAGGTTGACCCAGGTCACACCCAGGATGCTTGCTTGAAGGAAAGACTATGAACTTGATCATTTACCAGCACTACACTGTTTATATGCTTTTTCTAACTGCACGTTGGTATTGGCAGTGGTAGAAGGAGATCTTAATTATTATATAATGCTGGATATTTTAATGAATAATAAAAACACACCCAAAGATTCTTTTCTCTTTTTTCTCTTTTTTGGGGGGTTAAAGCTGCAGCTACAACAAACCTAACCCGGCCAGTCCCACTTGTTTCAGGGGTTTTTTCTCTTATAAATAACAAAAAACATTTTCTGTGAACCTGATGAAGCTGTACGCGAAACGCGTTGTTCACAATAAATAAATATCGGTAAGTCATTTTCAGTGTTGCGGTGGTTCCTTTAATTTTTCACAACAAAAAAGTACTGTTGAAGTACCGGATCGATAAGCTGTACCGATAAGAGTATAGTATCCTTAATTCTTTAACTATACCCATCCCTACTTATCGGTCAGGAAGTTTGAGTGGAACTCTACAGGTGGGATGCCAGACGATATGAGGAGGCACTCAAAGGGAGTTGATGGTAGGACTCCACTGATTAGGTGTTAAGCACAACATCAATAGTGGCTGTATGGCTGCAGCATAATCAGCAGTGGAGTATGCAAGGGCAAGGGTGGAGGTGCGTAGTGGTGAGGTTTGCACCCCATCCAGTCTCTGCAAGTCTCTTCAGAAGGTTTACATGGGCAGCAGTTCTGGCAATAACTTGTTTGATGTGTGGTGATGCACAGTAACTCGTTCTCTCTCTCTCAGGAACTCAGTCTCTCTTGTGCACCTTAACAGTCCTTCAACATCTGTCGCCTACATTCGTATCATCTTGCAAATTTCGCACGGCTTTTGTCCGGTTTGGCGCCTCATATTTTAGAGTAGAGACTAAGGGCTAAAGACAAGACTGTTTACTGTCTCTCTGTCTGTCTGTCTGTCTGTCTGTCTGTCTGTCTGTCTCTCTGTCTGTCTGTCTGTCTGTCTGTCTCTCTCTCTCTCTCTCTCTCTCCAGTCAGTGCACAGCTCCATTTTCTCGTCAGGAGACCTCGGACAGCGTTGGTGAATCTTCCCAGCAACCTCCTCTTCTTCCCGACTCTGAACAAGAAACACACACTCGACACACGCACACACACACTGGACACACGCACACACACACCTTCCCCAGCGGCGCCTCCTCGCCCCTCCTCCCCCCCGGCGAGGCGGACATCCCGCCCTCCTACAGTCTGGCCCTGGGATTGGACGTCCACGAGGAGGCGGGCCCGTCCGGGTCCTACAGGAAGCGGCTGTTCGCTCAGTCACCTGACTTCCTGTCTGAGCATGCCTCCACTTCCTGTATTCCCTCCTCTCGCACCCAGGACCTGACAGCCAGCGAGCTGCTGAGGAACAGGTAACACTCACACACACACACACACACACACACACACACACACACACACACACACACGCACACAAACTAAATGTATGACGTTTACACGGGTTCGCTCACAGCCAGTGGATCATGCTCATATTCTTACCTTAACCCATTGATACCTGATGCAGCATTTGCGTGTATATCCCTCATTTGTGTGTGTATCCTTTTAACTTGCTGAATGGGGCTTTAAGACCGCAAACCGCGTCACGCGGTTCGCGGTCTTAAAGCCCCATTCAGCAAGTTTTCCAAGTTTTGCTATTGGAGAAACTGCGCCCTCTGGGTGCAATAGTATCGATAACGATATCGCCGTTCAAAGTCAACAAAACACAGCGCCAGAAAGCTCTATGTACATGTTGTGACATCGGGTACTCACCACGTGATGAAATAATAATCCATAGTTCCGTGAAACATCATTTTCGTAGCAAATCCGAATCCTTGTTTTCATGAAGACAGCGCTTCCGCTGTACAGCGCATGCGCGCATCTTTTTTTTTTTATTGACAACCTGCTTAGTCCCAGGGCTGGCCAATAGAGGGCGGTGTGGGATAAATAAAGTCGAGAGTCTCCCTATTACAAGTCAATCTACCATCTCCTATGACTAAAAAGCTCTTAAATTACAGTAAAAAATGTCAAAAATCTTACTGATTGGGGCTTTAAAGGGATATACACACAAATTGCATCAGGTATCAATGGGTTAAAGGGAGCAGCCATAGAAAAGCTCTTGATGTTATTGTCCTCTTGCATGTTGTTATGCTGCCTGACCCTGTCTTGGCTACGTCTCACTTGTAAAAGAGGTTTTAATCTCAATGTGACTTCCTAGTTAAATAAAGGTTATATATATAGCCACCGTTACCCTTATCTGGATTACCTTTCTAAAAGTCAGAAGAGGTGGAGGAGAACCTGCAGAAGCAAGTAAGTTATACCCCACAGTGTTTTTGTTTATTCATTTATTTACTTAAATCAGGACTAAACCCCAAAACACTTTTTTTCAGCTTTTAACCAATATATATGGCTTTTGGGGTGGTATGTGAAGGATTCTGGTCAAAATCTCCACATTTGAGATCAATCTGTTACAATTTTACAAACTCCTATCATTTCAGCAGCATAAGTTCCCTCTTTGGGTTCAAACCTGCTTTTTTTTGTGCCCTCAAATGAATGGGAGATTTGGTACATCGTGACGTCACGGTGTTATTTGCGCGTGCCCCACTCATGTGAAAAATGATTTTTTTCCCCCCCATGTGATTACTGTAGTTCACGCGGCGTGAGCCCTTTAAGACCTTTAAGACTGGGTAATCGCCTACTGTGGCTAATATTAGCCGCTAGTTAGTTATGTTACATGGCAGTAAAATGCCACTGAATGACCAAATTGATATAACTTTTAACCATTTCGAGTAACACTGTTTCATTACGGATCACCAGCGTTAATTTGTTGTTTATAACGTGGCTATATTGATCATTTATCGTTATCGTTCTCTATCTATCTCTGATACACTGAAAATACTGGGAGGCGGGCCATAGCGTCTCTGTCGATGATTTGATTTGACAGTTCTGGGCACTGGCGTTGGCGTTGGCCAATCCTGGCATGTTCCACTCCCAAATCGATTGTGTTCTGGCGCAAAGCGAGTGGGTTTCAGGACGAAACAGTATCTTTAGAGCAGCGGTTTCAGTATCTTTAGAGCAGCGCAGTAAATACAATATTCCTGGAATGCAAGTTCTAACTAAACAGTTACATGTCCTCTGCGTTCTACATCAAATGAAGACATTACCGTTTGTTTTATTTGGTATGCTACATACTTATTGGCCAAGATATGTTAGTTTATGGGGGAGGAATTCTGCCAGCTAAAGAAGGGAGTATAGGCATCTTGCCTGCAGAGTTTTCAAATCAAGTAGAATACTGTTTTCCAAGAAATCTGGGGGGCTTAGTCCTGCTTTAACATTTATTTAACCAGATAAAACCAATTGAGATATAAAATCTCTTTTACAATTTGTGGTGTCTCGGCAGCCTAACCCCCGGCAGGTGAGAGTGGGAGGACGGCCAGCCACGACAGTGACATCAGAGCCGGGGTTCCGTGTCAGCAGTAAGAGGTAGTTCCCCAATTAGCTGCTGATTCAGTGGGACCGCTCGCAGCTGCGCGCTGTTAGGAGCGGCCGACCGCTCGCAGCTGCGCGCTGTTAGGAGCGGCGCACACGGCTGAGACTGATTCTACAATCAGCTCAACTAGATAGCAGACGGAGCTCTGAAGGTTCACTGTGTGGCTGGCTCTCCTCGAGAGAGGGGGTCCTCTCCTTGCTGTCGGGCGGTAGGTGACATTTACACTCCTCTCCTTAAGCTTATGAAAATGACTATGATTTCTGACCAATCCTGTCTCTTATCGCACGCAGGCAAGATGCTGGAGCAGGTAACTCAGGCAAGGTACTGGTGGCAATCTACTGGAGAATGTAGCCGAGGACTGGAGCGCTTAGTGCAACGTTATGGGGAAACCTCACATGCGAGGACGCGCATGTGAACCCCCACCGGCTTTGTTGGACATGAATGAACAGCCCCGAGAAGGGAGGAATTTAAGTTGGACTTTGAATTGAGTTAATTTTGGTGAATAAAACAACGCGAGAGCGTTTAAACCTGCTTTAAGTGTCTTGGCTTGCATCAGAGTTACCACAAATGGTGGAGAATGCAGGCAACTCTGATTCAACGCCAACCTCACGCACTAGGGAGCAAAAGCTGGCTCTAGTGGCGCTGGAAAAAAAAAGCCAAAGTGAACTACAGCAGGTCGTAAAAGAATTGGGGAAAAAAAAGTAGAGAAAAACTCGTCATAGACCGATGCCTACGCTCCTTGCCGCCCGACGCCAGAAAACGCCAGCCACTCAGGACCGACCTGGCCGGGACAGCCGCCGCCGTCAGCCGCCGCCACCGGGCCCCACGCAGAGTGAGCCGCGCCCTGATCCCCCCGACGAGGGGAAACGGATTCCCCGTCAGCGCCTCACCTGCCCAGCCTTCCGGACGGGTTCCGAAGGACCGGGGTCCGAAAGCTCGGCCGGAGACGAAGGTCCGCCCGACGCCAGAAAAGAAAGCAGAAAATGATGACGATGAAGAAAAGGACGACTCTGAAGAAGAGACTCCCCCAGTGAAAGTGGCGAAGAAGGCCACTCCAGCTGAAGCTACTCCAGCTGCCAAGGATGCGACCAAGCCTGCAGTGAAGGCCCAGCATGCTAAAGAAAAGTCAGAAGGATGAAGACGAGGAGGATGATGACTCTGAGGAAGAGATACAACTCGCCGATGCCAGGTCCCGCCGCGAGGAAGCAGGAGACATGGAAAAGAGATATGGAAGCTCGCCGCACGGGCAGCGAGCTTAGGGGGAGGATATGTGGTGTCTCGGCAGCCTAACCCCCGGCAGGTGAGAGTGGGAGGACGGCCAGCCACGACAGTGACATCAGAGCCGGGGTTCCGTGTCAGCAGTAAGAGGTAGTTCCCCAATTAGCTGCTGATTCAGTGGGACCGCTCGCAGCTGCGCGCTGTTAGGAGCGGCCGACCGCTCGCAGCTGCGCGCTGTTAGGAGCGGCGCACACGGCTGAGACTGATTCTACAATCAGCTCAACTAGATAGCAGACGGAGCTCTGAAGGTTCACTGTGTGGCTGGCTCTCCTCGAGAGAGGGGGTCCTCTCCTTGCTGTCGGGCGGTAGGTGACATTTACACTCCTCTCCTTAAGCTTATGAAAATGACTATGATTTCTGACCAATCCTGTCTCTTATCGCACGCAGGCAAGATGCTGGAGCAGGTAACTCAGGCAAGGTACTGGTGGCAATCTACTGGAGAATGTAGCCGAGGACTGGAGCGCTTAGTGCAACGTTATGGGGAAACCTCACATGCGAGGACGCGCATGTGAACCCCCACCGGCTTTGTTGGACATGAATGAACAGCCCCGAGAAGGGAGGAATTTAAGTTGGACTTTGAATTGAGTTAATTTTGGTGAATAAAACAACGCGAGAGCGTTTAAACCTGCTTTAAGTGTCTTGGCTTGCATCAGAGTTACCACAAATTGTAACCTGGCCAAGAAGGCAGCAAGGTTGACAATACAAAAAGCAATACAATAAAAAGTGTTCACTCTTAGCTTATCTGTGGTAAAGTGAGGAGCTGCTGGCTCAAGGTTTCTCCTGTTTCTCCTAATGTTAATTATCCACACATCTCTCTCATCCTACTTTCCCTCCACGTCTGGGGACAACATAGAGTCAAACTAACCGCGGGGAGCCACCATCGCTATTTTGTAATAGATAACGCAACAGAAACGGTATTAGATGACGCTAACACCTGCTAGCTTCCTATTAGCGCTGCTGTACCCTGGACTCTCACTAAGCTAGATGACAAGTTGACAGCTGCGGCTGTGATGACGCTGATACTATATATTGTTTTTAAGTTCAATAAACACAGATCATATTTGACCGGAATTTCTCGAATTTGTCTGGCACATGGACATATTCTAGGACACGTTGACCGGAATGGAAGCACTAACACACACGGACACATTGAATGATATTGCTCACACGTAGAATGTAGAATCGCATGTACACATGTAGAATGTAGAATAGAACCCATGTACAATAGTCATACTGACATATCATGTTACTCTCCAGGTCGAGACCTTTCCAATGATGTGTTTGGTTTAGATATGACAAATTGAATTTTGTCATAAAACTCAAAGTAAAATATTGACTGTACAAAGGAAATGGACTGTGTCATGGACAAAGAAATAAACTGTATGAAATAGTATGAAGGTGACCAGAGCACAAATTCAATGTGACTGTTTGTTTCTTTGTTTCTTTGTTGTTTGTTTGTTTTCCAGAACTTTCTACGATGAGGAGTTGGAAGCATCAGATCATTTCTATGGCAACCAGCCCCAGCTGCTGCAGCTGTGCTATGCACTGTACAACATCCTTGTTGCTAGGTAACCCAGTCATTTCCCCTCTGGTTGCTAGGTGACTGTAGTTGCTACAGTAGGACATGATAATGGCATGTTTCACCCTGCAGTCAGACAGCGTTACAGGGTGCCTAAGCGACGCCCCCCCCCTTCCGGGTTTCTGCATGGGACCTAAACTAACTTTTTGGGAGTAGTTTGACGACTATGTACGCTGCATCACATGCTCCTCGGAAGCTCCTACTTACCAGTTGTGAAGTGGTAGTTACGATTCATGACACCACTTTGAAAAGTAATTATCAACCGGACGGTGGGAAGTTTCCTCACCATTCCACAGGCTCACTATGACTTAAAAATGAACTCATCAGTAAAATGACCACTTCAACCTACATCTTCGGGTATGCCCGAATACCAGAGGGCCCAAGACCCCATAAATGTCGGACCTGGACCCCGAGTAACTTCTTTTGAATGGATCTTTCTAATAAGAGATGGGTCCAATCGGGTCCGAGCACAGGCTTACCAGGTCCATCAGGGTCCATCATTTTGGACCCGTGAAGACCTCTAAAACAAAGCGATTCAGCTACGAGATGAATGGCGAATGACCATAAAATCAGCTTGTTGTTGTTGTTGTAGTTGTTGTTGTTGGGATGGAAACAAATCGAATGTGTCAGTTGCCAGGCAGAAACAAAGTCGCATCAGTAAGGGACTGATGCAGCATTGGAATGTAATGTGTCTGTTGCCCCCTGCAGGTCGGAGTACGTGTGTTACCTGGTGATCGTGTGGAACCACATGGTGTCTGGCAGCTGTCTGACTCTGGTGCTGCCGGTCCTGGTATTCCTCTGGGCCACGCTGTCTGTGCCCAGACCCAGCAAGAGCTTCTGGATGACTGCTATCATCTACACCGAGGTGCACACACACACAGTGGTGTAATGCAATACTTTGTAACAGTACATAATCTAATCCAGTATCAGTATCAAACCAAGATGGCGCTCTCTACAGTACACGCGCCTCTGTGTTTTGCTGCGCAGCGGTTTTTCTTGTTTTGTTTGTGAATTCAGTGTTTTGTTGTAGCTCTTTCACAAGAGAAGAGCTTATGAACATAAGGGAAACTACTCCTGCAGATTTATTTCCTGACTTCCTGGTTCATGTGTCGTGCACCTTTTGGACTGTTTGTTCCTGTTTGTCACTCAGGTCCTTCTGATAACTCGTTACTACAAAATAAAATCGGAAGAAATTTGTTAGCCTGCAAGTAAGCAGGCTTGGTGAATCAGTGCTCCTAGCTTGCAAGCTACGTTCATCATGATCCACACTCCATTCCAGTTGGTGGCTGTAATACACCATGACTTTGTTTGCCAACCGCTAGAACACTCGAGAAGATTTCCACTCCAGCCCAGGCATGCCCACAGCATTATGTTTACTTTCACTACTTGAGTATTGTATGTAAACAGTTTTGCAGTCATTCATTTGGACAGTTATTGTCATTTTTATAACAAAACTGGTCCACAACTTAAACTCAATCAACTCTCAATAACGTTAAACTTAATTAACTTAATTTAAACTTGTTTAAAAAGAAAATCTGACTTTCCCCCCATTTGCTCCCCAATTGTACTTGGCCAATTTTCCCCCTGCTGCCCCGGTCGCTGGACCCCCTCTGCCGATCTGGGGAGAGCCGTAGACTAGCACCATGCTTCCTCCAACACATGCACAGTTGCCAGCCGATTCTTTTCACCTGACAGCGGGGAGCTTCCCGGCAGGACGTAGCACGTGGGAGGATCACGCTATTCCCACCAGTTCCCTTCCGCCTCGAACAGGCGCCCCGACCCGCACACAGAAGGATTTCTGGATTGTTGTAGAGCTGCAACAATTAGTTGATTAATCGATTAGTCGATCGACAGAAAATTAATCGCCAACTATCGATTCATCATTTAGACTCATTTTTTAAGAAGAAAAAAAATACAAAAATTATTTGGTTCCAGCTTCTTAAAGGTGAATATTTTCTGGTGTCTTTAGTCTATGACAGTAAACTGATTATATTTGGGTTGTGGACTGTTGGTCAGGACATTAGAAGACATTTGAGGACGTCATCTTTGGTTTTGGGGAAAAAGTTATGTGAAAATAAATTTACTTTGTTTTTTGTCTGTCTGTCTGTCTGTCTGTCTGTCTGTCTGTCTGTCTGTCTGTCTGTCTAGGTTACCATAGTGATCAAGTATTTCTTCCAGTTCGGCTTCTTTCCGTTCAATCAGAAGTTGGAGTTGGAGCGATCTAAACCGTTCCATCCTCCCAACATCCTGGGCGTGGAGAAGAAGGAGGGCTACGTCTTGTATGACCTGCTGCAGCTGCTGGCTCTATTCTACCATAGATCTATACTCAAGGTACCTCACTCTATTCTACCATAGATCTATACTCAAGGTACCTCACTCTATTCTACCATAGATCTATACTCAAGGTACCTCACTCTATTCTACCATAGATCTATACTCAAGGTACCTCACTCTATTCTACCATAGATCTATACTCAAGGTACCTCGCTCTATTCTACCATAGATCTATACTCAAGGTACCTCGCTCTATTCTACCATAGATCTATACTCAAGGTACCTCACTCTATTCTACCATAGATCTATACTCAAGGTACCTCACTCTATTCTACCATAGATCTATACTCAAGGTACCTCACTCTATTCTACCATAGATCTATACTCAAGGTACCTCGCTCTATTCTACCATAGATCTATACTCAAGGTACCTCGCTCTATTCTAGCATAGACCTATACTCAAGGTACCTCACTCTATTCTACCATAGACCTATACTCAAGGTACCTCACTCTATTCTACCATAGACCTATACTCAAGGTACCTCACTATATTCTACCATAGACCTATACTCAAGGTACCTCACTCTATTCTACCATAGATCTATACTCAAGGTACCTCACTCTATTCTACCATAGATCTATACTCAAGGTACCTCACTCTATTCTACCATAGACCTATACTCAAGGTACCTCACTCTATTCTACCATAGACATATACTCAAGGTACCCACTCTATTCTACCATAGATCTATACTCAAGGTACCTCACTCTATTCTACCATATATATATACTCAAGGTACTTCACTCTATTCTACCATATACCTATACTCAAGGTACCTCACTCTATTCTACCATAGATCTATACTCAAGGTACCTCACTCTATTCTACCATATACCTATAGTCAAGGTACCTCACTCTATTCTACCATAGACCTATACTCAAGGTACCTCACTCTATTCTACCATAGATCTATACTCAAGGTACCTCACTCTATTCTACCATAGACCTATACTCAAGGTACCTCACTCTATTCTACCATAGACCTATACTCAAGGTACCTCACTCTATTCTACCATAGATCTATACTCAAGGTACCTCACTCTATTCTAACATATATCTATACTCAAGGTACCTCACTCTATTCTACCATAGATCTATACTCAAGGTACCCACTCTATTCTACCTTAGACCTATACTCAAGGTACCTCACTCTATTCTACCATAGATCTATATTCAAGGTACCTCACTCTATTCTACCATAGATCTATACTCAAGGTACCTCACTATTCTACCATAGACCTATACTCAAGGTACCCACTCTATTCTAACATAGATCTATACTCAAGGTACCTCACCCTATTCTACCAGACCTATACTCAAGGTACCTCACTCTATTCTACCATAGATATATACTCAAGGTACCTCACTCTATTCTACCATAGAACTATACTCAAGGTACCTCACCCTATTCTACCAGACCTATACTCAAGGTACCTCACTCTATTCTACCATAGATCTATACTCAAGGTACCTCACTCTATTCTACCATAGATCTATACTCAAGGTACCTCACTCTATTCTACCATAGATCTATACTCAAGGTACCTCACTCTATTCTACCATAGATCTATACTCAAGGTACCTCACTCTATTCTACCATAGATCTATACTCAAGGTACCTCACTCTATTCTACCATAGATCTATACTCAAGGTACCTCACTCTATTCTACCATCAGGGGCGGACTGGGATCCTAATTCAGGCTGGGCATTAGATACCAAGCAGGCCAGGCCGATACGGGCTGACGTGCGTGCCGGCGTCCGCAGGGCGCCGGCGAAAAATTTGGGCCGTCTGAAGCTCAATTTGGGCCGTTTGAAGCCCGTTTGAAGCCCAATTTGGGTCGTTTAAAGCCCGATTTGGGCCGTTTGAAGCCCAATTTGGGCCAAGTCCAATTTTACAATGAGATGCACCCACTTTAACCCTGAATAAAGTAATAAAACCACTAGTAAACCAGTAGGCGGCGCCTGGCCTGCTGTTCAGTGAGTGGCCTGGCCTGGCCTGCAAAAAAAAAAAAAAAATTTTGCAGGCCAGGCCAGGCCAGGCCACCGGGCATTTGCCCGACGTGCCCGATTATGCAGTCCGCCACTGTCTACCATAGACCTATACTCAAGGTCCCTCACTCTATTCTAACATAGATCTATACTCAAGGTACCTCACTCTATTCTAACATAGATCTATACTCAAGGTATCTCACTCTATTCTACCATAGATCTATACTCAATGTACCTCACTCTATTCTAACATAGATCTATACTCAATGTACCTCACTCTATTCTAACATAGATCTATACTCAAGGTACCTCACTCTATTCTACCATAGATCTATACTGGGGTGGGAATCACCAGATGCCCCACGATACGATATTATCATGATACTTGATAATACGGAGCTGTAAAAAAAGAATGTCACATGTGACATGAGTCACATTATTTTATATGGGTCAAAATAATATTTCCAGTGTATTTTGCCCATCCTATGGCCAGACGAGTTGTAATATATTGTCATGTCATGGTGTTTTGGGGTCATTAATAAACGAGATTGATTCTGTTAATTTTCTATACTTTTTTGGGTAGTGCTATTTTACATTGAAGTGAACGGGGAGAGGCTTGTGTTTTCCCCCTAAAAGGGGGCGGGAACATGTGCCGCCTACAAGATGACGTATTGCCGACCTGATGTATAATGAATATTATAAAATGGCTCTCTCAAATCAAGCAATCTGATTGGTTCACAGCCATTGTATAATTCCAGTAACCGAGTTCAATAACCCATGGCCATGGGTTATTGGTTGCCATGGCAACTCTCTTACTAAAAGGCAGCGCTGCACTCGAGCCAAACAGCTTTCTCCTGATCTGCTGTATGGAGGGTCACTAGTCGGACGCATGATGGCGCAACTCTCTTACTAAAAGTACCTCAAAAACAAAATGGCGGAGACAGCTTTTCAGATCCTTGTGAATCGATCTTCGCTTATAACTTTACTAATACTTCGCAGAAAATGATGTTTTGTACAAGAATAGACGCGGGCTAATGTCTTAACCCCTCTCTCGCGCGCCCTCACTCTTAACCCCGCATTTCTAAATAAGACGTAACGTTACTTGGTGTCGGCATATGGCTCTGGTGTCGGGCTTTGTAAAAAGTCCAGGCAAGCGCCAGGATTGGCCAATGTCGACTTCAGTCTCCAGAACGATCCAATCAAATCACCCGCACGTCTATCTTCTTGCTAGAGGTCCCGCCTTACAGTAGTGTTTCAACTGACTCTCAGAATACCATGCCAGTCGGACTTATAGTGTTATTATTATTATATTATTATCAGTGTTGGGAGTAACTAGTTACTAAGTAACTAGTTACTGTAACTTAACTACTTTTTTCAGTAACTAGTAATCTAACCAATTACTTTTTCAAATTCAGTAACTCAGTTACAGTTACTAAAATAGTAACTGGGCTAGTTACTAGTTACTTTAGGACATGAAAATAACGGACAACTTCAGAGGATTACCCAGTTTCTGATCCTCAGACCTAGTCCGGGGAGAGAGCTGCAGCCAGAGCCCCAGAGGCTAATGACCTTGATAGGTTATAAGCCTCGCCAATAAGCGAAGGTTCAATGCCACACTGTGGCACAGCAACACTAACATAATGTGTGCATTAATAACAATCGAAGCGGACTTTTAAAGGTAACGCAAAAGTTACTTTCCCTAGTAACTAATTACTTTGAAGTAACTGGTAACTTTAAAGTAATTAAATTACCTTTTGAGAGAAGTAACTAGTAACTGTAACTAATTACCAATTTTCAGTAACTTTCCCAACACTGATTATTATACTTGGAACCCTTTTATAAAAGCAATATAGCACTCGAGCAGCGTGTGTTGTGGAATATATCCCCCTGATCAGTTGTTATCCCACTCGGCCTGCGGCCTCGTGGGATAACAACTGATCAGGGGGATATATTCAGCACAACACACTTGCTCTCGTGATATATTGCTTAATTATAAAACGGCTCTCTCAAATCAAGCAATCTGATTGGTTCACAGCCATTGTATAATTCCAGTAACCGAGTTCAATAACCCATGGCCATGGGTTATTGGTTGCCATGGCAACTCTCTTAGTAAGAGAGTAATAATAAGGCTTACCTCAAATGACAACGTAGAAAAAAAAATGGCGGAGACAGCTGTCAGATCCTTGTGAATCGATCTTCGCTTATAACTTTACTAATACTTCGCAGAAAATGATGTTTTGTACAAGAATAGATGCGGGCTAATGTCTTCTTTGCAAAAGAAAGGCTGTTAACCCCGCATTTAACTCCGCATTTAACCCCGTAACGTTAGTTGGTGTCAGCTTTGCAGAGAGCATTCAGCTTCTCAACAAGCGCTGAGAATGCAGCGCTGCGGCTCGAGCTGCCTGTCGGGGTTTCCAGAAAAATCTCAGCTACTCAGCAAGCGCCAGGATTGGCCAATGTCAACTTCAGTCTCCAGAACGATCCAATCAAATCACCCGCATGTTCTTGCGGTCCCGCCTTACAGTAGTGTTTCAACTGACTCTATCAG
>NC_139624.1:15777529-15780029 GCF_964638095.1 Poromitra crassiceps
TCTCTCTCTCTCTCTTCTCTGTCTCTCTCTCTCTCTCTCTGTCTCTCTCTCTCTCTCTCTCTCTCTCTGTCTCTCTCTCTCTCTCTGTCTCTGTCTCTCTCTCTCTCTCTCTCTCTCGTCTTCTCTCTCTCTCTGTCTCTCTCTCTCTCTGTCTCTCTCTCTCTCTGTCTCTCTCTCTCTCTCTCTCTCTCTCTCTCTGTCTCATCTCTCTCTCTCTCTCTCTCTCTCTCTCTCTCTCTCTCAGGTCTATGTCTCCTCTACCGGCCGGTGAGTCAGTTCTTCAGAGCCTTGGTGCAGCCGGAGTACAGCGCCGTCACCGACGGTCTACGTGTTGATGTTCCTCTGCGACACCGTCGACTTTCATCGTCATCGTCTTCGGCTTCTGGGCCTTCGGGGTGAGAGAGAGTTTATTGTACAGGGGCCGCATTACAGAAACATCCTATCTGAAGCCCTCAGTTCAGATAGGAAATGTCTAGATAGGATTTTTCCTGATTTCGTGTTACAGAATCAAATCCCAACTAACTTTAGGAATCCTATCTTATTTGACTAATCTTATGTCTGGTTCATTCAAGAACACTCTCGTTGTAGATTTAACCATTTATTGCATAAATGAGAATACAGTTATGTTTGGCGTTGAAGGCTCGGCTCTTTACAGAAGATGCTCCCCCCTCAACCGGCCCAGCAGCATCAAGCTACGCAGAGCAGGGAGGGCAGCAAAATCCCTCATGGAGATACAAGATTCCAGATAAATTTAAAGCCATAGTGAGTAAGAGAGAAATTTGACATGGAAGCAAGACATGGAATACCTGTTCACTTTTTGAGCCATGCAGACTCTTGAGCTAGAATACATGATTAGCCTTTGAGCCAAGCAGACTGAGCTAGAAAGGTGGAGGCTGGGGTGGTGGAGGCAAAGCATTGCCAGCAGCAGTAGCGGTGTGAAGCAGCATGGGTGGAGCAGATCAGAGTGAGAGAGGAGGCCGTATTTAAATCGACGGCTTATTGTGAGAATGGCTGTTATTGGTGAATGAACAATGATTCAGTCAGCAGCTGACAGCTGGATACAGCTGGGGTGTAGCGCATGACTTCCGTGTCTCAAATGAACTAACGCGAGGCTTCATTTAGGGAATCCTAAGTACCCAATCCAACATCAGTTACCAACTTTTATGTCTGTTACCTAGCAACCAATGCTACTTTTCTCAACGGGCAAAGCTAAATGTTACTGCCAATCACTTACAATAGAGACATCTCATCTCATACACATAACACAGTGAAGATCCATATCTTCAGTATTTGACCAGTTGGGAGAGAGAAGGGGGTCGGAGGCTCAGGTGTTCGCTAACCCTCAACGCCATCTTCCATTTCCCAGAAACACTCTGCGGCTGCTGACATCACTTCCTCCCTCTCAGAGGACCAGGTTCCTGAAGCCTTCCTGGTCATGGTGCTCATCCAGTTTGGTACGAGTATCACTTTACTTTGAAACTTTAGGGTTGCTTTGTTTGTGAACAGGCTGGTTTCTGGAGTTATAAGCTGTGTCATTCTTTACGTCACTTTTTGGTCAGTCTTTTGGTAACAGTTTTTGTCAGCTTTTGCCAGTTTTTTTTGTCAGTTTCTACTGTATGTAATTTTTTGGTCAGTTATGTCTTTTTATCTATTTTTGTCAGTTTTTATGTAATTATTTTTGTCCATATTTCTTTTTGACAATTTCTATGTCATTTTTGTCAGTTTTTGGTCAGTTTTTATGTCATCTTTGTCAATGTTTATATGCTTTTTTGGTCATCTTTTGTCCGTTTTTGTGAGTTCTTGTCATTTTTGTCAGTCTGTCTGCCTGTCTGTCTGCAGGTACCATGGTGATTGACAGAGCCTTGTATTTGAGGAAGACCGTTCTGGGGAAGTTGGTCTTTCAGGTGATTCTGGTGTTTGGAATCCACTTTTGGATGTTCTTCATCCTGCCTACTGTGACTGAAAGGTACTTCTCACACACACACACACACACACACACACACACACACACACACACACACACACACACACACACATGCACGGCTTGATTGATTGAATGAACCAGGTTTAGCCAAATTTTTGCCGGAGGCAAGCCTCTGATTGGCTGGTCTGTAGGAGGCAAGCCTCTGATTGGCTGGGCTGTAGGAGGCAAGCCTCTGATTGGCTGGGCTGTAACAGAAATCCAGCTCTCTGCGTGCACTGGTGCATCGTTCAAAATGTACCGCTCTACGAGTTGCATCACGCAAATAAGGAGGTCCGTGGTTGATACTTGGTCAATTCATACTGTATGTCTGTCACGCATTTTGTTTTGGTCTTCAGGTCCTTAACCACTTGTCAAGAGTTGTGCACCACATATAGATATTTATCTACAGCTAGTTACTGCCAGACTAGTCTCTCCCCAGACTCAAATATTAACATTGAATTGCTGCGCTCCGCATACTACATAAATGAGTCTGTGCCACTTCACAGCCACTGCTGGTTTTTGAAGGCGGGTTGAAAT
>NC_139624.1:15787529-15837529 GCF_964638095.1 Poromitra crassiceps
CACACACATGAGTGATAGAGATCATTATTCATTGAGCATGCGTTTCTAAATCTATGGTCTAAATAGGCTTACAGATTGTGGAAATGTATAGACTGAGATTACACTTTTACATTTGTTGCTGCTGCCTGTATCAATGCAGCTGTATCAGACAGAAATCGCTGATCAAAGTAAATCAAATGACTGATGTGAATACAAGCTGCTGCTTTAGACAGCCCTTCAGCAGACTATCCAACGCGGATTTTCATTCTGACATTAAATCGCGGATACATTAAATATCCGCAAAAATCTCTGATCACACTGTGGCTGCGCTGAATGAGGAAATGGGTGTGGAAATGGGTGTGGGCGTGGATCAACTCAGCTGTTCATAATGTGATTGGCTAGCGCACCTCTTTCGCGTGGACGCGCGCCTGTGCACGAGCGAAAAACGTGCGCGTGCACAGGCAGATCCTAGCTTCAGTTATCGACTACAAAACCAGCGTCGTAGTATCCTTAAACTAGATAGCTTTGATCCTGTTCAGTCAAACCAGATCAAAGGGACTTATCGCGGATCTGTTAAACTAGCTTCGTAGTACAGGGTCCAGGTCTCCCAGACTCATGCTACTCTATTCTCTATCTACTACTGCTACTACTTGCACTAGTACTAGTGGTGGTTTGTAGTTTTTTTTTTTTATGTTGATCTGAACTGTGTTTCCCAGAGAGCCTTGCAGTTCCTGGAGGCATACAGCAGGGAGGATGTGACGCTGGCGGAGCTCCAGGGCAGCAGCAACTCTCTGTGGACCATCAGCCCCCCCAGCAGGCACTACCTCACCCAGGTCCTCAACATGGAACATCTCCCCCTCACCATGTCCTGGACCATACAGAGGTAATGCTGCATTCATGTGGTGGTGGAGTCATTGGAAAAATGCCCTACTGGGAAAATGCACGTGAACGGAACAACACAGAAACTAACCAAAATCCCCATACAAAGCTTTGGGACACGACTTGACGTCATATGCAGAAACCATAGAGGCAGAAACATGGCGGATGAAAGTAGATGCGTTGTTGATGGCAAGAAACTTTTTATTTTGCTCACACTTGTAATTGTACTTTGTAATATGGTATTATTACCGCTAATTGCGGTCCACGTAGAGTGGCATAGATTGGTTAGAAATAGGGGTGTCACAATACACTAATTTCACGATACGATACGATACACGATATTGGGTTCACGATAACGATACGATATTTTAACAATATTCTTTTTAACAAAAGTAAATAATTTGTATGTATTTATTTATCATTTATTTAACCATGTGAGTCCCGTTGAAATCGAAACCTCTTTTCAAGGGAGCCCTGGGAAAATACTGGAAAAATAGTCTTTCATTTGAAATACACAAAATACAAAACAAATGCTGTTTTTGGAAATTGTTATTATAATTACTATAAAACAACATGGAAGATAATGCTTCTCTTGCAATAGAATGTGTCACACTGTCACAAACTAAATGTTTGTTGCATGGTGAAAGAAAAATAAAGTATACAATCTATTTCTTAAATAACTCATGCTCAATGGTCCCTAAACTTATGTACCGGTAATCTTATGTACCCCTTGAGCTGTTTTGCCATGCCAGTAGTAGTCTACCCCCTCACTCATGCGTGTTGATTCTGCTAAATTTGTTCTATTATTATTCAGGAGCAAAAAAAAAAAATTTATATAATTTTTTTCTGACGATACGCATATCGTGACGTTTTGATATCGCGATATATCGTGCGACGAAATATCGTGACACCCCTAGTTAGAAACGTTGCCTGTTAACATTAATCCTGATTTGGTTGACACTCTTGTACCTGCTATTGCACTACTAAATAAACAAAGCTGACACAGGATGATCTACTGTGCTCTGCATATGCATGCTTTAGAGCTGTGTGTGTGTGTGTGTGTGTGCATGCGTGCGTGCGTGCGTGCGTGCGTGCGTGCGTGCGTGCGTGTGTGTGTGCGCGCGCGTCCGTGTGCGTGTGTGTGTGTGAGTGTGACTGTTACCATCTTAGGATTTTTTGCAACTGCCACTTCCTGAAATCAAACACAATAGTGTGTGTTTGATTCCAGGGAGTTGACTTTCAGTGTCTGTGTGTAAACAGGAACTTAAGTCTGGGGGCGAAGGCGGAGCTTGCGTCCGGTAAACATGTGACCTTCCTGGACGATCCAACCCGACTGGAGCTGATCCAACTGCTGAACGGAACCAGAACACTTCCTGTGTAAGAGAGAGAGAGAGAGAGAGAGACTAGGGATGGGAATCTCCATCAATGAGGCGATATGATACCCATCTCAATGCATTGTGTGTGTGTGTGTGTGTGTGTGTGTGTGTGTGTGTGTGTGTGTGTGTGTGTGTGTGTGTGTGTGTGTGTGTGTGTGTGTGTGTGTGTGTGTGTGTGTGTGTGTGTGTGTGTGTGTGTGTGTGTGCAGGGTGATACAGGAGGTTCTTCCATGTTTCCTTCGAGCTCCCAGTGACTCCAACGCCAAGCCCATTGACCAGCTCTACCCAGGTAGACAGAACACACTATACTGCTCTACCCAGGTAGACAGAACACACTATACTGCTCTACCCAGGTAGACAGAACACACTATACTGCTCTACCCAGGTAGACAGAACACACTATACTGCTCTACCCAGGTACACAGAACACACTATACTGCTCTACCCAGGTACACAGAACACACTATACTGCTCTACCCAGGTACACAGAACACACTATACTGCTCTACCCAGGTACACAGAACACACTATACTGCTCTACCCAGGTACACAGAACACACTATACTGCTCTACCCAGGTAGACAGAACACACTATACTGCTCTACCCAGGTACACAGAACACACTATACTGCTCTACCCAGGTACACAGAACACACTATACTGCTCTACCCAGGTAGACAGAACACACTATACTGCTCTACCCAGGTAGACAGAACACACTATACTGCTCTACCCAGGTACACAGAACACACTATACTGCTCTACCCAGGTACACAGAACACACTATACTGCTCTACCCAGGTACACAGAACACACTATACTGCTCTACCCAGGTACACAGAACACACTATACTGCTCTACCCAGGTACACAGAACACACTATACAGCTCTACCCAGGTACACAGTACACACTATACTGCTCTACCCAGGTACACAGTACACACTATACTGCTCTACCCAGGTACACAGAACACACTATACTGCTCTACCCAGGTAGACAGAACACACTATACTGCTCTACCCAGGTACACAGTACGCACTATACTGCTCTACCCAGGTACACAGAACACACTATACTGCTCTACCCAGGTACACAGAACACACTATACTGCTCTACCCAGGTACACAGAACACACTATACTGCTCTACCCAGGTACACAGAACACACTATACTGCTCTACCCAGGTACACAGTACGCACTATACTGCTCTACCCAGGTACACAGAACACACTATACTGCTCTACCCAGGTACACAGAACACACTATACTGCTCTACCCAGGTACACAGAACACACTATACTGCTCTACCCAGGTACACAGTACACACTATACTGCTCTACCCAGGTACACAGAACACACTATACAGCTCTACCCAGGTACACAGAACACACTATACTGCTCTACCCAGGTACACAGAACACACTATACTGCTCTACCCAGGTAGACAGAACACACTATACTGCTCTACCCAGGTACACAGTACGCACTATACTGCTCTACCCAGGTACACAGAACACACTATACTGCTCTACCCAGGTACACAGAACACACTATACTGCTCTACCCAGGTACACAGAACACACTATACTGCTCTACCCAGGTACACAGAACACACTATACTGCTCTACCCAGGTACACAGTACGCACTATACTGCTCTACCCAGGTACACAGAACACACTATACTGCTCTACCCAGGTACACAGAACACACTATACTGCTCTACCCAGGTACACAGAACACACTATACTGCTCTACCCAGGTACACAGAACACACTATACTGCTCTACCCAGGTAGACAGAACACACTATACTGCTCTACCCAGGTACACAGAACACACTATACTGCTCTACCCAGGTAGACAGAACACACTATACTGCTCTACCCAGGTACACAGTACGCACTATACTGCTCTACCCAGGTACACAGAACACACTATACTGCTCTACCCAGGTACACAGAACACACTATACTGCTCTACCCAGGTACACAGAACACACTATACTGCTCTACCCAGGTACACAGAACACACTATACTGCTCTACCCAGGTACACAGTACGCACTATACTGCTCTACCCAGGTACACAGAACACACTATACTGCTCTACCCAGGTACACAGAACACACTATACTGCTCTACCCAGGTACACAGAACACACTATACTGCTCTACCCAGGTAGACAGAACACACTATACTGCTCTACCCAGGTACACAGAACACACTATACTGCTCTACCCAGGTACACAGAACACACTATACTGCTCTACCCAGGTACACAGAACACACTATACTGCTCTACCCAGGTACACAGAACACACTATACTGCTCTACCCAGGTACACAGAACACACTATACTGCTCTACCCAGGTACACAGAACACACTATACTGCTCTACCCAGGTACACAGAACACACTATACTGCTCTACCCAGGTACACAGAACACACTATACAGCTCTACCCAGGTACACAGAACACACTATACTGCTCTACCCAGGTAGACAGAACACACTATACTGCTCTACCCAGGTACACAGAACACACTATACTGCTCTACCCAGGTACACAGAACACACTATACTGCTCTACCCAGGTACACAGAACACACTATACTGCTCTACCCAGGTACACAGAACACACTATACTGCTCTACCCAGGTACACAGTAAACACTATACTGCTCTACCCAGGTACACACACATTTACAGAATACACTGTACTGCTCTAGTCCTATTATACATGTAGTATACTACAACAGTCCTAGTATACCATGTAGTATACTACAGTCCTAGTAAACCATGTAGTATACTACAGTCCTTATTCTAATTATGTATGTAAACTATGTACTAATGTGGCTCCTCTCCTCCAATCAGATGATCGTTTCAAGGACATCCTGTTGGCGTTGGAGCGAACAACCAATCAGAGCCGAGAAATTCAAGAGTGGTGGATAGTCGACCAACCAGCTGACAGCTTGGTCCCCTTGATGGGTGGAGCTACAGTGACTGACAGGAGGGAGGCGGGGCTTCAGCTGTTCATCTTTAGTGATAAAGTCAGTCCTCCAAGCCTGGGCTTCCTGGCCGGATATGGGTACGCACTCCCTGCAGTATATATATGGCTCTGTACGTCTCTCTGTGAGTTGAGTTTCCATCCAAATGTATCGCAAATTTGAACCGAATTTTCAGAAAATCTGCAAAAGAAAATGCGAAATTCGATTCCAATTGAAATTTTGATCCGCCACTGTTATGCAGATATTAGGAGTTGGTGCGCAGCCAGTTGTGCTGTCTGCCTCCAGTACCAATCAACTACCATTCATTGTGCTAAGCTAACTAGCAGGAGGGGCACATCGCACTTTCTACTGCACGCACAGAGAAGAGAAAGGCATATGGAATATGGCAAATAGGTGAATCTCCCAAAATGTATATTCCCTTATTAACCCAAACCGTTCCAGTGGAGCGGCCAGCAGATCAGACTGTGGTTGTACTGGTCAGCTTCCGTGTGTGTGTGTGTGTGTGTGTGTGTGTGTGTGTGTGTGTGTGTAGGGATGGGGTAGGGATGGGGTACGGTGGTGCAGTGGTAAGCGCTGTCGCCTCACAGCTCGAAGGTCCTGGGTTCGATTCCCACCATGGGACGCTGTGGGCGCTGGAGTTGTGACCCCCCCATATCTTCAGTGCCTACTGCCGAAAGGGCCTTTCTGTGTGGAGTTTGCATGTTCTCCCCGTACCCCCCAGGGGGTTCCTCCGTACATAACCCCCCACTAAAAACATGCAGAAGATCGTCATCCGACCAGTGACGACAACATCTGAAGTTGGTCCAATGATGGTCCAATGAAGGTCCCCGGGGCGCTGGAAAGAAATAGCGACCACTGCTCCTGGCCTGCCCCCCGGAGGAAAGGACAAGCCTGGATGGGTCAAATGCAGAGGACATATTTCACCGGCCACCGTCAGCATGAGTGTGTGTTGTGGCCGCATGCATGTGTTGTAGTGTGTTCGTGTGACAATAAAGACGGGCTGCCGTCTGAAATCGTTTTTTTTTTTTTTTTTTTATCGTGTGTGTGTGTGTGTTTTCTCGGTGTAATCTCTCGAGACAGACTTTGGACTTGCATCGAAAATCTGTTGGCAAGCTCCGTGAAAAGCTGTGTAACAGCACTCGCAGGGTGCAGGCTCGCAGGGTGCGCTTTACCCGATGAAAATGGAGTCTATTTTCAGAGTGTAGGAAGTTGTAGCAACGAGCAGGAGCGAGTGTTGTTTCATAGCGACGGAGGGATTTGAGAGCGACACGCAGGGAGGGGAAAGGAAATCCATAAATGGTCAGAGCCGGTCGGTTGGAGCCAATGGCAGGGAGCTTGCAGGGAGTGGAAAGGGCTTTTCTTCCACTGCCGGCAGAGCCCCTCCAGCTCCTGTTACACAGCATTGAAACGAGGCTGCCCCCAGAGGTTAGAGAAAGAAAAAGAAAAAAATGACCGATGGGTTCCCAGATTGTTCTCGGTGAGATCTGTATAAATAAAGGTAAATAAATAATAATAACAACAATGACCTTAACCGCTGTGTTGTGTCGACAGCCCGTCTTCAGAGCGACATGTTCTGCTGATTAGGATTTCACATAACATCTATGGAAAAATGAATGGCAGATGAAATCCCTTGGGGCGGAGGCCAAACCTGGAAGAGGGCGTGACTTTGGCCCTCTATAATGGGCTCATCTCTCTCTCTCTCTCTCTCTCCTCAGTATAATGGGCTTGTATGTCTCTCTCTCTCTCTCTCTCTCTCTCTCTCTCTCCTCAGTATAATGGGCTTGTATGTCTCTCTCTCCTCAGTATAATGGGCCTGTATGTCTCTCTCTCCTCAGTATAATGGGCCTGTATGTCTCTCTCTCCTCAGTATAATGGGCGTGTATGTCTCTCTCTCCTCAGTATAATGGACTTGTATGTCTCTCTCTCCTCAGTATAATGGGCGTGTATGTCTCTCTCTCCTCAGTATAATGGACTTGTATGTCTCTCTCTCCTCAGTATAATGGGCTTGTATGTCTCTATCTCTCTCTCCTCAGTATAATGGACTTGTATGTCTCTCTCTCCTCAGTATAATGGGCGTGTATGTCTCTCTCTCCTCAGTATAATGGGTCTGTATGTCTCTCTCTCCTCAGTATAATGGACTTGTATGTCTCTCTCTCCTCAGTATAATGGGCGTGTATGTCTCTCTCTCCTCAGTATAATGGGTCTGTATGTCTCTCTCTCCTCAGTATAATGGGTCTGTATGTCTCTCTCTCCTCAGTATAATGGGCTTGTATGTCTCTCTCCTCAGTATAATGGGTCTGTATGTCTCTCTCTCCTCAGTATAATGGGCTTGTATGTCTCTCTCTCCTCAGTATAATGGGCTTGTATGTCTCTCTCTCTCCTCAGTATAATGGGCTTGTATGTCTCTCTCTCCTCAGTATAATGGGCTTGTATGTCTCTCTCTCTCTCTCCTCAGTATAATGGGCTTGTATGTCTCTCTCTCCTCAGTATAATGGGCTTGTATGTCTCTCTCTCTCCTCAGTATAATGGGCTTGTATGTCTCTCTCTATCTCTCCTCAGTATAATGGGTCTGTATGTCTCTCTCTCAGTATAATGGGCTTGTATGTCTCTCTCTCCTCAGTATAATGGGCTTGTATGTCTCTCTCCTCAGTATAATGGGCTTGTATGTCTCTCTCTCCTCAGTATAATGGGCTTGTATGTCTCTCTCTCCTCAGTATAATGGGCTTGTATGTCTCTCTCTCCTCAGTATAATGGGCTTGTATGTCTCTCTCTCTCCTCAGTATAATGGGCTTGTATGTCTCTCTCTCTCTCCTCAGTATAATGGGCTTGTATGTCTCTCTCTCCTCAGTATAATGGGCTTGTATGTCTCTCTCTCCTCAGTATAATGGGCTTGTATGTCTCTCTCTCTCCTCAGTATAATGGGCTTGTATGTCTCTCTCTCTCCTCAGTATAATGGGCTTGTATGTCTCTCTCTCAGTATAATGGGCTTGTATGTCTCTCTCTCCTCAGTATAATGGGTCTGTATGTCTCTCTCCTCAGTATAATGGGTCTGTATGTCTCTCTCCCTCAGTATAATGGGCTTGTATGCCTCTCTCCCTCAGTATAATGGGCTTGTATAATGGGTCTGTATGTCTCTCTCCTCAGTATAATGGGTCTGTATGTCTCTCTCCCTCAGTATAATGGGCTTGTATGTCTCTCTCCCTCAGTATAATGGGCTTGTATGTCTCTCTCTCCTCAGTATAATGGGCTTGTATGTCTCTCTCAGTATAATGGGCTTGTATAATGGGTCTGTATGTCTCTCTCTCCTCAGTATAATGGGTCTGTATGTCTCTCTCTCCTCAGTATAATGGGCTTGTATGTCTCTCTCTCCTCAGTATAATGGGTCTGTATGTCTCTCTCCCTCAGTATAATGGGTCTGTATGTCTCTCTCTCCTCAGTATAATGGGTC
Source organism: Poromitra crassiceps (assembly GCF_964638095.1). Classification (NCBI taxonomy): domain Eukaryota; kingdom Metazoa; phylum Chordata; class Actinopteri; order Beryciformes; family Melamphaidae; genus Poromitra; species Poromitra crassiceps. Next base: position 15,796,218 of record NC_139624.1, read on the forward strand.
TGTATGTCTCTCTCTCCTCAGTATAAGGGGCTTGTATGTCTCTCTCTCCTCAGTATAATGGGCTTGTATGTCTCTCTCTCCTCAGTATAATGGGTCTGTATGTCTCTCTCCCTCAGTATAATGGGTCTGTATGTCTCTCCTCAGTATAATGGGCTTGTATGTCTCTCTCTCCTCAGTATAATGGGTCTGTATGTCTCTCTCTCCTCAGTATAATGGGCTTGTATGTCTCTCTCTCCTCAGTATAATGGGCTTGTATGTCTCTCTCTCCTCAGTATAATGGGCTTGTATGTCTCTCTCTCCTCAGTATAATGGGCTTGTATGTCTCTCTCTCCTCAGTATAATGGGCTTGTATGTCTCTCTCTCCTCAGTATAAGGGGCTTGTATGTCTCTCTCTCCTCAGTATAATGGGCTTGTATGTCTCTCTCTCCTCAGTATAATGGGTCTGTATGTCTCTCTCCCTCAGTATAATGGGTCTGTATGTCTCTCCTCAGTATAATGGGCTTGTATGTCTCTCTCTCCTCAGTATAATGGGTCTGTATGTCTCTCTCTCCTCAGTATAATGGGCTTGTATGCGTCCGTGGTGCTGGTGATTGGGAAGTTCGTCAGAGAGTTCTTCAGTGGGATCAGTCACTCCATCATGTTCGAGGAGCTTCCCTGTGTCGACCGCATCCTCAAACTCTGCACCGACATCTTCCTGGTACAAACAACCTCTAGTCACACTGTATTACCATGCAAGAACACTGTGTGTGTGTGAACAGACCCTTACTGTTGTTCTCCTGTGTCCAGTCCAACTGTCACTGTGTTTTAATCTGCATGTTGATCTGATTGGCTGCTGTGTTAATCTGATTGCCTGCTGTATGTTGATCTGATTGGCTGCTGTGTGTTGATCTGATTGGCTGCAGTGTGTTTATCTGATTGGCTGCTGTGTTGCAGGTGAGAGAGACTGGAGAACTGGAGTTGGAGGAGGAGCTCTACGCCAAGCTGATCTTCCTCTACCGCTCTCCAGAGACCCTGATCAAATGGACCAGGCGATGAGATCACCGATCAATACCATAATGACTCATCAATACCATAATGACTCATCAATACCATAATGACTCATCAATACCATAATGAACTGTCCCCCACCGAAGGAGGGACTCTGGAATCTGGATCGTCTCTGTCCGTTAGTTTGTTCGTTGTTTGTCACTTCGTGCCACTAGGGGGCGACATTGACAATTAATGGGGCTGACCCAATGGTGGTTCTACATCACTGGGGGGGGGGGGGGGGGGGGGGGTGTCAACATGTTTACTATTCACCTGTGATCAATATCAGTTATTGTCTATGGAGATAAACTAGAGGAACAAACCTCAGAGAAATCATGTTTTAGAATCAATTCAGATAGAGCTGGAGATCAAAGAACAAACTGAACTGAGAGACCAGCTTCTCTTTAAACACACTACTGTGAGTACTGTGTGAGTGTATTAGCACTGTAGGAGGGCCATGTGGACAATAGGAGTTGTAGTGGGGCCAGGGGACCAATAGGATCTGTTGGAGGGCCAGGGGACCAATAGGATCTGTTGGAGGGCCAGGGGACCAATAGGAGCTGTGGGAGGGCCCGGGAACCAATAGGATCCTATGGGAGGGTGGGCTAAGCCTGCCACTTCATGATGATTTTTCAAACTGGGGTGTGTTCAATCTGTTAAAAGTTGTGCGCCGTATGCTAGGTTTTCCGGGTTAAACGTTTCCTCGAAATGGTTTGCAACAGACTTTGTCTCTTGTTTTTCGTGGGCGTGTCGGAGGGGTTACCCAATCAGCAGCGACGTGTATATAAACCCCGCCATTTAAAGAGGCAGTGTGCACAGTGGATCCAACAGAAAGGTGCAACGCTTGCGTCACACAACAGGGTGTTCAAGCGCCGCTGCTCTTTCAGTTGAAATAAGCTACATGTTCTCGGGGCTGAACTGATCTGTCAGCTGCATCACACACCACTTAAGTATAGTGACATCACATTACTGTGACAACATTACATTACATTAGTTAGATTTATGTTTAAAAAATATTGGCAAACAAGAATCAACAAATGAATTGACAGCAAGCATATACAGCACATTCTCAGTCAATATAAATTAACTTTTCATCTCCGAAAAGGAGTACACATTACAGTGACACCACGTCAGTGACATCGCATCACCATGACATCACATTTCCGTGACATCACACGTCCTCCTCCTCCTCCTCCTCCCCGTGTCTGAACAGAACATGTAATCCTGGTTGTGACTGTGACGTGTTGATGGTAATAAAGTGATACTGTGACACCAAACGGAGTCAAAGACCTTTCTTCATCCTATACAGCATGAAGACATTTTGGTTTGGTGGACGTGACTGTTGGTGAGAGTGGAGAGGGAGAAGATATGGTCACCATGTTTGGGCATGAATTGGAGAATTGATGATAAAACTGTAGAGCACTTTGATCCAAAAGGCTGTACAATATGCCCCGACATTCAATCTCACACAGATGGCAGCAAGCTACTAAACAGTAGCCTGGGTAAACCCAGCCTCCACGTGATAGCACATACTGTAGATCAGTGGTGCCCAATTTGGGGCCAAGCGCTCTTTTTTTTTTTTGGCCCGCCATGGATTTGGGGGTAAAAATTTTTTTTTTTTTTTTTTTTTTTTTGCAGGCCAGGCCACCGGGCAGTTGCCCGACGTGCCCGATTATGCAGCAGCAGTCCGCGCCTGAATGGAGATGTCGGGACTCTTCTATCTACGATTAACGTTAATTTTGTGCAGCTGGTATTCTCTCTCCCCTAGAGTCTGCGAGAGCGGGGGCGGAAGATGACTCACCTATGGTTGACACGGTTATTGACTCTGGAACGGACTTGACTATGAGTAGGGAAAACATGTCAGTGGAAGCCACTAGTTCAGATGTAGATGGAAAGAAGCGTCAGGTTTGCTTGTGTGGCTGGCAGAAGGTAACAACTTTGAGGGGCCTTAGAATCCATCAAGGCAGGAAGAGGTGCTTGGTAGAGGGAACACAGGGACCCCGCATTGATAATTATTTCTTAAGAAGTTTATCAAGTCAGTCGGGTGAAGTCCAGCGACAGGAAGTAACCCACAGCTCGCAGGACATCAGCACCCCTGATGTTGAGGCAGGTCCTAGCACCGAGGAAAGCAGAGAGGCCAGCCAGCCAAAAAGGGAAAAGATTAGCAGTCAGAAGCCTAGAGTTAAGTGGCCAGGTGCAGCGGAAAGTAGGAAGTGGGAAGATATCAATAGTGATTTGGTTAGGATGTTAGAGAAGCTTAAAGGAACTGCTGAGAGTAAGTTGGAGAAAATGGGAGATTGTATTTATGATTATGGTAAGGAAAGGTTTGGCGTCTTTGAGAAAAGGAAGAAAGAGGGTGAGGTAGTTAAATCTAGGCGCCAACAAGAGATAGATAGACTTATCCAGGAGAGAAGACAGCTTAAGAGGCAGTGGAGGAAAACTACAGAGGTTGAGAAGGAAGGCATTGATTGCTTGCAGTCAGATGTGAGGGATCGGTTGGCAGTTTTAAGAAGAGCAGAGAGCATTAGGAAAAATAGGAAAAAGAAAGAGCGAGCTAGAATAGCATTCTATAAGGATCCATTTAGATTTGTGAAGTCATTGTTTAGTAAGGAAAAGAATGGTAGCCTTATGGTACCTAAGCAGAAGCTTGAGGAATATTTGGAGGAGGGTCACAAAGATAGGGAAAGGTTTAGAGAGATGACAGTCCCAGCTGATATTCCACCTATTGGTGAAATAGAGAGCCAGTGTGATGATAGCCCACCAAGGTGGAAAGAAGTTCAAGAAGTAGTGAGACGTGCAAGGGCCTCTTCAGCCCCGGGTCCTAATGGAGTCCCCTACCGGCTGTATAAGAGTGCTCCAGATGTGTTGCAGTTTCTATGGAAGCTGATGAAGGTAGTCTGGAAGAAGCAGGTTATTCCTAAGGCATGGCGTAGAGCAGGGGGAATCTTCATTCCTAAAGAAAGGGACTCGTTAGAGATAAGTCAGTTTAGACCTATCAGTCTACTTAATGTTGAAGGGAAGGTTTTCTTTAGTGTTGTGGCACAGAGGCTGTCTAGTTATCTAGAAAAGAATAGGCTAATAGATACTTCGGTGCAAAAGGCTGGAATTCCCGGCTTCTCCGGGTGCTTAGAGCACACCAGCATGATCTGGCACCAAATCCAGTCAGCTAGGCGTGAGAAGAGAGACCTGCATGTAGTATTCTTGGACCTGGCTAATGCTTTCGGGTCAGTGCCGCATAGTCTGTTATGGGAGGCCTTTGATTTCTTTAGAGTGCCAGGTAGTATAAAGAGCTTAGTTAAAGCCTACTTCTTAGATATTCAACTCTGCTTTACCACAGCAGAGTACACTACAGCTTGGCAGCAGCTGGAGATAGGCATTATGGCAGGGTGTACAATTTCCCCATTAGCTTTTACCATGGCAATGGAGATCATTATTAGGGCTTCAAAATGGGTAGTGGGTGGAGAAAGGCTGCAGGGAGGGCTGCGGCTCCCTCCAATTAGGGCATACATGGATGACATGAGGACTATGACGTCAACCGCTCCATGTACTAGCAGATTGTTGGATAAGTTAAATAGTAATCTGCAGTGGGCTAGAATGAAAGTGAAGCCAAGTAAGTCCAGGAGTATTTCAATCATTAAAGGGAGGGTAGTAGGTAAGAAGTTTGTTATAAATGATGAGGTGGTGCCTACAGTGTTAGAGAAACCAGTCAAGAGTTTGGGAAGATGGTATGATGCAAGTCTCAGTGATAAGGGACAGTTTGAGGAGGTGAGGCAGGAAATGATTCAAGGTATTTCAAGTATAGACAAGTCAGGGCTCCCAGGAAAGTTAAAGTTGTGGTGTTTGCAGTTTGGATTGTTGCCTCGGTTGATGTGGCCACTGACAGTGTATGAGGTTCCCCTTTCAAAGGTAGAAAAGCTAGAAAGGATGATTAACTCATTCATTAGAAAATGGCTCGGAGTCCCACGCTGCCTAAGCAGTGTAGCCTTATATGGCATATATTGGAATTGCCATTATCTAGCCTGACAGAGGAGTTCAAGTGTGCTAAGGTTAGACTGGAAATGACTCTGACTCAGTCAAAGGATCCAGTGGTTAGGAGTGTAGCGCCCACAGTTAAAACAGGGAGGAAGTGGAACCCAAAGGAGGCAGTACAGCAAGCACAGTCAGCTCTTAGACACAGGGATATCATAGGTCAGGTGCAGCATGGGCGTGGAGGCTTAGGGTTGTGCATAGGGAAACCTGTGTGGAACAAGGCATCAGTAATAGAAAAGAGGAAGATGGTAGTTGAAGAAGTACATAGGCAAGAGGAGGCAGTAAGATGTACTAAGGCAGTGTCGCAGGCAAAGCAAGGACAGTGGGTGAACTGGGAGAGTGTAGAGAAGAGAAAGTTGAAGTGGAGAGAGTTGTGGAGCATGGAGGCCAGCAGAATTAGATTTATTCTAGGGGCTACTTATGATGTGCTGCCATCTCCCCAGAACTTAAATCAGTGGTTGGGCGAGGATGGTGCCTGCCCGTTGTGTTCTAGTGTATGTACATTGAGGCATATACTGTCAGGGTGTAAGGTCAGTCTCTCCCAGGGGCGATACACCTGGCGTCACAACCAGGTGTTGAAATGTTTGGCAGCTGCAGTTGAGGAAAAGCGGCTAGAAGTAAATTCTCTAGTTGCTAGCAAAGAGAATAGACAGATCAAATTTGTACGTGAGGGAGAAAAGATTAGACCAATTAAGGTCAGGCACAAGTTAGGGCAGCTAAGTGTAGGTGGAGCCTGGGAAATGAGGGTTGACTTGAATGAACAGCTAGTCATCCCAGCATATATAGTTAGCACCCGGCTACGTCCGGACTTGTTACTGTGGTCTGAGGTAGAGAAGAGAGTTTATTTTATCGAACTCACAGTCCCGTGGGAAGATCGAGTTGAGGAGGCTTATGAGCGCAAGAAAGCTAGGTATGCTGAAATGGCAGCAGAGGCAGAGCAGCGAGGTTGGAGGGCTCGAGTGCGGCCTGTAGAGGTGGGCTGCCGTGGTTTTGTGGCAAAGTCCGTTATTGCCTTACTAACTGAGTTGGGCATTCGGGGACGGAGCCTGAAACTTGCGGTTAGCAACATGTCTCAGGCAGCAGAACGAGCAAGTGAATGGCTGTGGATAAGGAGGAAACATGCTAGCTGGGGAGCTCGCTAAGGTCAGATTGATTGTTTGTTGTTGGTCATGATTAACGGTCCGCATCAACAGGGCTGAATCATTGACAGTGGTGGTGTAGTTAGGGATTGTTTGTTGTTGGTCATGATTAACGGTCCGCATCAACAGGGCTGAATCATTGACGGTGGTGGTGTAGTTAGGGATTGTTTGTTGGTCATGATTAACGGTCCGCATCAACAGGGCTGAATCATTGACAGTGGTGGTGTAGTTAGGGATTGTTTGTTGGTGGTCATGATTAACGGTCCGCATCAACAGGGCTGAATCATTGACAGTGGTGGTGTAGTCAGGAATGTCATACCGAATCGACCTGGATAGCTAGGCTTAGATAGTGAGGTAATATGCAGTTGTGCGGTGGTAGCATGGAGGGGGGTGTTTCCAGGACGCTGGATTACACCGTTAAGCCTTCTTGAGGTGTCGTGGGCCTAACTTAACGAAACGTCGGTGAAGGAAGGTGCCCACTTGAAAACCCCAATGACATGCTTCATACTGCTGTTGGCTAGGGTAGGTAACTGGTGATTTGTGTCTTGTTTATTAGTTTGTTAGCCTGTTAGCTTGTTTTATTCTGGATTGGGCTTCTAAATGTGTTTTTCCTCTGATTTTGGCACAAGGGATAGTAACATCTTGTCCTGTGTATTAATTAATACTCCCCGACTCTATCACACAGGTGTGAGGCATTGCTATCTGAGGATTGATTGCTCCTGATTGGTTGGCTGAATCACCTGGTTGGGGTGAGCTCTGATATTTGATCCCTCCCCAGTCACTGGCTTTACACCAGCTCAGCAAGATGGACAGATTATCATCACGGCAGTGGCACACTGACAAAAGAAAGTTTAGGACGGAGTGGCAAGACGAGTATTTTTTTCCCCGAAGTAAATTCAACAGCGGTTTGTCTCATTTGCAGACAGAGAGTGGCTGTTTTGAAAGAGTACAATATACGTCGCCACTACGAAACTGATTTTCAAAGTACCTTGAGGATTTTTCAAGTTGTGAATTAAGTCAAATTTCTCTCTTGATTACAAAGGTGGAAAATACAACTGTTTTTAACTGGGTGTTTACTGATTAAATGTTTTGATTAAATTAAAGCTCCCCACAAATGCAGATGTTTTTTTAAATATATATAACCAATTGCAAATTATTACAATTACCAAACAGATAAAAAGTAGATTATTATATTGAAATGTTATTTTAGATTTTGAATGTTAATTTTCTATAAAACACAATACATTTTAATGTAATTCCACAACGTTTATTTTTCGCCCTCGGCCCTCCACCCAGATTGAGTTTTGGCCCTTCATGGGAAATAATTTGGGCACCCCTGCTGTAGATAGAGGTCACGTGGAGGCTGGGTTTACCCAGGCTAACTAAACAGGGTGCTGGTGCAACCATCTTGCCCAAGGACACTTCAAAATGCAGACAGGAGGAGCTGGAGATCGAAGCACCCACCTCCTTTATTCACTCTCTACAAACTCACTTCTCACATACAAGCTATGACCAAACTTCCAACAGTTTTGACGTTGTAGTGGCTTGGGAACATATTGCCTCACTGGGTATGCTTCTTCCATCTGCGACTTGGATGTACACTCAACAGCTATTAGGCCTGATCTTTTCACGTCAACCATTTTAAAGTCAGAATTCTGAGTTTAATATCAGAATTTTTAGATTAAAGTCAGAACACTCAGATAAGTCAGAATTCTGAAAAAATATCAGCATTCTGAGTTTATTGTCAGAATTCTGAGATTAAAGCCCCACTCAGTAAGTTTTCCACTGCGCCCTCTGCGTGCATTAGTATCGTTAACGATATCGCCGTTCAAAGTCAACAAAACACAGCGCCAGAAGCTCTATGTACATGTTGTGACATCAGGTACTCACCACGTGATGAAATAATAATGCATAGTCCCGTGAAACATCATTTTCGTAGCAAATCCGAATCGAGTTACTTCCTTGTATTCATTCAGACAGCGCTTCCGCTGTACAGCGCATGCGCGCGTCCTGTTTTTTTTTCTTTTTTCTTGCTACGGGACGTGGCAGACAACCTGCTTAGTCCCAGTGCTGGCCAATGGAGGGCGGTGTGGGATAAATAAAGACGAGGGTCTCCCTATTACAAGTCAATCTACCATGTCCTGTGACTAAAAAGCTCTTATATTAATGTAAAAAATGTCAAAAATCTTACTGATTGGGGCTTTAAAGTCAGAATTATCAGATTAAAGGCACAGAATTCTGAGAAAGAAGTCAGCATACATCATTGATGTCACTGACATTATCGATGTACCACAATTTGAATATCTGGGGTTCTTAGATTTTTGTGACATCAAAGTGGGGTCACAAGCCAAAAATGGTTGGGAACCCCTGATCTAAGTACATGTTGTTCCTCATTAAAGGTTTAAAGCATTTGTTAAACAAATGAGACCAAAAACAACAGCAGCTTGAAAATGTGTTTTCATTCCAGTTTGGTTCAAAGTGAATCTACTTTACAAAAGACTGACAGCACAGCATCAAAACAAATATACAGTAGAATATTTTCCATTTTACAGACTGCATATACATACATATATACATATACATACATATATATATATATACATATATATATTATATATATATATAATATATATATATATAGGCGCCACTGGCTCGAGGCCCCGTGGCGTAACCAGAAATGAAGTTTTAGGTGGGCCTGAATAAAAGTGGGTGGGCCACACAATTCTTTCCATAAAGAATGCTGGGTGATGCGATGCACCTACAGTCTCAGTCCCAACATGATGTAAGTTTCACTGTTATCTACATTACAGATAGTCATGGATGTCTGGATTAAATCATATCAAACAATACAAATATTGTTATATTTGGGTCCTAGAATAGAGACTCATCACATGGGGGCTGTGTGGCTCTAATGTGAACTAAATTAGGAGTCCTTGATAGGAAAAAGAATCACTGGCACAGATCAACTTAAACAAACAACAAAAGCACATTGTGAGTGGTCTTACATGGAAATGATAGTTGGCTTTTACCCAAATATGCCTTAAGGCGCCTACACATGACCCGTGGTAAAACAGCTCTGCGCCCGCAGTCCCGTTGTTTTCCTCTGGGGGAGAGCAGCAGCCCTTGGCGACACGCACAGCTCGATTTTGCCCTTTGCTCTGCGCTTAAAGTTCAAAATGTCTCAACGCTGACCTACTTATCGCTGATCTTTCCTGAGCGCAACCAATCAGAGGAGAGGAAGACAGCCTCTGTGAGTGACGTAGTGACACAGCAGAGCAGAGCTGCAGGTGTCGCTGCTCGCCTCTTGTCCTGCAGATGTGCACTCCGCTCAGCAGGTGGCGCTACCTCACGCTGAGAAAAGCACAGAGCTCTTCTCATGTGAAGGCGTCTTTACAGTCCCATCATGACTGCATTATGTGGCACGTCCCTGTGTCTCGCCTGGCTGCACCTGTGGAGCTTCCTTTCTCTCTGCTCAACTCCTGTCGGTTTTCTGTCCTCTCCTCAAATGTCTAACTCTTAATGGTCTAGACCTGATACTCTCTTCTCTCACACACACTCTCACACTCTCACACTCTCACACTCTCACACTCTCTCTCTCACACACACACACACACACACACACACACACACACACACACACACACACACACACACACACACACACACACACACACACACACACACACACACACACAGTCAAAACAACATTGTTTTGTTTCGCTCTTCGACTTGAAAATGGCGGGCCGTGCACTTTGATTGATCTTGAGTGACTCAGCAGTGCACGCTGCCCAATCAACACCAAGCTACGCCGACATGCATGACACTGATTGGCTGGCTCCTACACAAGACAGTCACATGCACACACACACTGGCCTAGCAAGCACACACAAACAAACAAACAAACAAGAGTTTCTATGGAGCGACAGTCAAGCGGTTTAAGTCTCGTGATTGGCTGGGCCTAGGCAAGAAGTGGGCGGACCTAGGAGGACCGCCCGGGTCCACCCACAGCTACGCCTCTGCAGCATTGAGCAGACTTTTTGCAGACTTCCAGAGTCGGCTTGAGCTGCACACTTCACCACACTACACAGATTATAATATATCATTATATATAATATCATATAATATTATATGATTATCCACAATTCATTGCAATCCGGACCAAAAAAAAAAAAAACGTATTATGAATGTGTAAACTGAGCAAAAATGTATGTTATTATTGTAGTCTTTAGGCCAGTCTATCAGTGGCGTATTTACAGCCTTGCAGTCTCTCGTAGACTTGACGTGATGACGTTGAACACGTCAAGGTACGTACGACTCAAGTCCCCGAGGACTCAGTCCACACATACAGGGGGAGGACATCTGGACTGGGCCTTAGGAGGAGCTCGTGTCCTCTCCTCTCCTCTCCTCTGTTAGGAGCAGCTCATATTCTCCACCTCTCCTCTCCTCTCACGAGCAGCTCATATTCTCCACCTCTCCTCTCCTCTGTTAGGAGCAGCTCATATTCTCCACCTCTCCTCTCCTCTCCTGAGCAGCTCATATTCTCCACCTCTCCTCTCCTCTGTTAGGAGCAGCTCATGTTCTCCAGATGTTGCTCCTCAGCAGCCATGGCTGCAGCCTGCAGCGTCTCTGTGTCGCTCTGCAGAGTCAGCTGCTTCCTCTCACTGTGCATGTTGTTCTCATGACGCTTCAGATCTGACGCCTGGAGAACAAATACAGTATGAGCACAATCAATATCTAACACATAAAGCAGAGGAAGCAGTAGCGGTAGTAGTATTAGCATTAGCAGTAATAGTAGTAGCAGTCGTAGCGGCAGTGTTACCTTAGCGAAGGCCTTGGTGCAGGATGAACAGACAAAAGGTTTTTCTCCTCTGTGTCTCCTCTCATGATCCTTCAGGTGAGACTTGTGTTTAAATGCCTGGAGAGAGGAGAGAGAGTGAGACAGACAGACAGACAGAGAGAGAGACAGACAGACATACAGGCAGGCAGACAGAGAGAGAGAGAGACAGACCGACAGACAGAGAGAGCAAGACAGACAGACAGACAGAGAGAGCGAGACAGACAGACAGACAGGCAGACAGGTGAGCAGACAGACAGACAGACAGACAGGTGAGCAGACAGACAGACAGACAGACAGACAGACAGGTGAGCAGACAGACAGACAGGTGAGCAGACAGACAGACAGACAGGTGAGCAGACAGACAGGTGAGCAGACAGACAGGTGAGCAGACAGACAGACAGACAGACGAGCAGACAGACAGACAGGTGAGCAGACAGGCAGACATACAGACAGGTGAGCAGACAGACAGACAGACAGACAGACAGACAGACAGGTGAGCAGACAGAGAGACAGACAGACAGGTGAGCAGACAGACAGACAGACAGACAGAGAGACAGGTAGGCAGACAGAGAGACAGACAGACAGACAGAGAGACAGACAGACAGACAGACAGACAGGTGAGCAGACAGACAGACAGAGAGACAGGTAGGCAGACAGACAGACAGACAGACAGAGAGACAGGTAGGCAGACAGACAGACAGGTGAGCAGACAGACAGACAGAGAGACAGGTAGGCAGACAGACAGGTGAGCAGACAGACAGACAAACAGACAGACAGGTGAGCAGACAGACAGACAGACAGACAGGTGAGCAGACAGACAGACAGACAGACAGACAGACAGACAGGTGAGCAGACAGACAGACAGGTGAGCAGACAGAAAGACAGGTGAGCAGACAGACAGACAGGTGAGCAGACAGACAGACAGGTGAGCAGACAGACAGACAGGTGAGCAGACAGACAGACAGGTGAGCAGACAGACAGACAGACAGACAGGTGAGCAGACAGACAGACAGACAGGTGAGCAGACAGACAGACAGGTGAGCAGACAGACAGACAGGTGAGCAGACAGACAGACAGACAGGTGAGCAGACAGACAGACAGGTGAGCAGACAGACAGACAGGTGAGCAGACAGACAGACAGGTGAGCAGACAGACAGACAGGTGAGCAGACAGACAGACAGGTGAGCAGACAGACAGACAGGTGAGCAGACAGACAGACAGACAGGTGAGCAGACAGACAGACAGACAGGTGAGCAGACAGACAGACAGACAGACAGACAGGTGAGCAGACAGACAGGTGAGCAGACAGACAGACAGGTGAGCAGACAGACAGACAGACAGGTGAGCAGACAGACAGACAGACAGGTGAGCAGACAGACAGACAGGTGAGCAGACAGACAGACAGGTGAGCAGACAGACAGACAGACAGGTGAGCAGACAGACAGGTGAGCAGACAGACAGACAGGTGAGCAGACAGACAGACAGGTGAGCAGACAGACAGACAGACAGGTGAGCAGACAGACAGACAGACAGGTGAGCAGACAGACAGACAGACAGGTGAGCAGACAGACAGACAGGTGAGCAGACAGACAGACAGGTGAGCAGGCAGACAGACAGACAGACAGACAGGTGAGCAGACAGACAGACAGACAGGTGAGCAGACAGACAGGTGAGCAGACAGACAGACAGACAGGTGAGCAGACAGACAGACAGACGAGCAGACAGACAGACAGGTGAGCAGACAGACAGACAGACAGGTGAACAGACAGACAGGTGAGCAGACAGACAGACAGGTGAGCAGACAGACAGACAGGTGAGCAGACAGACAGACAGACAGACAGGTGAGCAGACAGACAGACAGGTGAGCAGACAGACAGACAGACAGGTGAGCAGACAGACAGACAGACAGGTGAGCAGACAGACAGACAGGTGAGCAGACAGACAGACAGACAGGTGAGCAGACAGACAGACAGGTGAGCAGACAGACAGGTGAGCAGACAGACAGACAGGTGAGCAGACAGACAGACAGACAGGTGAGCAGACAGACAGACAGGTGAGCAGACAGACAGACAGACAGACAGGTGAGCAGACAGACAGACAGACAGACAGGTGAGCAGACAGACAGACAGGTGAGCAGACAGACAGACAGGTGAGCAGACAGACAGACAGACAGACAGACAGGTGAGCAGACAGACAGACAGACAGACAGACAGACAGACAGGTGAGCAGACAGACAGACAGGTGAGCAGACAGACAGACAGGTGAGCAGACAGACAGGTGAGCAGACAGACAGACAGGTGAGCAGACAGACAGACAGGTGAGCAGACAGACAGACAGGTGAGCAGACAGACAGACAGACAGACAGGTGAGCAGACAGACAGACAGGTGAGCAGACAGACAGACAGGTGAGCAGACAGACAGACAGGTGAGCAGACAGACAGACAGACAGGTGAGCAGACAGACAGACAGGTGAGCAGACAGACAGACCTTCTCACACATCTGACAGGCGAAGGGCCGCTCGTTGCTGTGAACCCGCTCATGTTTCTTCAGGTCCGGCGCTCGGATGAACGATTTCCCACAAACGTCACATCGATACGGCTTGAAGCCCGTGTGGATCTTCAGATGCTCTGACAGACAAACAAGCAAACAACAAACAAACAAACAAAACCAGTTAAACCAGCTCAGTCCACTAGAACCAGACAAAGAACCAGTTTGATCCTCCTAAACTGTCCAGAATGTGTGTGTGTGTGTGTGTGTGTGTGTGTGTACCTTTCAGGTGAGCGTGTGTAGTGAAGGCTTTGCTGCACATCTCACAGACAAACGGACGCTCCGCTGAGTGAAGCTTCTCGTGTTTCCTACAGAGACAAGGAGAGGAGACAGAGAGGAAGCGAGGAGAGGAGGCAAGGAGAGGAGATGAGGAGGCAAGGAGAGGAGACAAGGAGGCAGAGGAGACAGAGAGGAAGCGAGGAGAGGAGACGAGGAGAGGACAGCGTGTAAAAAATAATAATTATACAACTCTTTCCAGTTCGAGTCAAGCAATTTGATTGGACAAGAGACAATTTGATTGGACAACTGCCCGCTGCTGTGGCTAAAAATAGCTATTATTCTAAAATGTTTAATAACTTTTGAACCGCTTATCCACATGATTTAAACAATCAGGTAAAGCAGAGTTTCTCAGCTTTCCAGTGATAATAAACCATTGAACTGACTAGTTAATGACGTGGTTAACTGACTAATTAATGACCTGGGGCCGGTTGCACCAACTGGTCTTAACTATGCCTGGTCGTAACTCCTACATCGGTCTTAGTTAAGACCAGTCTTTAGAGAGGACTTACGCCTGTTGCACCAACAGGGCTTATTACGTCTGGTCTTAACTACGCCGGTCGTAGCGATGCGCGTCCATGTGAAAGCATGGGAATGCCCACTGGAATGCGACACGCGACCTGTTTACAAGAGTGTGCAGACATCAAATGACGCTCCGCTGATGGGTAATTGGCTGTAATAGTGTGGCTAATGTTAGCGGCTAACTGTTACTTGTCGTTACTTTACATGGCAGTAAAACGCCACTGAATGACCAAATTGATTTAACTTTTAACCATTTCGATTTCCACTTCCCATACGGACCCCCAGCATTGGTTAGTTGTTAACGTCGTGACTATATTCATAACGTTTATAGCGTACTCCAGTTTGCGGTTTATAATTGAGGGCTGAATACAGCCGTGCTGAGGGGTTGTGATTATTGCGCAACACACAGGTGAAAACCGTCTATACTGCACCCATGACTGCACCTTACGCCTGCTCTGGACTAGGCGCAATATTTACGACCGGTCTTAGTGAGAAAAAGGCTTACAGAGAGGTTGGTGCAACCGGCGTACCTGTTAGGTCGTAAAGTTACGACCAACTTAGCTTAAGACCAGTGCTAAGACCAGTTGGTGCAACCGGCCCCAGGTGAACCGACTAGTTAACACATTCACTGCCAGACGTTTTTTTTTTTACTGTAGTTAGCTTCTGCCAGAGGGGTTTTTTGAGGATTCTGGCTCATCTTTCAAGACCCGAGGATTCTTTTCTGCTAAGATTTTGTGAACACACAATATCTCAAAAGAACTAATAGAATGTGTGCTTTCTCTGTCTAAAAGAGTTAGTTTGTAGAGTTAGTAGTCATGTAAGCATTAGCAGTTGAATACAGCATGGTTTCAGCGTCAGAAAAATTATTCCGAGATAAACGGCTTTTTGTGAAATTCGATAGAACAGTCACTTTAACCATTCATTTTTGGCATCAGTAAGACGTCAGACATCTAAACAATAGTTTTGAACAGTAATTTCCTCCATAACAGCAGGAAACCCCCCTCTGCTTCCAACTCCTCCCTCCGTGGGCGTTCTTCTTGGCTGCAGCGGCCGTCACAAGCTTGTCACCAGTCTCACTGCTTTGCTGCTGCTGCTGCCTGTCTGCGCGGCCGCTGTTTGAGGAAGTCTGGATGGACTCGCTCGCTTCTTGGAGTTTTGGTTGAGAGCTTTGATGAAGCTTTTGCGATTCTGGTCATATTTATGCTGCGTGTTTCAAAGTGTGTTCCACCTGTAATCTATTATGCAAATTTGCAATCCCGCATCGCCAGCAATCAGCGCGAAAACGAAAGCGTTTTCCCCCATCCATTTTCATGAGAATGGCTGCTTTTTGCTTGCCTTCCTCTAGTCAGGAGAGCACTGTCGCCACTTAGTGGGTCGGTGGAATGGGTTGTAAACGTTCGGTGGCTCCAATAATTATATAAGAGATGTAAAAGGGTTAGATGCACATCCCACGGTCAAAAAAAAAAAAATCATTTTTTTGACGGAGTAATACGTCAGTGGCAGTCAACCGTTGGATTTTTTTTGACGGAGTAATACGTCGTTGGCAGTGAACGTGTTAATGTGGTGAACTGGCCAGTTAATGAGCTAGTTAGTGAGGTGTGTGTACCTGAGTCTGTTCTCGTCGAGGAAGCTCTTCCCACAGACCTGGCAGGAGAGCGTGTCTCTGTGTCCGTACAGTAAATACTCAAACTTCATGTCTGAGGTCGCCGTGGACCAACCAGGCGGCTGCTCGTCCTTCACCTCACCGATGCTGTCGGCGAATGACAGCGTCTGGGTGACGTGATGCCCTGCCCCCAGCTCTTTAGGCTCCGCCTCCATCTCTGACACCACATCCTGATCGTAGCAGGTCACCTGGACAGAGAGAAACAATACTTTTACTATACTTTTACTTTTACTGTGTTTGTTTCGTCCGATGCTGATATTTCATAGTGTGCATGTGTGCGTTTGTGTCTGTGCGTGCATGTGTGTGTGTGTGCATGCGTGTGTGTGCATGTGTGTGCACCTTGTGTAGGGGTGGGCGATATGACGATCTTAGATCGTTAACGATTAGAATGGGTCCACGATCTGCCTTTCCAGACAGATCGTTAGAATCGCGCTACATGCAGTGCACATTCTATCAGTTGCATTTCTATGTGTGAAAGACGCTTCCAAAATTGTCCTCCCCTGAGTCCCCTCCCCCTTTTCACTTCACAAAGGGCAGCAGCAGAGCAGCATGGAGGACGACAACACTGAGGGGGGAGTTGGTTTGACACAGACACACACACACACACACACACTTAACCAGGGCTCGACAGGACCTCCCGTCAATTAATTTGGGGACGGAGCCGGGACGATAGTTGAAAAAATAAAAATAGCCTAAACACACGCTCTGCTCGTTACAATGAACGGGGATGAAAATGACCCGAACGCAAATGAAACCTCTTTACAACACACACACACACACACACACACACACACACACACACACACACACACTAAACAAAACAAACATGCGGGTAGAGAGACAGACAGACAGATAGAGTGGAACTTATGGCGCAAAGTTATTTTAAATGCGAGGCATTGCTCTTAATCTGCTGTCATCCTGCCTCGTATTCCCAGGTGAGCTCCGTTTCCCCCTCTCTCACTCAACTCTGTAGTGTGTGTGTGTGTGTGTGTGTGTGTGTGTGTGTGTGTGTGTGTGTGCATGTCAGACAGAGCTGAGAGCTCTCTCTCTCTGTCTGTCGGTCTCTCTCACCATTAAACTAGCTAATTAAAATGACAACAATCACGTGAAATCACAAAAGCAACCGACGGTGGACTCAAATGGCAGATAGCCCATATATATTCGTCCCATCGCCCAACCCTACTGTAGCCGAAATAATAGTGAACCAATACATAGAGAGATAGATAGATAGATATATAGATAGAGTGAGCATGTGCATGGTTGTGAACATTATTTCTTAGGATATGAATTATTGTAAACTCAGCGGAAATGAACGACATGAAAATATTTATAAAACAAATTGTATTTTAAATTGTATTTTTGCCATATTGCCCACCCCCTAACCTTGTGTACGTCGTCATTGGTCAGTTCCTTCAGGATGGCCTCCTGCACACGCAGCGCCGCACTGGGAGACTTATCCAGCTCCTGATTGGCCGACGCCTCAACGAGGTCATCGGTGGTAGGCGGGTCATCGTGGTCAAGCACGACCTGGACCTGGACACACACACACACACACACACACACACACACACACACACACACACACACACACACACACACACACACACACACACAGAGTGGATTAGCCAGAGGCAAGGGCAAAAATGCCCCAAGAAATCTCAGAATGCAACTAAAAACCATGATCGAGGGGCAAAGGTTCCCAAGATTTTGATAATTGTATCTTCATTCAATTCTTTTTATTTTCCATCTCTAACACACACACACACACACACACACACTCAGCACCTGCAAGCTGGTTGCCAGAACACACTCCTGCACAAGCTCGATTCCTAGGCTCGCCCGCTACGTGGGCTCGCCCGCCCTGCAGCTCGTCAAGCTGGCCCTGCAGCTCGCATACGCAGCCTCACCCGCAGCTCGGCTGCTGCGTGGCCTCGCCTGCCCTATAGGCGTGCGCGCAATGTCTCCCTCTCTCCCTCAGTGTCTCTCCCCCTCTCTCTCCCTCAATCTCCCCCCCCTCTCTCCCTCAGTCTCTCTCATGTGTGTGTGTGTGTGTGTGTGTGTGTGTGTGTGTCACTGATGACATCATCAGTGATGTCACAATGTTGTCACAATGCCCTGATGACATCATCACTGAACTATAGCCTCATAGCAATCAGCCTTAGGGCAATTCATCTGCCCTAATTAAAAAATCCGGCTCCATCAGGTCAACCGCACGGGTGTTCTAGTTTACACCCCCTGAAAGTTTCAGCCCAATCGCGTGTAAAACGGCATAGCTGTGGCCGGCCAAAGTTCTTCAGACAAACAGAGTCCAAATTGCCAAATTTATAATAATAATAGACCTTATTCGATTGACGTAACTCACGTACTGGCACGCCCACCGCCGCCATCTGCTTGACGCAGATAGCGCTGCAGCTCTCAAGTGACAGCCTATGTAAGAGCAGCGTTTATAGGAAGCTAGCCGCCGTTAGCGTTACCTGTATCGTTCCAATTGTGTTCGGATGGTGACCTGCGTTACAGGTGGCTGTAGTAATGACAGCAATAAAGTCCCCGTGGTTTGTTTCTATCTCTACCGTCCACAGACGTGAAGGGAGCGAGACGGAGGATACGTCAGCAGCACAGGAGATGTGTGGATAGTTAGGAGAGACAGGTGAAACTTTCTGACAGCTCCTCACAGCAAAGTCTGTTCACCTCGTTCTTTTGTTTATTATTACAGGCATTAACGGCAGCATACAAACAACAACTGTGGGGTTTTTATTGCTGTCATCACCATCGCTATTTTGTAATGTAACAGAAACAACAATAAGGCTGTTGTTACTGGTTGTTAGCTGCAGCGCTGTGTGCGCGCAGGACGGTATGTCAACAATATGGTGCCGTCCAGGGTTAGCGAATAAGGTCTAGATAGATGGATGGATGGATAGATAGATAAGCCGATGGCGCACAGTTGCACGGGGACACCTTTGCACAACTATGATGTCACTCGGGCAGTTGTGATGAGTGATGTCACTCGAGCAACTCTGAATACTAAATTGGAGAGCTGATGGCACACAGTTGCACAGTTGCACAGTTGCTCAACTATGATGTCAATTGCAGAGCTTGCACAGTTGCTCATGGCGCACAGTTGCCCAACTGTGATGTCATCAGTGATGCCACTCGAGCAACTGTGATTGAAGGGCGGTGGCGCACAATTAGGGGTGGGACAAAATATCGATACTCACGGTATCGCGATATTTCCACTTGCGATACGTTATCGATACACTGGCACCAAGTATCGATATGTTTATTTAAAAATATATATATATATATTTTTTTTTTAACACGTTCACTGCCAATGGCGAGTTGACTCGTCAAAAAAAATCCAACGGTTGACTGCCAATGACGAGTTGAGACATCAAAAAAAAAAAAAAATTTGACGGTGCTACGTGGATCAATGCCCCCCACGTCTCCTATAAAAATATTGGAGCTACCGAACGTGTACAACCCATTCCACCGACCCACTAAGTGGCGACAGTGCTCTCCATTCTAGAGGAAGGCAAGCAAAAAGCAGTGTGAGGAAGCCATTCTCATGAAAATGGATTGGCGAAAACGCTTTCGCGCTTGGGAGCTGGCGGTGGGGTTTTGCAAATTTGCATAATAGATTACGGGTGGAACACACTTTGAAACACGCAGCATAAATACGACCAGAATCGCAAAAGCTTCATCAAAGCTCTCAGAACCCCAAGAAACGAGCGAGCCCATCCACACTTGCCCAGCGGCCGCCAGCAGACAGGCACAGCAGCAGCAAAGCAGTGAGCCTGGTGACGCGAGGTTACAGCAGCAACAGAAACGAGCTTGTGACACGCCCGCTGCAGCCAAGAAGAACACACACGGAGGGAGGAGTTTGAAGGAGAGGGGTGTTTCCTGCTGTTATGGAGGAAATTACTGTTCAAAACTATTGTTTAGATGTCTGACGTCTTACTGATGCCAAAAATGAATGGTTAAAGTGACTGTTCTATCGAATTTCACAAAAAGCCGTTTATCTCAGAATAAATTTTCAGACGCTGAAACCATGCAGTATTCAACTGCTAATGCTTACATAACTACTAACTCTACAAACTAACTCTTTTAGACAGAGAAAGCACACATTCTATTAGTTCTTTTGAGATATTGTGTGTTCACAAAATCCTAACAGAAACGAATCCTCGGCTCTTGAAAGATGAGCCAGAATCCTCAAAAAAACCCTCTGGCAGAAGCTAACTACAGTATTGAAAAACGGCTGGCAGTGAATGTGTTAATAAACAGGCTAAAATATTATGCTGTGTGTGGTAGTTGAAACATAGTTTCAAGATGACGTTTATTTATGTTTGTAGTTTAAACTAAAACATAAATACTGTAGGCTACATGAATGGAAATGTTTGATCATTAATATCTACTTTTAGAAATTATATAGGTAGTAGGGATGCACGATATATCGGCAATCATATCGGTATCGGCCAGTATCGGCCGATTTTTTAACATATCGGTCATATCGGTATCGGTCAGATGTTGCAATGTTAATATCGGTTATCATTATCAGCCAAATTCTTCACATTGATATGAAATAATGCAGTAAATCTATGATTTATGGGCTTTTCCAAAGGCTTTGCAAATAAAGAAATGCATAACTTTTTCAAATTCAGTGTTAACATGTGTTTTTCAGTATGTACAAAATGTGATGATCATAAAAATGTGGTTTTATACAGATCATATCGACATCGGTAAATATCGGTTATCGGACATAACAGCAATGTTAATATCGGTTATCGGCATCGGCCAAAATTTTCATATCGGTGCATCCCTAATAGGTAGGTAGGTTATATAGGTTTTCTTGTTTTAATAATAATAATAAAAATACTTAATGTGTAACTTTTCCTCCGTGGTATCGAAAATGGTATGAGTGAGTGAGTGAGTGAACTCTGAGAGAGTTCATGTCAATTCTGCTAATAAATACATAATACCTGCTTCTTGCCTTTTAGGGGTATTTTTTTCTCTTCAGTTACACAGATATCGTGATGTATCGTAGGTTAAATTTCTTCCAATATATCGATTATCGCAGAATCGATGTATCGTGATAATATCGTTATCGAGGGCCAAGTATCGTGACCATATCGTATCGTGAGTTACTCCACGATTCCCACCCCTACGCACAATTGCTCACCTGTGATGTCACGGGCCCTCTCCAGACTCTCCACTCACCCTAGTTGTTTCAACATGTTTAGTTAGTGGCAGGGCCACTGTTTGTATTTGCCAATATTCTTCATCTTCTTCCGGGAAGTTGGGACTTCCCATGCATGAAAATAAACCAAACTTTGCACAAAGGTCCAGTCCCATGCCAAACTTCGTCGACGTGAATTTGGCGCCAATAGTCCTGATGGTGGCGCTACAGCGACCGTCTACAGTTTCAAACTTTGAAAATTCATAACAAATTAGGCATACGTGCTACGTACGGCGTTGCAACTTTCACCGAAATGTGCGCCCAGGAAGGTTTGAGTTCAGGCTACAGCAGGTCAGTTGGGTTCAATTTAATTTCTTGTAAATGGTGTGTGTGTGCGTGTGTGTGTGTGTGTGTGTGTGTGTGTGTGTGTGTGTGTGTGTGTGTGTGACACCTCTTGCTCAGCAGCCAGCTGGGCCTCTGGAGGGAGCGCCATCTTAACGATGTCATAGGGAAACTTCTCCTTCTCCTCTGATGACACATCACGCTTCTGAAACAAGCATGGCAAAAAGGCTAATCTCCCAAAATGTCGGCATGTGGCTTCACTTCATAAAGAAACATGACAACAGTGCTGCTAAACATGTGTAAACAACAGTGCTGCTAAACATGTGTAAACAACAGTGCTGCTAAACATGTGTAAACAACAGTGCTGCTAAACATGTGTAAACAACAGTGCTGCTAAACATGTGTAAACAACAGTGCTGCTAAACATGTGTAAACAACAGTGCTGCTAAACATGTGTAAACAACAGTGCTGCTAAACATGTGTAAACAGTGCTGCTAAACATGTGTAAACAACAGTGCTGCTAAACATGTGTAAACAGTGCTGCTAAACATGTGTAAACAAACAACAGTGCTGCTAAACATGTGTAAATGACTATTTGGAGGGTGGGAACAGCAGCAATATGTTGACATCTTTCAATGCAACCTGGGCTAAAACTCCAGGAATGCAATGTAGAGACCCTTTTCACAGCAGCCATTTTGTGTCTCAACGCGGGGTAAACACATGGCTGTATCTAGCTATGAGGACGGGGAGGTCCGGACCTCCCCTAATATTTCAGAGAAAAAAATAAAAAAAGCTGCATGGAAAAGCATGAAAAACACGGGATCGCTTTTATTTTGAAACGAAAGGCAGGTCAGGCAGGAAGACATCCTTCTCATCCCTTCCCATTATTGTTTTTGGTCAATGACAATAAATACATGTTCTTGCCAGCCAACAGGTCCCTCTGTATGTTTTTTTTATTATCGATGATGACTTTGTGTGTTGTGTACGGCTTGGGTTGTGTACCTGTGTTTGTAGGTGTCATTTTGATATGAATTTGGCTAAAACAGTTTGTGTTTGTTAGTTACAATTATGTTGACAGGAGAGCTGAGCAGGTGGTGACATGAAAGAGAATATACTTAATAATGACATCACAACAGTATAATCCTAATGTTGATTTAGAATGATATATTCCTCTAAATATGGCTAAAAAAGGGAGAAAAAAAACTCAAATTTTTTCCGGCGGCGCCCGCCCTTGCTGGACCTCCATTTAGGCATTCCAGTGCCGGGGCCCTCATTAATGTTATTGGTTACACCTGTGTTTACCCTGCTTTGAGATACAAAATGGCTGCTGTGAAAAGTGTCTATTTGTAATATATGCACATGCCTATTTATCTATCTATCTAAAGAACAATTTGTTATGCAGTCAGTTTTATATCTGTTTTCCATGTTGTATCCTTTTAAGAAAAGGAGCATTGTCATTTATTTTAACATGTTCAAATGTTGTGTGCGTGTGTGTGTGTGTGTGTGTGTGTGTGTGTGTGTGTGTGTGTGTGTGTGTGTGTGTGTGTGTGTGTGTGTGAGCGTGTGTGTGTGCGCGCGTGTGTTACCTGGGAGCAGAGCTTGTCCAGGAAACGGATGCCAAGGATCTGTCCTGATGACATCATCAGGTTGACGTCTCTCTTCTTGACGGAGATCTTGGCCGTGTACATGTAACTCAACACCTCCTCAAAGATGTCTGCCCGTATGAAGTCGATCTCTATCACTGAGGAGTTATCCACCTGACAGACAGAGAGATCAGGGAATCAGGGATTTGACTCATTCGAGGCAGATCCTCATGTGATCATCATCATGTGACATTGTACAGTGATAAGTGAGAAACGGCCCATGAAAAGTCACAATGAAACGCCATTACTGTATGTGTGCAGTACGAATAGAATCACCAAACTTGTTTTTAGTGAATGTAAATAAGCGTTTCAGTTCTCAGCCCCTATAGCAGGGGTGGGCAACTATTTTTCATGGGGAGCCACATGACGCGATGACATCCTATTTGTCGCGCGCCCCTCGCGCCTGGGTGCCTCGCTCGACCATGTCTTGGCCTTCACTCTTTTGACACCAACCAAAACCCCACCGATCAACCACTGTGGCTAGCACCTGTGTAAGTAATGCTAGCACCTGTGTAAGTAATGCTAGCACCTGTGTAAGTAATGCTAGCACCTGTATAAGTAATGCTAGCACCCGTGTAAGTAATGCTAGCACCTGTGTAAGTAATGCTAGCACCTGTGTAAGTAATGCTAGCACCTGTGTAAGTAATGCTAGCACCTGTATAAGTAATGCTAGCACCCGTGTAAGTAATGCTAGCACCTGTGTAAGTAATGCTAGCACCTGTGTAAGTAATGCTAGCACCTGTGTAAGTAATGCTAGCACCTGTATAAGTAATGCTAGCACCCGTGTAAGTAATGCTAGCACCTGTGTAAGTAATGCTAGCACCTGTATAAGTAATGCTAGCACCTGTGTAAATAATGCTAGCACCTGTGTAAGTAATGCTGTGGCTAGCACCTGTGTAAGTAATGCTAGCACCTGTATAAGTAATGCTAGCACCTGTGTAAGTAATGCTAGCACCTGTATAAGTAATGCTAGCACCTGTGTAAGTAATACTAGCACCTGTGTAAGTAATGCTAGCACCTGTATAAGTAATGCTAGCACCTGTGTAAGTAATGCTAGCACCTGTGTAAGTAATGCTGTGGCTAGCACCTGTATAGACGGTTTTCACCAGAGCGCAACCCCACAGCACTTCCTTTTTCTCAGCATTCGGCAAACTGCAGAAATATTCACTCGACATCGTTACTTTTGTTTTCGCTGCTCAGCTGTATAGACTAAGGTGACCAGATGTCCCCAATTTTCAGGGACAGTCCCCGTTTTTGGTGACCTGTCCCCGGCTGGAGCTGTCCCCGAAAATGTCCCCGATTTTCTACTCCTCATCCGCAGCTGACATGACTGTTTTTCAGAGGCTGTAGCGGGCTCATTGTTAAAGCTAGAGTGAATATACTGATATCATATGAAACTAGAGGACCCAAGTCATCCCCTGGCCACAACCACGTCGTTCTAGCTTGTCAGTAAGGGGGCTAAATAACGCTCCAAACTTAGGCTAGATTTAGGATTATCAATTTTTTGTATTTCATAGATTATAGCATTGGATATTTTAATGATATATTGATTGCTGAACTGGAAATGTCCCTGATTTTCATTTCAGAAATCTGGTCACCTTAGTATAGACGGTTTTCACGGAATGGTCAGTCCTGCACTTGAATGTTTTTTTTTTCTTTAATGTCCATAGCAAACACTGCAACAGGAAGTGAGCGGGGGTTCAATTTAGAATGTTTTTGTTGTCAAGTTAAAACCGTCTATAAGTAATGCTAGCACCTGTATAAGTAATGCTAGAACCTGTGTAAGTAATGCTAGCACCTGTGTAAGTAATGCTAGCACCTAGCATTACTAGGGGCACGGTGGCTCAGTGGTAGAGCTGTCGCCTCACAGTCAGAAGGTCCTGAGTTCGATTCTCGCCTGGGACACTGTGGGCGCTGTGGTTGTGTTCCCCCCCATATCTTCAGTGCCTACTGCCCAGGTGGGGTATCTCGTCGTAAGGGCCCTTCTCTCTGTGTGGAGTTTGCATGTTCTCCCCGTGCTCCCCCAGGGGGTTCCTCCGTATATAACCCCCCCACTAAAAACATGCAGAAGATCAGATCGTCATCGTCATCCGACCAGTGACGACAACATCCGAAGTTGGTCCCCGGGCGCTGTACGAGAAAGCAACCACTGCTCCTGGCCTGCCCCCCGGAGGAAAGGACATGTCTGGATGGGTTAAATGCAGAGGACACTTTTCACCGGCCACCGTCAGCATGAGTGTGTTGTGGCCGCATGCATGTATTGTGGTGTTCGTGTGACAATAAAAGACGGGGCTTGTCCCGTTACGAGAGAGTTTTTTTTCACCTGTTTAAGTAATGCTAGCACCTGTGTAAGTAATGCTGTGGTTAGCACCTGTGTAAGTAATGCTAGCATGGTAGCACCTGTGTAAGTAATGCTGTGGTTAGCACCTGTGTAAGTAATGCTAACATGGTAGCACCTGTGTAAGTAATGCTGTGGCTAGCACCTGTGTAAGTAATGCTGTGGTTAGCACCTGTGTAAGTAATGCTAGCATGGTAGCACCTGTGTAAGTAATGCTGTGGCTAGCACCTGTGTAAGTAATGCTAGCATGGTAGCACCTGTGTAAGTAATGCTGTGGCTAGCACCTGTGTAAGTAATGCTAGCATGGCAGCACCTGTGTAAGTAATGCTAGCATGGTAGCACCTGTGTAAGTAATGCTAGCATGGTAGCACCTGTGTAAGTAATGCTAGCATGGTAGCACCTGTGTAAGTAATGCTAGCATGGTAGCACCTGTGTAAGTAATGCTAGCATGGCAGCTTGATCACATCATCGTCACATCATCATCACACTAGGGATGGTGAAAAAGTTTTCCCCCCCCCTGACTCATTAACCGAAATAACCGACAAGATTAAAAATGTACTATTTATAGCCTAATGCATTACCCTGGATGGCCAAGTTTGCGCAACACTTATTCACGTTTCACTGTGCGGTGCAGAGCGTGTGTTTCAGCGGAGGACTGTCTGTCACCAGGCTGCAGCGCACTGACCACATGCTCTGTGTCTGTCTGCCTGTACATGAGGGGGAGGAGCGCAGTATGCTCTGTGTCTCTATGTATGTATGTCTCTATGTATATATATATATACACACACACATGTACACTGTATATGACAGTATTACCTCGTGCTTCTTGAAGAGTTTCTTGAAGTAGTTGGAGCAGGCAGCGAGCACACAGCGGTGAGCTCTGAACTTCACGTCCTCCACGACCACGGCGATGTCACAGTGCTCGCCCTCCAGACGCTGCTGGTTCAACAGCTTCAGGAACACACTCTTATGGTCCTCATCCACATACTTCACAGTCTCACCCATCTATACACACACACACACACACACACACACACACACACACACACACACACAAGAGACAGGCAGGCAGGCAGGAGAGAAAGATACATGGTTGATGGTTCAACAGCTTCAGAAACACACTCTTATTACCTTTTTTACATCAAAAGTCCCACTAATACACGTTTATAGGCTACACGTGTTTTTGTTACCCAGGAAGGCAGCAGGGAACAGCAGCAGCATCATCGTCGCCTTTTAAACGTGTATATCACACTCTCAACCTGCGTTTCTCCACCGCTGCAGGCTCTCTGTTCCTCCTCCCTTCTCCCTTCTCCTCTCACAGCTGCCCAAGTGCAGTGTCAGGCCAGCCAAAACAAAATGGAAACTTCCCGGGTAAAAATGTCAAACTAATGTCATTTAAACAAGTAAACGGCCTCACTGATGGACGTTTGAGGAGAAAAGGGTGTTTCAACAAACGACGCAGCAAACATTTTATCAATACTCGTAAGATTAAGATTACATAATAGTTCAACTGTGGCTGTAAAAAGCATGACTCAAAATGTTTAACGTTAGAACGAGGGTTTTATTTTGAAAGAGCTAAAGCGGACGACCTACTTACATTCTGGCTGACTTGATTACCCTCAGGCTCTTTCTATGTTCGTCTCAGGACTTCACGGTAGTAAGAGCCCTCCTATGGAGCATGCTTTTTTCTTTAGGGGCACTTTACACGAGGACGGTTTCCTATGGAAACGGGGAATTATTGTATCGTTAGTGCCTCCCGTTAAGACGGCGACGGCAAATTCGCGCTTAGGAAACGACACATTTTAAAACTACCCTCCAGAGTGGAATTGTTGGTGACGCTCCCCGCTGAGCGCTCCATGTAATCACTTTGGAACGGCACATTTCAGAAACTCTGACGTGCCTGCACAGGCGACACACGCGATGCCGTGCGCGAGTTGGCAACCAAATACAACGTCAGTATGAATGAAGTTTGGCAACACTCAGAATTAAGCTACACTGCGGCCAACTTCAGTTACATGTTCATAGCGTTACTGCTGCGAGGAGCCGATGGCTGTACCCGGTCGGCATTTAACGTTAGTTACAAAAGCAGTCGACAGTGTTTTCTCACTGCCAGTAGCAGTAGGGTGACAGATCACAGTCAGCTGGCCAGCGCTGAATGAGGAGCCTCCCGGTCCTCGCTGCTCGTTAAATATTTCCAATAGGCGTTATTCTGATAAACTGGTCACGTATATATTACATTCTCACCCGACAAATATTAAAACTTTAACAGTTTGGGGGTTTTTTTTAGCTTGAAAAAAGCTTTTTGGCAAGTCTAAATGACTGCGGAAAGTGTACTCTACTTCCGCGTTTAAAGTGAAATTACGTCATGCAGTAAGCGTCCTTGTATGGGCAAAGAATAAGGTGATCACACTGCCACCTAGCGACCTGGCATGTACATTACGGCGTTTTAAAAATTCAACAGCGCTCATGTAAACAGGGAGAAGGTGTGAAGGAAAAGGTGTGAAGGAAACGCTATTGTGTCGTTTCTTTCAGAAACTGTCCTCGTGTAAAGGGCCCCTTAGACAATCTGTGTTGGGCATTAAAATCACCTTATTTCTGCACTTTGAAGTCACAGGTAGGGTCGGGTGGGGCAAACTAATTATATCGGAAGCCTAGTTGCGGGAAAAAGTGAGCGGTGGTGGTCTGTCTAAAATGCATTGTAGAATGTATGTAGAAGACAAAATGATGCCAGTGCGCTGTGTGTGTGTATGTGTGTGTGTGTGTGTGTGCGTGTGTGTGTGTGTGTGTGTGTGTGTGTGTGTGTGCGTATGCGTATGCGACTCTGTTTCCAAGCAAATCGGTGATTCTTGTCAAACTTTGTCTTTAAAAAAGAACAACCGCTCACTTTTTCCTGCAACTAGGCAGGGCTCCAGACTAACTTTTACTAGGTGCACCTTACTTTTTAATTTAGGTGCACCAGCACATCATTTCGAATCGAATCGCTCACTTTTTCCCGCAACTAGGCTTCCGATATAATTAGTTTGCCCCACCCGACCCTACCTGTGACTTCAAAGTGCAGAAATAAGGTGATTTTAATGCCCAACACAAGGCTCTTTCACACACAGATCGCGCAAAAATTGCCGTTTAGGAGTCCCGTAAAGCCAGCCGCCTCGCCACAGTAATTGCTTTCACACGAGCCAAGCAGCACGGCCACATTACCGTGCTGCTGTGTACTTTCAGGTGAAATCCCCTGCTCCCGGATTGAAAGGCGAGCGGAGGGATTTCCTGCTCCTCCTAGCCCAAATGTATATTTTCATAGGTTAGTGTAGCCTAGGCTACTGTATGATGAACGAATTCATTCAACAAGACTTCCCTCCTAGTCCGCTGAGCAGGGAGGATAGTGCACTCGCATGGTGGGCGGGCAGATCGATATGGTGTCATGGCATATCAAACAGCTGCAGTCTGCATAACGTTCGTCGGGGGAATAACCTCAGACCAACTCGCCACAGACAGCTATAGCCCTCTGAAGCTTATTATTATATCCGTTAATTGTAGCCTACCTACTAATGTCAACATCGTTTGAGCATAAAGCCTAACCGCACGGAGCATTCCTCCTGGCGTCCCTGCAGTCATGATTGTATAGGCTACTTTTTTTTACTTTCACTCGTGCACTTTCTTGATACATGAGGTGATTTCCCCTGTAATTTTTTTTTATGAATGAGCTGACCATTCGCACCTTTTCCGGCTCGCTGCGACGACCTTTCAAGTGGAGGCGGATTGCCAGGTAACCCGGCGCTGTTACTACCTCCCGTCGTGGGACAAAAGGCGTAAAACAATTGTCCACCAAAGCGCGTTCACGACTTTCACATCGGAGGCGCTAATCCTATTTTCCGTGCATTTTTTGGCTTTCAAGGCCGGTGTGAAAGAGCCTACAGATTAACTAAAGAAAAAAGCATGATCCATAGGAGGGCTCTTACTACCGTGAAGTCCTGAGACGAACATAGAAAGAGCCTGAGGGTAAGGCTTTGGAGTGCACTCGTGCATGAGAGATGCTTTTTTTCTCTGCATATTCCGTCAATGTAAAGTAATTAACTGTTAAGAAAGTCGAATTTCAGCCTGTGGGAATCACTGAATCTCACTGCCTCACGCTGGAAGAGGGGCGCCAACTCAGGAGGAGGAGAAGCAGGGTCGGAAAATCACGCGTTGTACCACCGCCAAGATTTATATCGCCATGGCGTGCAGAGCCGGTGCGTAAAACCCACCTCACTTGCAGGGTCGCTCTATCGGCCCGCCTTGGAAACTTTTAGACTGAAGAAAATGCCACTAGTTTGTGGATATTAGTGGGGTTTTTGGCAAGTCTAAAAGGGGCTTTATGGTCCTCATCCACATTACTTCACTGTCTCACCCATCTACACACACACAGACACACACACACTCTCTCTCTCTCCATCTAAACTGCTTCCACTAACATTAGTTCATGTTACTACGGGCACGCGCGTGGGAGCGTGTGCACGTGCGTTGCCGTTCCCGAGCAAAGTAAACAGGCTGAGGAACGTGCACGTGCAGCTGTCCGGTACCGTCCATCCTGAGCCCGGCCGGGACACAGCGGCTCAGCTCAACTGACGGCTAGCATCACAGCTAACTAACGCTAACAGCTGACTGAACTCATCTAGCATAACTAACAGCTGACTTCCCACCCCAAGAAGCTAGCCATGACGTTAGTTAGCTGTGATGCTAACCCTAACCTGTGTGTGGGAGGCAGCCAGCTAGCATGCTAACCTAACCTCTGGTTTCTGCTGCAGGACCAAGAGGGACTCTCCAAGGCTAAGTCATTAGTAGTCTCACGTAGTCAGACCTGGCACTGCGAGACTGCTAAGTCATTAGTGACCAAGACTAATACAGAGCTACTTTTCGCCTTGGTTTCCATGAGCTAACTCACATTGGCTAACCAGGCAGGGCCATAGAGAGCAGAGGCTCGGTGTAGGTGTGAACCAACAGGCTGGCGGGGATTTCTCTGCCTCGCAAATGTAACAATGGCGACAACATATCGAGCTGTTACACTGGTGTTGTGTGGAAGTCTGTTCCCCCTAGCTTCTTTAGCGTGTTGTAGAAGTGAAGGCAGACTTCATGGCCGTCTAGTTAGGTCACATTTGAACACAGGCTGTTTGTTGCGTTTACCACACAGCCAGCTAGGCCGTGTTGGCTCGTGCTGCTCACAGACAAAATGGCGTTAACATAACGACAGCCTGCTTGACTTAACGTTAACACACACAGCGCGGTGCCCGGTCAGCAGCATCTGTCTGCCCGAGGCTCGTGCAGGTGACTGTGGCCGCCGGTGTGTGTGTGTCCCGGTGCTCGCGCGCCGGGCCGCGGGTCCCCGGTGCTCGGGCACAGGCACGCGGGCCCTCGGTAGCACGAGCCTGAAGACAAGCTCGAGCAGGCGGCCATGAGCGGCTCGGCCACGCGCAAACAGACAGGCAGCATCCACAACACACACTCAGACACGCGCACGGCTTTGAGTTAAAGCAGCTTCTTCTTAACTTACCGTCACACCGAGCCGGTGAAGTGAGGTCTGTCTTTAAACACGAAACACAACAAAGTCTTCTTGTTGTTGTGCTGAGAGACCTTATGGCTGAGATGAGCCACGGCTGCCAGATCGCGCGAGAGCAGCCAAGTATTTTGGTCTTGGTTGCTTGTTTCTCTCGCGAGATCTTACTGCCCTGCTGAGGACGAGCACACAGGGAAGGCCGCGCTCTGCTCCAGGGGATCACGCGCTCTCACCAAGCATCAAACCCGGAACTGAAAAATGAAGTCAATGTGGAAGTGCAACAAACTACAGTACCTCCAATGGCCACTCGAGGGCTGGCTCCAAAAGCAAGTCCTTCTCCATAGACCCCATGTTAAAATGCCCGACTTCACAGCAGAAATAAACACTTACAGCCTCGTTCAAAAACGGTTTTGGTTTCCATAGATCAGTGGTTTTGTGTGTAACATTATGTTATTATATAAATAACAGTCTCACAAGTGGCTGAGTTAGTAGTAGGTGTGGCTTTACATGGGCTGCCACTATACTAACGATAATTTTCATAATCGATTAATCTGTCGATTATTTTCTCGATTAATCGATTAGTTATCAACTTGTTTGGTCTATAAAATGTCCGAAAATGGTAGCAAGTGACGATCAGTGTTTCCCAAAGCCCAAGATGACGCCCTCGGCCCTCAAATGTCTTGTTTTGTCCACAACTCAAAAATAATATCAGTTTACTGTCATACAGGAGTAAAGAAACCAGAAAATATTCACATTTAAGAAGCTGGAGTCAGAGAATTTAAACCTTTTCTCTTAAAATTGTAGGCCTACTCAAAACGATTAATCGATTATCAAAATAGTTGTTGATTAATTTTCTGTCGATCGATTCATCGATTAATCGTGGCAGCTCTAGTTACAACAAACTGTTTTTACGACAGCCATAAATCATAGTCACCCCCCCTGTCTTTACTACAGATAGTACATCTTCCCCCCTTAATGAAGACAAACTTAGAACAGTCAGCTTAACATAAGAGAACATTGCTAGTAGAGAATAAGCAGTGTAAACTACATCTTTCAAACTTAAGACAGATAAATTATGAACACTAGCCACACCCATGAACTGTCCATGAACCAACATGTCCTCCAACGTATAGCCTATGACCAAAGACGTATCAGTGATGATCAGTGATTTAATTGTATCGCACAGTAATTTTGATTCTCTGAGAAGTAAACAAGGGCATGGAAAAATTAGAAAAATGGTTTCAGCTTAATAAACCTCCTTAAATGTAAAAGAATATCAAACTTCATGCACTATAAGAAATATTGCTCCAAAATCATATAGTCAATGAACTTCAGGTCTCATCTACTAAATTCCTCTGAATTCTGATTGATGAGAATTTGAATAGGAAAAACTGCATTAATCTTGTCTGTAATAAAATAATGAAGTCAATTGGTATCATCAGAAAAATAGCCAGGTTGGTTAATCAAAATGTCTCTTAACCCTTTACGACAGTTTAATTGACCCATATCGCTTTTATGAAAATATCATACGAGCAAGTATACATAGGATATTTCCGGCCTTCACAGAATTCACATCAAACAAAAAGTATAGGTTGGCTACCTTCACCCACCCTACTGCACACTACTAAGAACCAATTTTCAATACGCTATAGAGGCGTTATACTATGGAACACTCATATCAATATCACCAATCAAGCATGATCTATTATCTCTTAACTCCTTCAAATCCAAACTCAAAATCTCCCTGATGAGTCACACATAGCCCACACCTCACACATACACCTCACACTGTCTTTTTAACTGTCCACTTGTCTAACTGTCTCCTGACTTATTTTGGTGGCTCTTTTAATTTCCTTATATTGTTCTTTCCCCTTTTTTTTTTTACTGTTGCTTGTCTGTTTCTTATTTATTTTTTGCTAGTTTCTTTTAACTTGTGTTTGTTTATATTGTATGGATCATTATTATTGCATGTTTTTAGCAGGTGGTTCCTATCTGGAGGAACCCCCAGCGGAGCACGGGCGGGGAGAACATGCAAGCTTCACACACACAGAAAGGCCCTTTTTGACAAGCCCACCTGGGCCGTAGACACAGAACATGCGGATGCATGGGGACACACCCTCAGCGCCCACAGCCTCCCAGGCGGGAATCGAACCCAGGAGCTTCTTGCTGTGAGGCGACAGCGTGACCACTGCCCCACCGTGCCCCCGTAATAGTGGTTTAATTTCTGAGGTAGAGACCCAGAATAAGTCCATGCATAGGGTTTCTTGTCTCTACCTGCACAGGCTTTTGTGGATTTACTTTTCTCTGTTTCTTTTCTTTTTTTATGTGCAAATAAATAAATAAAACTCACATCACATGTATTTACTATGATGTCCCTGTTTTCAGAGCAGGATTGATTTTTAGGAGTACAGAAAAGTTCTCGGCTCTATAGCGTGATCCTCCCACATGCCACGTCCTGCTGGTGAAGCTCCCCGCTGTCAGGTGAAAAGAAGCGGCTGGCAACTGCGCATGTATCAGAGGAAGCATGGTGCTAGTCTACGGCTCTCCCCAGATCGGCAGAGGGGGTGGGGCAACAACTGGGGCAGCAGGGGGTATTGGCCAAGTACAATTGGGGAGAAAATGGGGGGAGGGGGACTCAGAAAAATAAGAAGAAAAGTTCCCGGATCTGCACTTCCATTTCTGCTTTTTTACCAGATGAGCAGATGCCACACACAGCAGTCACATGCTTCCTCTGAACAATCCCACGTCACAACAAGCGCCTGAAGGCACCATGACCCACTGAAAGCCCCGCCCACAGGCCCACATGTACAACCAGCACACTGCTGGCCTCTGACTGACAGCTGTCTCTGCCTATCACAGCTCAACAAGCTGGGGGGGGCTTGATTTGACAGAGTAAAAACTAATAATCCTGTGTGTGTGTGTGTGTGTGTGTGTGTGTGTGTGTGTGTGTGTGTGTGTGTGTGTGTGTGTGTGTGTGTGTGTGTGTGTGTGTGATCGAGAGAGAGAGAGTGAGAGAGCATCAGAGAGAGTTTTACAAACCAGAGAGAGAGACAGAGGCTGATGATATCAGTTGGAGAACCAACAAGAATAAAAGGATTATCTTCTTCATCTGACAGGTTTTAACGAGAGGAAACCGGTGAGAGGTTTTTATTCTTATGGCTTTATTATTTGAAACTTTTGCATTTATACCTGCTTTTTATTGTTGGATTTATTTTATTTTTTATTACCCATTACCCTTATTACCCTTTATTAAGCACTTTTTTTTTTTTTACATGAGTGTGTACTGTGTATGTAGGCCTACACTTCATTGTGCTGATGTGCTGTGTAATGCAGTGGCTTGGAGCGCAAGACGTTTCCCTATGGGACACTAAAATGTAATTATATCTGATCTGATCTGAACTGATCTTATTTTATCTGATCTTATCAATGTGTCCATGTGTTTCAGTGCTGTGGATGTAAATCCAGGAGAACATGTATAATGTAGGCTCTGTAATAGGCCTACTGTAGCCTACATGCAGATGGTCAGAGAGGTTTCCATACTATTATGTAACATACGTGTTGTTGACATGTTTACTGTCAGTCACATGATCTGAACCAGTCCATTTGATTTGTAAACTAGTCTAGTAAGTAAGTAGATATATTTTATAGCCATGCCGTCAGCACCCTGCGTGGTCGCTTGCCACCACCGCCTTGGCTTGAGCGGTCAACAGACAAAAAAAAACACTTTGTAAATCTAGTCCAATGTATTTGATGCTGTCTGATATATCTGAAACAGTCTGACATGTTTAGTCTGGTGTGTTTACAGCAGTCAGACAGTTAACAAGTTCTCTCTTCTTTGTCTGAATGGAACACATGCCGACTGCCTGGATCCAATTCGTTGGTGAGTAACACACGCACGCACACGCGCACGCACACACACACACACACACACACACTCACACTCACACTCACACTCACACTCACACTCACTCACTCACTCACTCAGACTCTCTCTCCAGCTGTGAACTGTAATCCAACAATAATCTGATTTGATGGATTAAAGAGAGACTAGCAGAGAGAGAAGAGAGAGAGAGCAGAGAGAGAGAGCAGACAGACAGATGAGAGGGCAGATGTGTTCCCAGTATGTGACTCGTTGTCACTTGTGGAAGAAGTAGCCTCTCTGATCCTTTACTTCAGTGGGTTTCAAACTTTTTGTGGACAAGGCACACCAAAGGTCAAGTCAAAATCTCAAGGCCCACCTGTATTCATATGCAAAATAGTCTGTAAATGCTTTTTATTTACTTAACAAGCATTACTTTTTTTAAGAGTATTTTTATTGCAAGGCAGAGTAGCCTACAGTCCACATTGGTACGTAATCAAGCAATCATATTTTTCTTTTTTCACCAGAACAACAACAATATACAGCTTAGATTCAAGATTCAAGATTTTTATTGTCACTCCATGGTACAAGTACCACGTATGAAATTCTTGTGCAGTGGACTCCGTTTACGACATAGTACAAATAGGCAACAAGCAATAAGTAATAGGCAATAAGAAATAGGCATCAATAAGCAATAAGGCAATACGAAATAGGCATCTATAAGCAATAAGACAAGTCGGTGGCTTATACGACAGTGGCATATTCATTGCACATAGGTGCACATGTCATGTGCATACGTTAGACGTGTTCAGACATTCCAAATTCGACGTTTTATACATACATGTGCAAATAGCATGTACCTTATTAAACATACACTTAAATTTACAATTAAACGTTAGGCACCTTATTAAACATACACTTAAATTTACAATTAAACGTTAGGCATCCGTAATAGTAGCAGCTGCAGTACGGTACGGTACGACTACTGCACTATTTGTGCATATTAAGGAGTCTCGTGGCCTGCGGGAAGAAACTGTTCCTCAAGCGATTTGTGCGTGTTTTTGGAACCCTGTATCTCCTCCCTGAGGGTAGCAGGGAGAACAGGCTGTTGTGGGGATGGTTTGTGTCTTTGATGATCTTCAGGGACCTCCTGAGGCACCGCTGGTTGTACAGTTCGTGCAGTTCTGGCAGTTCACCTCCTGTTAATGTACAGTTATCCTTTCTCACTTTTTTATAACACCAACAAAAAAAAACTCAGGGGGGGGGAGGAGAAAGGAAAGAAAGTAAACACACACACACACATACTCCAATATTACAACATGGTGAAAGTGCTTGTAAATGTTATGCATGGGATCGTACACAAGGGGCTCTATGGGAGACCAGCTGGGAGAATCACCCGTCGCCCCTAACCACGTCAAGGTAGGCATGAAATGGGTCCCAAACAACTAGAAATCTCTTAACCCATTGATACCTGATGCAGCATTTGTGTGTGTATCCCTTTAAGATGCGGTTCGCGGTCTTAAAGGGATACACACACAAATGAGGGATATACACGCAAATGCTGCATCAGGTATCAATGGGTTAAGTGAGTTGGTCCTCAGGAACCCGAGTCTCTCCATCTGTATAACAGAGATCATGTCTGACAGCCGCCCACAGCTGAAAAGAGGGTGGAGAGGAGGACCTCCATTCCTGCAGAATGACAACAGCAGTCTCTTTATTTTGCACATATAGCCTACAGTAGGATCAGTCAGTCCATGCGGAACTCAGGATCAAAGTGACACAGAGCTCATCTACACAGCGTAACACGCAGTCATTAGATCGCAGGATTTAAATGAGTAACGTTAAAAAATGTGAGCCTCATTGGCAGAGTGACACAATGCACACTCAGCATGCACTTATTCATGAGCCAATGTCTCTGCATGCATGGATGAAATTGAAATCAATACAACAGGTGTGCTTAACAACTGTCACCACAGGCTTTTATACCCTCTCCTTTCCTCCCTCACCTGGCACCCAAAATCCATTGAGTTTTTCTTGTGTATTTTTACTGGACTAAAATATTCTCTGAAATGTAGCCTATGGAGTGGAAGTATGATGATGCAGCATCATGAGCTGCGTCATGACGTCACTGACTCCACCGGTGCAAACCATGGTGCAAACCAACCAAACCCCCCCCCCCCCCCCTCCGCCCCCAGCATGTCCCGCCCTACTCTGCCTGTGATTGGGCTGGGTTCATGAGGGTTAGGGTGATTGGTTAAGGTTGGGTAAAATATCAAGGTAGGCCAATCATAGGCAGAATAGGGCGGGACATGCCTTCGCCGTCCTGGAAAAAACCCCAAAAGAAACGCCACCAGCCGGTGTCTCGCTACACACCGAGCGCACAGTCAGCACGCGACAGCGGTGACGTCACAGGAGAAAGACGTCCGTTACCGAGAGAGGAAGGGCGTCCTGCTGCATGAGGAGCCCAGACAGGTACACACGCCGTGACCACGCGTTTATAGATAACGTGATGTAGCCTATTGATAAGCTATTGCAGAGCGAGCGACAGATTGTGTGTGTGTGTGTGTGTGTGTGTGTCAGTGTGCACGCGCGTGCGTGTGAGAGAGCGAGAGGAGAGAGTGTGTGTGTGTGTGTGTGTGTGTGTGTGTGTGCGCGCGCGCGTGTGCGTGAGAGGAGGAGAGAGAGAGAGACAGAGAGGAGAGAGTGATGCAGTGGGTGTTCCCTGCATCACTACAACATCCCATAATAGGCTACTGCCAGAGCAGAGGGGCATATTCTTATCATACCTTTATGATCCTCCTGCAGCAGCAGCAGCAGCAGATGATGATGATGATGAATGTGTGTGTGTGTGTGTGTGTGTGTGTGTGTGTGTGTGTGTGTGTGTGTGTGTGTGTGTGTGTGTGGTTCCACTGACTAGAATATTCCTGAAGGGACCAATAGCTCAGCGGATCAGTTTATAGTGACCTTGTCAAACTTCAGTGTTTTCTTTACATTTATATTCCTTTATAGGCCTACCTGTAATGCTAGGCTAGGCTAATGTGACTGTAGGATTTGGTGTCATATGGCTCATTTCCACCAGCACATATAACAGCACAGTACAGCTCTACTCTTACTGGCCTTCATCATCTCAACCTGATAGACTGTCTGCTTCTGGACCCAAGCCCATCCCCTGGTGATTATTCAGGACAGATACTGTCCGGGATGTCTGATTGGCTGGTCGATGTAGGCGGCAGGACTAATCTAACGTTACCCATGATGACGTTACACCTGTATGTTAACTATCGAACTAGCTGTTAGCTAGTAGCTACCTTAGCTAATGGCTCATTTATACTCCATTTTCATACGTCCGTTCCAAACGGTGTAATCGTCACTGCCCACATACTTCCACACATCTTTCACGTTGGTGTCATGTTAAGCAATACATCCACCAGTGGGCAGTAGAGAGTCAAATGCATGAGTGTGTGTGTGGTTTTGCGGCGTTTCATGCGTAT
This sequence comes from Poromitra crassiceps, assembly GCF_964638095.1. Classification (NCBI taxonomy): domain Eukaryota; kingdom Metazoa; phylum Chordata; class Actinopteri; order Beryciformes; family Melamphaidae; genus Poromitra; species Poromitra crassiceps. The sequence continues at coordinate 15,834,627 of NC_139624.1, forward strand.
CCGTAAACTTTCAGATGACGGACAGAAAACGCACGAAATGAACGCAGAGTACGGACAGAAGGCTCTGTCGGTCTCCGCATCCTCGTGTTACCTCGGGCATCCATACCGGCACGATTGGCTAGTGTCTGCGGGTGGGAAGCCGGATTGAGGGCATTTGTCCTGGTCGCTGCACTAGCGCCTCCTCTGGTCGGTCGGGGCGCCTGTTCGGGACGGAAGGGAACTGGTGAGAATAGCGTGATCCTCCCACGTGCTACGTCCTGCCGGTGAAGCTCCCCGCTGTCAGGTGAAAAGAAGCGGCTGGCAACTGTGCATGTGTTGGAGGACGGATGGTGCTAGTCTACGGCTCTCCCCAGATCGGCAGAGGGTGGAGCAGCGACCGGGGGCAGCAGGGAGAAAAATTGGCCAAGTACAATTAGGAAGAAAATGGGTGAAAAATCAGAAGAAGAAAAAAAGCTCCAGGATTGGCCAGGCAGGCGCCCATGCAGACTGTTCAGAGTAGTGCACCAGGAATTTTCATCTCACCTCAATCTGATAGCCTATTGAGACAAGGTGGTGGTGGACGTGGACGTGTCATCGTCATATAACGTTACGTTACCCGTTATTTTCATTATGCTGGCCTGTTCCACGTTATTTTGTCTAAAACATTGTGTTTATCCTCAGACAATTTGACTTGAGTGCAATACTCAAGCCCCCTGAGAAAAATGGGAAGAGGTAACCAGCGTTATTCAGGTTTTAACTAGGGATGCACATTTTTATCAATTTCCTTAATCGATTAATTAGTCAGATTAACGATCAATTAATCAATTATTAAAAACCTGTCTTTAGGCCTACCCAACAAGTTGATCAACCAACTAAACGTCCTGAATTAGCTGTCATTGTGCTTGTGGACGTGAGATATTTCAACATTGTATTACAATGTTTACAATGATGACTGTTGTCTTTTTGGGTGTAATTCTCCACCCTGGACTTTGTGTCTGCTAGCCTGGCTTTCTTCTTCCTCTGTATGAGCAGTGGAAGTTACATTTTGCCCTTGTGGTGTTAAATCATTTCAGCAAAGAAAAGAAAAATTATAAAATAGCACATAGGCTACATTGTCGATTAATCGGTTAACATATAGTTTGATCGATCAAATCCTTAATGATCGATTAATCGATTGTCATCATTAACATTCCTAGTTTGAACGTTAAATTGAAGTTATTGTCCTGTGCTCTGGCCTGTATTTTTCCCTTTCATGTCATTTCACGTTAGGTTCTGAATAGCAGGCGTTATCTCCTCAAGTTTGCCTCTGCAGATGTCTGAATGGAATAACGTTACTATGATGAGCCTAATATGGTCTAAAACAGTGGTTTTTAAACTTTTTGTGCTCAAGGCACACCTGTATTCATATCCATCCCAAAAAATAGTTTGTAAATATCTTTTATTTACTTAAACGTATTTACGGTAGGCTACTTAACAAAATAATTCAAGAATTCATTTGAAACTTTGTAAAATTAACCTACATCAAAGCACCAACACACCAACGGAGATCAGATCTACCATGCATACCAGAGACAACGAAGCAAAACACACTCATTCTTCATTGATCCTCCAATAGGGAGAATTTGTTATGATGATCTATAAAGCCGTTTTCACACATGCGTACCGGAAAATTACCTGTAAGTCAATATCGGACGTTTCCCTTCACACCTGAGCGCTGCATGTGTGAATATAGTCGTCAAATAGCCTGTATGTTGGGGGGCAGGGGGAGGGGGGAGCTTATTTTGGGGGTCGGCAAAACTCTGATGGTGAAATAAGTTCGCTTGTCACACAATAAATCACACTCGTTTGACTTAAGAGGGCATGTAAGTTGTATCCTTCACATTCGCTAACCAGTCTTTGAACTGAAATCTTTGAAGAAGTTGGGATCCGTGTCTGAGAGAAATCGCCTGGCTGGTTCGATGTTTATCCGTTCACCTGCGTCGCGTTGAAGCACTTTTTACAGACTGGCTTTGTTTGATGTGTCCGGGCTTGCCTTCGCTGTCAGCAACGTAAGCAAAATACTTCCACATTTCGCTTCGTGCATCTGCTTACAAGCGTTGGGCGGCTTGCAAGACTCGAACAAGCCTTTGCCATTTTCGGTGTCTGTGTCCCTGTCGGGCTGGACTGAAGGACTGGCCAGAGTGCGAGCAGAGAGAGGGGGGGGGAGCACGCCCACACATGAAGCAGCGCAAATGCACGAAGCGAAGTGTGGAAGTAGTTTGCTTTGATGTGCGCGAATGATTAGATGATGCACGCTGGAAGTGAACGTTAAGCAACGTGTGTACACCTCGCCCATGAGAGAAGGACCGGCAAATGACTGGACCCGTTTCACACTTGTGTCCCTTATCGCGGCATACCGCTCTTCTGACTGGCTCGAAACTGGTGAAATGTCCGCGATGACGGGGTCGCGCTTATACCGGAAAACAACTTTCACACATGAAGGCATTAGACCGCTTTCCGGTCATTTAGCGGTAAAAAGCGCATGTGGGAAAACGGCTTAAGAGATACAGTGATAGAGAGGTCCTCTGACAGGTCGTTCATGTAGGCACGGAGAATTCCTCCTGGCCCTCCTGGTTGTGTGAACTGTCGCAGTTTTTAAAATGAGGGGCTAGAGTGAGACACTCAAGGCTGCTGCTCCATAGGGTCTCATTGCCGTTTTCCCCCGGTGACGCCGTTTGTTTACCAAAATGCTGCTCGGCTGATCGCTCGTTTTGGTTTTGTTTTATAGACAAAAGAGGCTTCTGGACATGATTTAATGTCATGTCTTAATTTTGATGATTCAAAATAAATATATTAGAAACAACAAAGATATCGAAGTTCGTTGCCCAGCCCATTGTTTGCCCAATACGTGCCCCATTTGTATTTCATAACCAATGAGATTGGGT